>NC_134709.1:63837055-64137055 GCF_043290135.1 Rhipicephalus microplus | reverse complement strand
GAAAGGACAGCCGTCACACAATGTACGGAAGATTTGTTGAGAGATGGAATCAGCTATTGCTGAAGATTTTAAGTTGCAGCCTGTCAGTGGCGTAGCCAGCAAGGTGGTTTGACAGCATGGTTGAACCTCGATTAACGGAGCATCATTACTCATATTTTAAGAAAAGGATTCGGCAAGCATTCCGTGACTTCAGTGTGCCTTCTCTAGCCTGTGTCCTTTGTCGGCGCTACCATATGCTATCATGCTACCATACCAACAAGCCCAAATCGCCACCCTCGTTGGATACATGCAGTACTGGTGACCCTCACTTCGACGGTCACCGCCATCTTGCCCCGAGTAGGGATTTCTTGCGTAGCTCCGGCTACGCCATGTAATGCGCATGCCTAGCCTGTCGCACACAGCGCTAAATACTTGTTTACCATGTTCCACTAAACTAAAGCTCTGTTTTGCATAGACATAATTTCATCAGGGGTTTAACTTCCCGAAACCACTATATAATTATATGAGATGCCGTATTGAAGGGCTGCGTGAATTTTAACCACCTCGGGTTTTTTAACGTGCACCTAAATCAGTAAGGTGCAGCTAAGTACACAGATCTCGAACATTTTCGTCTCCATCGAAAATGCAGCCGCCGCAGCCGGAATTCGATTCCGTGACCTTCGGGTTCGCAGTCGAGCCCCGTTATTTCTAGACGACCGTGTCGGGGCGTATTATACATACAATAAAGAATCGCAGACTATGGGAGATTTTGAACATGGGATCATTCGTTTACAAATTTCATAGCGCGGAAGAATGCTTGCACTGCGCATTGACCAAGAAAGGATTGGACGAGATAAAACGAATGAAGTCTACAAGGCTATGAAATAACTTTTCACTTGACAATATATTAGGACCATGGACATCAGAGGTGCATGATAAAGAGATGGAAGTCCTTCACCGCTTTATTATTGTTTTCTTTTAAAACTGGCCTATTGGCGATAAATGCTGACTACTGTAGGTGTTTGCATTGTGCTCATGTGTGCCATACATAAGCGGGCTCTGTTGAATCAAAAACCTGAACGCTCTCTTATGCATTTGCCTAAGCTGCCTCGAAGCCAAAAGCCATTTTCGTCTCGCACCGTGGTTTAGTGTATCGATAGCCTCCTCACCCTCTCCTAGACAAGCTTTCGGCACAGCCACCGCGGTCAGCCCGCCATTGGCCAATCACCGATGTCATGTGATCGCGTCGTCACTTGACGTCATTGTCACATCCCAACTTTTGGCGATCCATGACGTCACCATGACTTCACAGTATTGCGGCCTCACTGACGTCATGTCACGCTGAGGGCGTGTAACTTTCGATACGCCGTCAGCCCATGTACATTCACCTGTTTTACAAGACGTTTGACCGATTTTTATTAGTCTTCTTTTTACATCATTTGTGTTGATTCCTTCGCCTCCAGATGTCGCGACAAATTTCGAGGTTTAGTTCCCTCGCTGAGATAAACATGTAGGAATTTTGCCTTGAAACAATGGGCTCGAATATGGGGAGACTATGCTATATTCCTTCAAATTTATCTGCTCTTATTAACCAACTGATATGGGTTAGTCGTCGCCAAAGGAAAGGTGACAACGACTCCATTCATTTTTTCAATGAACATCAATTATTGCTCGAATTTTTAAAAATTTCAGACACTTCTCTAAATATACATGTTTCGCGTCTTTTCGCTCTTTTCTCGTGTGTCATGACAGCTGTGTTTCAAAATACGGGCAATGGCAAGTGACTGTAGTGTGATGCCTTGATGAACTCTTTTGTGAAGCAGATATTTTTTGTGTGTGAATGTTGTTATTGACGTGTGAATATTTCTGCTGTGAGTATTTATTTTGAGGTGTGAATTTCGTATTACTTTAAATCGTTATTGACCACTTCATGACGCAAACTGTGTAATGAAACAGCAGTAGCCTGAACCATATGTACGCGTACACCTCTGATATATAATACACTTGACAAAAAAAAATAAAGAAATGTAGCCGGTGGCGTGACAAACGTGATTGTGACAAGGCCTTTGCACGCAGGAGCAAGAACTCTGGTCACAGAATCTGTCTCGGTGCGTAGAGGTCCCGAGTACTCGACCCGAACCGCACCGGGGTCCCTTTTACCTCGAAGTCGCGGAATGCTTGCCGCGTCCTGGATAACCGTCGGACACGGTCGCGCAAGAATTATCTGTGATGTTGCACTTCCAAGTAGGCGTATGCGCTGCGTAGATGTCCGTGCATGACTCGCATACTTCATCGCTCATCTTTGCGCTGAAGTGTGCACGTGTATACGACAAGCATATTGCGCATCTGTGGGTCTGATATTTTCGCGCGTAGACGTATACTTGTTTTTTTTTTTTCAAACCTTTCAGTTTATCTTATTGCACACGTGTGGTGACGTGTTGCAATTTTTTATAGACATAAATCACTTAAATTTTTTGTGTCATCTCTTCTTCTATGTTGTTTGAGCGATTGCGTTCCAGGCAAAACAGGCGATACAGAAATAGCGTAACTTCATGTGATACGCTATCCTCTTTTTGCGCCCCCTCGCCACTGAAACGTTTCCACGTGTGACGGGAGTGTAAAGGTACAGTTCACTATACAAGCCGCATACTTGAGCCGCTTCAGCGGCTTCAAACACCGCCCGCATTTTTTTTCTTCTTCTAGGCATGTGGCGTGCCGCTACAATGAACCTTACATAAAAAGCTTGAAATTTTGATCACTGTAGTGTCGTATTTATTATGTGAACCTGCTCGTGGAAATCCTGCACTGACGACTCGACCCCCGCCCGGCAGTATACCGTAGTCAACGCGGGTGGTGTTCAATTACCCCTTCCCCCCTACCCCTCAGAACTACTCAATTTTGCAGGTGTATGCACGCACACATACAAACACACAAACGTTTATGCATAAAGTATGGCTGAACCCCGCCCCCCTACCCTCGAAAAAAATTCTGGTTGTGCTATTGACGCACAGGACCCACCGAACGTGCTATAGTTTTCGCTTTTGAAATTATTGAAGGTTTTCGCTCTCTCTTTTCATCACCGCACACTTCATTCGGCTTCCAGCTCCGTTCTTTTGTTTTACCCATGTCCCACTGCAGGCAAGTGAGAACCTGCGCCCTTTGCAACAAGTGTTCGACTACACGCACCGCAGGTGCTGCGACAACAGATTGCTCGCTCAAATTTTAGTGGGGTCGTCGGCCTCCTGTTTGTAATGGATGCTGCGCGTCGTGTCCCTTTTGATACACGATGCCTTGCCCTTATGGGACGCTATTGACGGATCCCGGTTCCTCTTCTTCGGCAGACCGCGGCCGGAGAACCAGCCCCATGGCTACGCGGTTGCCTTTCTTCGTCGCGGTCCTGCTGGTCCTGCTCGGGGGCGCACTGCCCTACCACACGGGAGCGCCTCAGGGTGCCTGCGACAGCATGGTGCCGGGACACGGTCGCCCTGCGGAGACGGCGGCCGACTCCTTCAGCCTGGCGGCGCACAAGCAGCCTGACCAGAGCGTCAAAGGTGGGTGGAATCCGTCGCGATGTTAGTGTTGATTGATCGATTTGTGAGGCTTAACGTCCCGAAACCACCATATGATAATAAAAGACGCCGTAGTGGAGGGCTCCGGAGATTTCGACCACCTGCGGTTCTTTAACGTGCACTTAAATCTGACTACATGGGCCTACAACATTTATGCCTCCATCGGAAATGCAGCCGCCACAGCCGGGATTTGAACCCCCGACCTGCGGGTCAGCAGCCGAGTACCTTAGCCACTAGACCACCGCGGCGGGGCTCGCGATGTTAGCGTGGGTATGCATTGCGCTCGATTGCAGAGCCGGAAATCGTGGGATCGAATGCCGGCTCCGGCGGCCGCACTTACTATGAGAGGAGAAAATGAGGCCCGTGACGTGTGTATAAATTTAAATGCACGATAAAGAGCCCGATGTGTTCCAAAATTTTCGGAGCACCTCACTATACGGCGTTCCTCATAGTCGTATCGTTGTTTCGGGACTTGAAACTCTAACTTGTATTATCTATTATGAAAGGTGAGCAGAGGTGCCACTTCAGGAAAAAGGAGCCGTAGCGCAGCAGCGGTTGCAGGGCTCGGCTGCTGAACTCAAGGTCGCCAGTTCTATCTCGGCTGCTGAGGTCGCCTTATCGATGAACACTACAGCACTATATAGAAGCACTTAGATATACGCGCCTTTGCGGCACGCATTATGATCGGTTGTCTATGAACCTGTGAAATTCACGAAATTTCATGTCAAGCTAGTTTCCATAGGTCAAATTTAGAAGTGAATGAATGAGTGTTGTTGTTTACGGTAACAAATTATAATTTAACATAAATACTTATCTAAGGATTGTACAGTCAGTGATGCTGTAGTTCTTTATGAACCCAATTGCACGCCCATTTTATTCATTATTTGTCCGATGGCAGCGGGCATTTATATAACGGTAAATCCTGTTTTTTTTTTGGTTGCTTTAATTTCTGCCAGAGCGCTTCACGTTTGACGTCTCGTTGAACAGAGTACGGCCTTCATCAAACAATCGCGGATGGCAAAATATTCGAAGCACCAATGATACAAAGAAACTTTGGGCAACAAGAATGTTTTCGTTGTTCACGGCTTTTTTGTTTGTTTGTTTGTTGTTGTTGTGTGGGTTTTTTTTTTTGCCAATAGTGCGCCCAAAGTGCTAAAGGAAGCAGCGTACGTCACTAAAGGAGGTCGCCGTGTTGATAAGAACTAAAGAACCACAAGTTCTCGAAATTTGCGGAGCCCTCCCCTGTGGCGCACTTCATGCTCATTATATTGTGGTTTTGCGTTACGATACTTCAGTTATGATCAGTCACAGAGAAAATGAGGCTTTTCTCGTCCCTCCTATATTCGTCCACGAAGGTGAAACAACACAAGGTGAAAACATCTTCTTTTAAAAGGAGCTTCAGAATTATGTTCACTTAACCTAAGCGTTCCTGAAATTAAAAATCTTTGCACATTGGCCGGCCCTGTTTAATTTATTCAATGGTACATCCTTCCTCAAACAGGTGGGATCACGTCCAAGTCTTAGTTTTAGTGTCAGAGATATTACAATTATCGATTCGATTGCAGCGTATTTGTTTTTCTAAACTTCGCTTGTTATCACAAATGAGCAAGTTTATTCGTTTACAATTTACTTTGAACAACTATGTTGTACATTGTTTTCGTTTTTGCCTGTTAGCGCAGTCAGCATAGTATCGTTTGCCGTCAAGGAGCTGTCAACAACAACTACAACAACAACAACAACAACAACAATATCGGCACCAACCTCTCCTTACATACATTTAGTTAAAAAATTATTATTATATTATTATTATTATTATTATTATTATTATTATTATTATTATTATTATTATTATTATTATTATTATTATTATTATTATTATTCCTTCTGGCATGAGCATCGCTGGAAGCAATTTTTCCGCCGCCCTAACGGGTCGCAGCAACTGTTTCCAAGACCATGCGCGCTGCTTGATGGCCCTGATGGCCCTCTCCCCCACCCCATGAAAAATATAAATAAATGACAACTATATGAACAAAATGAAACAAAACGAACAGTTATTCACTCGTGCATGCAATTTGCGTGACTCTGGCGTAACGCGGCGCGTCCTACGCCTCCTCCTCCTTCACGCCGAGCACAGCCACGCTTTCGAGGCCAGGCCCACTGAAGGCGTCTGCGAAAATTGCAACGCCTGAGACGTGCTAAGCCAGCGTGGCTTCTCTTATACTTTTGCCTTTCTTTCTTTCTTTCTTTCTTTCTTTCTTTCTTTCTTTCTTTCTTTCTTTCTTTCTTTCTTTCTTTCTTTCTTTCTTTCTTTCTTTTCTTTCTTTCTTTCTTTCTTTCTTTCTTTTAGTACGATGTTTCGAAATGCCCATTAATGCGCCTTCGCGTGTTCCCCCCACTCCCTTTTTTTCCACCCTTCTTCACCTCTGGCGTTGCGGATTCTTCGCCAGTGACGCTCACCGGCACCTTCAAGGGCTACTTGATTCAGGCGAGAAAGGCCGATGACGTCGACACCATGGTGCCGGGAAAGTTCGTCGTCGAGGCCAACTCCAGCCGCACGAGCGACTGCGGCGGAGAAGAAGCGGTAAGCTGCTGCAGTATACTCACGAATCGCATCACGTCGATTCGGGGCTTTAATAAAGATAAAAGAAAGCGAGAGAGAGAGAGGCTAAGTAAAAGCACGGCATCATTGATGCAATCTGAAGATCCTTTACCTGCATAATTTACCGTTGTTTACTACTCATCGTCACTGTCCGCTTACGAGAGGGCTCGGACGCAGCCGGAAAAATGTTTCGTAAAGGAGTAGGAGGAACTTTCTCTTCTGTATTTGCGTGCTTGAAGCAAAAGCATGGCAAATGTGTTTAGAAAAAAATGGTTGACGGTTTTGTGTACTAGGTACTCTACTATGGGAAAGCATAATGCCACCTCGTGGGCCTCACATTTGATGAGGCCGCGTGAACAGAATAATTTATTGAGCCATTGTAAGCAAAGCAGGGAGGAAGTTAAAGTCAGTTGCTTCATTGTCACATTCAGAGGCCGAGATTTCAGCGCTCGATTTCGCATAAGCAAACTTACAAAAACGTTGATATTATTTAGTTCTGTTTGTAATGAACAATATTCATCACACCTATTTGTCCAAATGAATTTAGTTTTTAACGGTAGTGGCCCTTCGTAGTTGTTGAGTCTATTGTATGCTACTTTTGGTGTAAAAATATTACGTTTTCCAGAGCACCTCGATTCTTTATTTCGTTAATGGAATATAGGTACTATATTTCAGGTGGTGGCACAGGAAATGAAAAAATAAAAACTATGGTTTTTTGTTGTTTAGGGGCCACGAAGTACAGCTCCTATTTTTTCCTGTAGCTCGGCTTCTGAATTATTAATTTTATTTATTGTAGCACTATCCTAAATATTCGTCAAATGGTGGGCTTCCGGGAATAAGCTAGAGGCGGACTAAAATTATCAAGGAAGTTATAGTAGAACTTATGGAGTAGCGGAGGGACTCCGTGGCTGAAGCCGACGTGCCGTCATATTGCTCATGGGCAGAAAGCGGATGGGCACACTGTAGCGTACGTAGCTTTCGCGTTGTATTTGGGCTACTGTTGTTGCGTGTGGTGCCGGTAATTGAACAAGACGGTTCTTAACACGACTGTGATCAATCGTTGAGACGATGACGATGGGCGGTTGTGCAGCATTTTACTGTGCGAATTGTGTGAAGCGGGCACCGGGCGTAACTTGCGATGTGTAAGTATGCTCACTGTTCCTCACACAATTTTGGGACTACGACTGCATTCGCGTGTACACATATTTCGTTTTTGCGTCCGTGTGCACAGACACACTTCGAATCATTTTTGTGTGTTTTGAGATTCAAAAAAAAAAAAAAACGCCGTAGTGCGCGGCACATGGGGTGTGCTCTGAGGCGAGAAGGTTAAGCGCCAATCATTGAGTTTCTTACAATAATACCTATACAGAGGAATCTGGCGCTACAATCGTGTACCTTCATGAGAAATATGGAACATACAGGTTTAGGATTGGATAAGGTTAGCTGGCGAACCTTACAGAATTTCTTTTACTAAGCTTTTTGGAAAATACCTCGACTGGAGCTGCCATCTCACGCCGAAAAATGGAACGATCGAATGTTGGGATCGCGAAGGACCTCTTGCGGACCATCTTCGATGCTCTCAGTCGAACGTTTTCGCATCGATTGATCTAGATTTAGCTGACAGATGGCAGTGCCTGTCTAGGTTTCGTATGAAAAGCAGTAGATGGGCATAGCAAGGGTTCCCGAATCAGTACAGAAAGAGCGTATACTTGAAATGAAAAAAAAAAAAACAGTTGAAGATTCACAGGCGAGTACATGGCTGACCGTGCAAGGATATGGCTAGAAATAACGTTAAATGGCCACTAAAATTAAATGTTCAATTAGTGTATGAATTATACTCCGAAAAATCCAGTGTCACTGATTACACCACCACAGCTTTATTGATGGATGAGAAAATGAGTGTGAGGAGCTTCAGTTTCAGTTTTCCGCCGAAATTTTCGATGTCGAGGTCATGGATTTAATTTTTTTTTTCATTTTCCTCGTACTTTGGCCACAACATTGGTTCATGATTCAACGAAATTTTCTGAATCTTGGTATGTTAAGTCTCCGGGTCCCCCTGAAAAAACTGTGTGCTTAATTGATACTGATTAAGAAATACGTGGGTCTTAGTAGACGACGTGAATATCTGTGACGTCATTGTGACTGATGCGGGGACTTCAAGGTGGCGGAGCCGTCGGCATTTTGTTGTTGCGTGTTCTCTGGCTTACCGAGCGTCTTTTGGCGTAAAACATGGTGTCTTTTAAATTGTGTGACAAATCCATACAGTTCCGCTCGTATTCGACAGGTTCCAGTTTTTTTCCGTCAGTCGATTTTTGAGGCAATAAACACCTTTATTGAAGCCATTAGACGATTTCTTGGAACAGTGTTGCTGGACCCCCTTTAG
This sequence comes from Rhipicephalus microplus, assembly GCF_043290135.1. Taxonomy (NCBI): domain Eukaryota; kingdom Metazoa; phylum Arthropoda; class Arachnida; order Ixodida; family Ixodidae; genus Rhipicephalus; species Rhipicephalus microplus. The sequence continues at coordinate 64,128,525 of NC_134709.1, read as the reverse complement.
AGGGACACTCAATATAGATATAAGTGCAAATATTGCACGCACAGACATATGTTGAACAGTTGCACATGTTTATATAACCAATTGTTCGCACTTGCGCAACCATGCTAACTGGAGCATGAGTAATATATCAACACCAGAAGTGATAAGCTGATTTGAAGCGCTGGTGCACGTGAGGGTGGTAGCACTAGACAAATGGCGCTTAACTACAAATTACGTAAACCCGGTGAGACAACGACGTCATAGGAATACATGTTCAATATTTTAAAATTTTGATAGCCAGCACTGCAACCACAATATATCTTTCACGAACATTAGTGTCTATTTGATAAGTAGTTCCGAGACCTGGCGTGGCTCTCTGGTAGCATACTTGATTGTCACGCAGAACGCTAGGTGCTAGGGTTTTATTCCAGCTAAGACCCCGACATTTATTCGTTGTATTGGTTGGGTCAACGCTGTCGATGTCAGCATTTTTTCTTCACGCTCACGTGTTAAAAGTACCTATGTGTATTTTCACCGTTTTTTGGTAGATACTAAGGGTCAATCACATGTGGCACATACTCACATACAGGTGGTACATACCTCATACCAGTGGCACATACCTGCCCATGGGTATGTGCGACTGTCTGGCGGAAATTGTTTGACGATGTACGCGACGGGATAGTGGCATTATTTATGCCTTGACCAGCGCGTGATGTTTATCAAACCATGTTACGCTCCCGTACTAATTTTGGTTCATGGCAAGTCAAGAGAGTGACCACGAAAGCACCCAGACGTAAACAGACAGACAGACAGACAGACAGACAGACAGACAGACAGACAGACAGACAGACAGACAGGCAGGCAGGCAGGCAGGCAGACAGGCGACAGACAGACAGACAGACGGCAGACGGACGGACAGACGGACGGACGGACGGACGGACAGGCAGGCGGGCAGGCAGGCGACAGACAGACAGACAGACAGACAGACAGGTGACAGACAGACAGACAGACAGGCAGACGGACAGACAGACAGGCAGACGGACAGACAGACAGGCAGACGGACGGACAGACAGACAGGCGGACGGACGGACGGACGGACGGACGGGCAGACGGACGGACGGACGGGCGGGCAGACGGACGGACGGACGGACAGGCAGACGGACGGACGGACGGACAGGCGACAGGCGGACAGACGGACAGGCAGGCAGGCGACAGATAGATAGATAGATAGATGCCAAAAATGCTTGCAATACACAAAGCAATGCTTCGCATAGAGAAAGATACTTCTTGCTTTAGTAAATTAATCTTTCACAATAACAAAATATCTGCACTTGTCGCAAGAAAACGCTTGGTTAAACGATGGAACGCGTGAAAATGAAATGCGGGTGACGACACCGCTATGAGATACGCACACCAATCACCGGGACGTTGTAGATTTTGACGGCGCCGACTAGAGGCAAATTAATTCCTCAGTGGAAAATACTGAGCACATTGTCACCTGCCACAATAGTCCAGTGCTCATGGTACAGCTGATTGGAAGGTCGGAGGTTCGATCCAGTCTGGGGTGGTCGCATTCCCATGGAGGGGAAATGCCAGAGGCCTGCGTACTGTGCACAATAAAGAGCACCAGATGGTCAGAGTTTCCGGAGCCCTGCACTACGGCGTCTCTCATAATCACATCGCTGTTTTGGGACGTAAGACTCCATATATTTTGTGATGTAAGACCCCATATATTTTGGGACGTAAGACTCTACACGCCCTTCAGTCCATGGGCCATAGCTCTGACATAGTTTTACATGAACCCTGACGCTTTTTTTTCTTCCATATGTTTACGTGTTCGTGTTTTCACTGGTTATTTAAATATCTTGCTGCTTTGCTTGTATGAATTCGTTGTACTCTTCTTCTTTTGCTGTTATTATAGCCGCAATGCTTCATGTGTTTATTGTAACCTTTTTTTTTGTACTTATTGTACCCACTCCTGTCTAAGGTCTGAAGAGCAGACCGGCAGTACTGTAATAAATAAATAAATAAATAAATAAATAAATAAATAAATAAATAAATAAATAAATAAATAAATAAATAAATAAATAAACATTGTTATGAGTGCTAATGGTACTCGACTGCTCGCACCAATGTCACGGAACCGTATCGCAGCCGATTCGGCTGCATTTACGGTGGAGGAGAAAATACTGGAGGTCCGTGTACTTAGATTTGAGTGCATTATAAAGAAGCCCAGGGGGCGGAAATTTCGACATCCCTCCACTACCCCGCCCGTCTAGTCATATGGTGGTTTTGGGTTGTTAAACCCCAACAATGATTACGAAGGACATTGTCTTTTGAGATGGGCCATGGGCTTATTGTGCCAAATTAGGGAACATTTCATTTAACCATTGTCGGCAAGAGGTGATAAAATTATTTCATTAACTTCACGTGCGGAATTTTGGCGTCAGAATAAATAGTGTCACTTTGCCCTTGATTTTCAGTTCTAGTTGTAAAGCTATGGTGGTGAAATTAACGACAAAAAAAAAAGCTTCAGAGTATATTTCATCAATCTAAGCTTATTGAATATTTTACTTTAGCGTGTATTTCAAGGGTCCCGGCAACGCCCTTTGAACATGGTAAGGTAGCTGCCGTTCAGCGCATCTTCAGCAACACGTCACAGACAAGTTGTGCTTGTCTACGACCTGATACGTCGGCTAAGACGCGGCAAGAAAAACTAGCAATCTTTCGCGCATTAGTTGTTAGCCAACACCGCACGAACGGATTCAGCACGAAACTATGTCTTTACCGAGAGTCTCCCGGCCATGGGACGCGCATGCTGGCTAAATCAGTGTTCACTTTCAGACGGCACTGACTCACAAGGACGGAGAGGTGAAGAGCCAGGTGACGACCACTTGGATACCGCCCTCCAACTGGGAAGGCCAGATCGTTTTCCGGTGGGTGATTGCTTCTTTAGCGAAGCGTTTATTATGCCTCCTTGCCTTCACCTTGTGTCCGTGGTGCGCGCCAATACCGTATCTAAAAAAGGGGATCGAAAGACGCTGGTGTTTTACAGCTAATCTGGTTTTCTGTTTGTTTGTTTGTTTGTTTGTTTGTTTGTTTGTTTGTTTGTTTGTTTGCTTGCTTGCTTGCTTGCTTGCTTGTTTGTTTGTACCATCTATACTGGAGCACATGCCCACTTATGGTATTGGCTGAGAAAGCATAGTGTAAACTTTCGGTGAGAGCTAAACTAGTGAATATTATCATACTAATGAAAGAAATACTTTAAAATTTCAGAAATGACATTGTGTTTTATTCGGGACAAGGCTTATACTCAGAGGGGATTAGCTGAGTAGTGGGGGATTTTATTCACTATTTTCTGTAGTTCGTCGAAGCAGTCTATAATACATTGATTTGAAATAGCAGCAATTTTTAATAAAAAGTCTAAAGCAGAAAGAATATAGCTAGATGTTCGTTTAGTCTCACTGTTTAAATCCTCAATGGTGAAGAAAACATTCATGTGGCTGTATTCAAGAGTAGTGGCCCCACAAAGAAGAATAACCAGTCTTGATACTTTCAGGTTCAGCTTGCGAAGGCGTGCTACTATTATTCTTGTTGTTAATGTTCTGCGCTGGTGACAGGATGAAAAGGAATGACCTAGACTTTCTTTTATTGTGATAGCAATTATATGGGCATTCTCGACTTGATTTTGCCGCAGTTGTAAACGTCAGCATCGCCGTCATTCACCGTATATGTATACGTATCTGTATATATGAATATGAATGAAAGAAAAATAATACACAAAAAGACTCCAGCGCGCGGAATCGAACGTCGGGCCTCTGAATTCTGAGTGCGAGATGTTTGTCACCGAGTCCCAAAGAAGCACCTCTTTCAGCGTTCAAGCGGTAAGCTATTTATGTCTACCCCTTACCACTGGTGACGAGCATCTCGGGGGGAACTATCGTTTTTTTTTTCAACATTACCAGCGAGATGGCGCAATGAGGGTGGGTCGCCACATCATCACGACGCAGCGGCGCGCGCTCTGATGTCCCACGCGTACTTTGCCCCGCGGAGAGGGGGCAGGGTGGACGCTTGCTTATCGCACGCGTGCGCTTGCTTATTTCGCAGTGGGGACAACCGTATGTCTCGGCTGGCCTTGGGATTTCACCGGAACGATTCTGTTGTAGTTACCGGGTGCACTCCTTGCAAAGTCTCCGTTTGCGAAAAAGGTGCGCTTTTCAGACACAGCGAAGTAACAACCGAGATGCTTATTCGCGTTAATCTGTACCTGCGAGTACGTTTCGTGCATCATTTGTGCGTGAGAAACGCGGGTCATGTTTCGATCTGCTTGCCATTCTGCGCCAGACCTGCCCCGCCGCGGTGGTCTAGTGGCTAAGGTACTCGGCTGCTGACCCGCAGGGCGCGGGTTCGAATCCCGGCTGCGGCGGCTGCATTTCCGATGGAGGCGGAAATGTTGTAGGCCCGTGTGCTCAGATTTGGGTGCACGTTAAAGAACCCCAGGTGGTCTAAATTTCCGGAGCCCTCCACTACGGCGTCTCTCATAATCATATAGTGGTTTTGGGACGTTAAACCCCACATATCAATCAATTCTGCGCCAGACCTTCCAATTTGTTGCTATCGTGGTCACTGCTTCGCCTTTGCGGCAAAGCTGTGACCGTTATTTCATTACATCAGGGGCACACAGGGGAAGGCACTAAACTTGCAGTATGCAAGTAAAAAATTGAGGGAGGTAACGTGGCTGCGAAACTTCGGCATGGCTACGTTCGTCGTTCTTGGCTTGGATAAATCGCTGCGCCAACGTAATAAGCGCATTTTGTTTTGTTCTGTACTTTGTTTTTTGTAGTAGTAATGCAGGTAAGGTGATCTAAGAGAGTGAGTGAATAAATAAATAAATAAATAAATAAATAAATAAATAAAACAAACTCCTAATTATGGCGCTAGAAATGGCGATATTGACTTTTTTCCTGCCCAAGTCATTTTCACTTTCATTACAGCTTCACTGTCGGAAACTTTTCACGATGTGAAACTAGCCGATTATTTATTTATATATTTATCTATATATTTATTTCTTCAGTGATAGGCTTCAGGAAAGTGGACGTTCCTGCATTATAACGCAGCTAAGGTGGCTCCGCGACATTCTTTCTAGGCGTGTACAAATAATTTTTACGGACATCATTTATGCGCGTGTGCGCAGCGTGTATTCTTGAGCAATGAAGCAAGCAAACTTTCTTTCCCCCAAAATTACCGATAGTAAAGGAAGAAAGCCAAAAAAGAAAACCTACTGCATTCCGCCTTATAAAAACGTAGTTTCTTCTTGCTTGCATATCCTTTTAATTAGGTGTGAGAAAGGCGAAAAAATTTTGGTACGCTTGAAAATAATGCGGGTGTAAATGTCCTAGCGACAATCTACGTTCAGAAAGAAATTGTACAATTTAGATTGTTACGTGCTTTTTTTTTTTTCTGGAAGAGTGGAAACGTAGTAAGGCCACGTCCAATGCGACCTAACATGCACAGAGGTACATGGTTTGTTTTATGGGTGAGCCTTATAATCTCGACGTGACAAAGTGAACAAATATCAATATAAAAGTATATATTATTATTACAACCAACTATTGCACTTTCATAACTTTATGTCCCTGAAACACGGCGTGTTTATCCGCGATTTCAAGGGGGTACGGTGGGCCAAATGGTGTCTGTCAGTTTTAGTGTAATATTTTAGAAACGGCCGCAACGATTCTTATAAAATTTCACCTGCTCACAAAGAATGCCAGTGGGTATCAAGTGACACCCTTATTTCATGCCTTTGTTGCTAATCCTTCCTATGGCCCACTCTAAATTTTAAAGGGCGTTCACTTATGTAATGTACCTTTTCTCTGCAAGTACCGAAAAGAATGTAACCATACTTAACAGTGTTTTCGCAGTGACTCATAGGTGACACCTGAACAAGAAAAATATTACATTTTTCATGAAGCTTTTGTAAACACAAATGAAAATAATGCGTAAATCACGCCACGGCAGGTGCGTATTGTGTAATTTCTTTAGAGATTCACTTTTCACGAAAACAACAAATGTTTTAGTTCAGAATATTTCTTACTTGTTGTAGCTCGCGCATACAAAGTTTCATCGAAATCGGTTCAATACATTCCGAGAAAAGGTACATTGAGTTTGAAAATTTTACACAGAGCGCAATTTGAGAAAAACGGAGTTTGGAAGTGCGCATACTGCTCACGCCAGAGGACGCGCGGTGCACTACAGCCCGGCTTTACGGCTTGGTGGCGCTAGCCACCGCCCGATCTAAAGGGTACAGCCATATCCATCCATCCATCCATCCATCCCGGCATTTGAACCTCTTGGAGTGGCTGGTAGGTGATCTGTGGTGGCTGCTCGACGTCGAGCTTCCACAAGTTTGTTTCTCAGAGTACGTGAACTTTTCAATATCAAAATTGTAAGTTTGACTTCTTTTTTTTTTTTTGGGGGGGGGGGGAAGGGGGAAGTTCCCTATTATACTCCCTTAATACAGTAACGAAGTTTCTCTGCTTGTTCAGAGGAAGACCAAGGCAATAGTCATCTGGGACCAAATACAGTGGTCCCAGATGGCCAGTTTTGTCAAACACGTTTTTCACATCACCGCCGTGCAATAGAGAGTGGCTGCTAAGCTCTCTATACATGGTACCATTAGGTTGCATGCGCTGTAAAATGCAGACATCTCAGCCTCGGATGAGCGCTCTTGCGGTGTCACGCCTGTTTAGCGCAGCCCATGGCGGCGCCCAAGGAGCCCCCTGTGAAAAGGTGTGCACAGTGACCCTGAAGGCCACCGAGGTGGACCGGTGGGCTTTTCGGCAGCGCTAGCGAACACACACACGCGCACACGCACGCGCACACACACACACGCGCGCACACACACCCACACACACACACACACGTGCGCGCTTGCGCACTTTTACATTTTTTTTGCACGTTATTGAAGTTAGTTTTTCTAGTGTCCTATCATTCGAGCACTCTCACAACACCTTTCTACAAAAACAAGAGGATGCCTTTACCACTTTGCCTGAAAAAAGGTCAATTTTTAATTTACTGGTAGTTCTATATAACAATGTCAAAAGCCGATTTTCGCCAACTTTGATTGTTGTTTAACTGTATATATAAGCCACAACGTGAGACAATCCTTCTCCCGCAATAGTTTGGTCAAACTTTGGCTGCACTCCTCACAAATTTTAATTTCTGAGAAATGTGGATACTTGAATGCTATATTCTCGTAGTTTTGTATGGCTTTGATTGCCGTGTTTTTGTTTTTCTTCTTGCATGCGTTGGTTTTTCAGGCCAGCCTCTTCTGGCTCTTCGTCGTGAAATGTGTTTCTTGGAGTAGAATTTCTTGTTTTGTTTTGTTTGTATGTTCTATTCACATTTCTTTTTGTTCCCTCTCCCTACCCAGTGCCACGGTTGTGCTAGATTATGACAACTACGTGGAACGCATCTTCTCAGCTCCCGTCTCAATTCAGAGGTCCACCTTCGATACAGGAAAAAAAGGGGTACGTCAACTTCCTCATTCTCTAATATCCAGAGGAAGTTTGCTCCAAACCTCTGCAACAACCGTTGTGAGAGTTTTGCCGCGTTTGTGTTGACCTGAGCCGACTTTCTGCAAAGGTCAGCGTCATGCATGCTTTTTGCAAAGGACGAGTTAGAGAGGGCGAAGCGATCTGCATTATTCATTCATGCTCGTTGTTACAAAAAAAGGCAAATTAAGCCTATTAAATGAGGCATGCACACATTTACACATGAGAGCCTCTTTTGATGATGAGAAAATTAAGATAATTATAAAATTCACCAACGATTACAATAGTGCCTAATGTGAATTTTGAGTGCAGCTTCATGTTGGAGCAAGGCCAACTGTGTCTAAAATTTTGGATTTCTGCAAGGTGTCGACTGGGCCATAAATTATGATTTTGCGATGTAGGACAGCACCAACTACACCATTATTTGCATTTCTGCGGATAAGAGAGGTACCGGCTACATACCTGTCGGGTATCGTGTGCACTTTGTTGATGCTGCGTGTGACTGATAAGTGATGGCCATGAAAAGTTATTTATTATTTATTTATTATTTATTTAATACCCGCAGTGCCTATACAGGCATTACAGTGGGTGGGTGTACAAGGAAAGAACATGAAAATTTGCAGGTTTACTTAAGTTTACATAGGTTTGTGTAAAAAAAAAAAGAGAGAAAAAGAACATTTGCAAGACACAAAAGCACACAGCTGCACCGAGCACAGCTGCGTCAGAAAAGTAATGTATTAGAGAAATAAATGCAGAAACCACAAACATTGATGAAAGTTCTACGATAATCAAAACAAAGTGCAGCATTCGGCTAGCCCAAGGGCAAAATAACCCCAAAACAACATAGTTTACAACCAAGATACCGTACAGATCATGGCGTGTGCCAGGTGCACACACGTAGTCTACAGTGCAGTCCACTTATAACGATACCACATATAACGATATATCGGTTATAACGATGGGTCGACTTAACAGTCTCATTTTATGCATTGGGGCTATGGGGAAAAAAACCATATATAACGATATGTTATCCACCGCATATCGGATACAACGATGAAAAGTTTGCCGTGGACGGCATGTTTCATTCAGAATAATCGTAACATTTAGATTGATAAGTTCCTCTGAAACGAACTATGCCGAGACATGACGAAAAGTTAGCGTGGGCGAGTACGTATCTGCCGCCACTGCAGCACAGCGCCGGCAGCGCGTCCCGGCCGTTCAAAAAGCCGAGGAGAGCATCGCGAGTTGGCGCGACGCGCTACAGATGGCGCCAGCTGTGTCACGTTTTGCGCCTCGCCGCGCGTCGACCGCGGAGAGGCTGAGAGAATTTAAAAAAAAAAGAGCGAAAAGCAAAGCGCCGCGCTCCGCGGCTCTCCGCCTTCTACAACGGCAAGCCGGCAAGCTACTCGTAGCTTGCCGAACGAAAGCGGGAAAGAGAGAGAAAATAAAAAAAGCGAAAAGCAAAGCGGCGCGGCGGCATCGGGGTGGGGCCTCGTTGGCATTCCGGCTGTGTACCTCTGGCTGTGCTTTCTTCCTCCCACTGCTCCCACCCCGCCGTCGGTCAGTCTCTCTTCCTCAGCGAACCCGTGATGCGTTCTTCGGAGTAAGAAATAAAGTCTTGTTTTTGACATCCTACTATCTACAATATTTATTAATTGGTGAAAATAGCGAAATGAAGCCTGGAGCTACAAAAGGTACGTCCGGCGACGATTTTTTGGCGGCAGTCCAGATATAACGATCACCGGTTATAACGATCATATTTTTAGGTTTTCTCGATATCGTTATAAGTGGACTGCACTGTATAGGGCTTAGGGGTCGAAAGATTCAAGAATTTTTATTGCAGAAAAGAGCACATCCGTTGAAGAAATTTCTACAACTGTGGAAGGAAGTCGATTGCACTGACTTATAGATCTCGGAAAAAAAGAGTTGCTGAAAAATGATGTATTGCGTTTATATTCTCTTATCTTGTGTTCATGATCATTTCGGGCTGAAATGTAGTGAGGCGGGCTTATGTATACATCACGGTCAATTCGAGTATGTGAATAAAATATGTTATGCAATAGCTTCAGTCAAAATGATGCCCTTCGGTGCTGCGGAAACTTCCATTTAACTTCAGCTTAGTCTCCGTCACACCAAATTGTCTGTCATACATGGGCTGAAATGTAGTGAGGCCGGCTTATGTATACATCACGGCAATTCGAGTATGTGAATAAAATATGTTACGCAATAGCTTCAGTCAAAATGATGCCCTTCGGTGCTGCGGAAACTTCCATTTAACTTCAGCTTAGCCTCCGTCACACTAAATTGCCTGTCATACATGGGCTGAAATGTAGTGAGGCGGGCTTATGTATACATCACGGGCAATTCGAGTATGTGAATAAAATATGTTATGCAATAGCTTCAGTCAAAATGATGCCCTTCGGTGCTGCGGAAACTTCCATTTAACTTCAGCTTAGCCTCCGTCACATTAAATTGTCTGTCATACTTGGGCTGAAATGTAGTGAGGCCGGCTTATGTATACATCATGGCAATTCGAGTATGTGAATAAAATATGTTATGCGATAGCTTCAGTCAAAATGATGCCCTTCGGTGCTGCGGAAACTTCCATTTAACTTCAGCTTAGCCTCCGTCACACTAAATTGTCTGTCATACATGGGCTGAAATGTAGTGAGGCGGGCTTATGTATACATCACGGCAATTCGAGTATGTGAATAAAATATGTTATGCAATAGCTTCAGTCAAAATGATGCCCTTCGGTGCTGCGGAAACTTCCATTTAACTTCAGCTTAGCCTCCGTCACACTAAATTGTCTGTCATACATGGGCTGAAATGTAGTGAGGCCGGCTTATGTATACATCACGGCAATTCGAGTATGTGAATAAAATATGTTATGCAATAGCTTCAGTCAAAATGATGCCCTTCGGTGCTGCGGAAACTTCCATTTAACTTCAGCTTAGCCTCCGTCACACTGAATTGTCTGTCATACATAGGTGCATTAAACACATATGTCGCCGCCATGGACTGAACCTTTTCTAATCTTTCTTTATTTGAAGATGTTGCGGGGTTCCACACACAACATGCGTACTCCAGTACTGATCTCACGTATGCCTTTTACCTCCCGGGTTTGCTGTAGAAAAGCACGTGTGTTTCTTTTTAAGAATACTAAGCTCCGACAAGCTTTATTTACAGTGTAATCCTCATGCCGATTCCATGATAGAGAGGGGCAGAAGAAAACACATAGGTATTTGTATTCGTGCACCATTTTTACATGAGAGCCTTTTATTGTGTATTCAAATTCACCTGTTTTTTTTTTTTTTCTGGAAAACCTCATACATACAGTTTTCTTAAGATTCAGTTTCATTTCCCATCACTGGCACCACGCGTATATTGCGCATAGGTCGTTATGAATTACGGAGCAGTCAGTTTCAGAGGTAATCCAACGGTATAAAATGCAGTCTTCTGCAAACAGCCTAATATGGGATTGTACTTTTCGTTAATGTCATTTATATATAATAAAAAAGTAATGGTCCCAGAACTGATCCCTGAGGTACCCCTGACGTAACACTAGTATCAGACTTCGCCGTATACAACTTGTACATATTGTCGCTTCTCATGTAGATATTCAGCAATCCATGTAATAACTTGGGGATTAATATTAAAACTGGTTAGTTTTTGCAGCAATAAGTAGTGCGAAACAGTGTCGAACGCTTCTTGAAAGTCGAGAAAAATGCAGTCGAACGAAAATTTGTCGTCCAGTGCTGATGCTAAATCGTGGGTGAACTCTACCAGTTGTGTCACACATGATAGCACCTGCCTAAATCCATGCTGGTTTGAGTTGAATAAGGAATCACTATCTATGTGCTTTACAATCACAGTATATAAAATATGTTCAAGAATTTTACTGCACAGAGAAGTGGGTGAGATGGGGCGGTAATTATTCACAGCATTGCGTTGGCCAGATTTATGTATAGGAACAACGGATGCCATTTTCCAATCAGTTGGAAGAGAACTCTGTTTTAACGTTTTTTTCAAGAATAACTTTCAAGTACATAGACACTGCATGGGAAGAAGACTTCAACATAAAACTAGGCAAGCCATCAGGACCCACTGCTTTTGCACAATCTAGATCTCTAAGTAGTAATTCAATGCCACGAGCTTCAAGTAGTAGATCAGGCATGCATGTGGATTCATGTGTCAACATTTTTAAGTCTTTTTGGGGGTCTGTAGCGGCTGAGAACACTGACGTGAAATATAAATAGAACAACTTGGCCTTTTCTGTCGCATCGCTCACGATAATATCACCGCTGGTCAAAGCGGGAATTGAAATGTTGTCTTTGTTGTTTCGTTTAATATCTCCAAAGCTCTTTTGGGTTGTGCGTTGTTTTACGTTCAATTGTTTTAGAGTAGGCTCTTTTTATTTTGACTGTAGCATTATTTACTTAATGCATTGCCAGCTTCAGTTTGGAAGAGTTTTCTTCCGAGAGATTTCTTTTAAATGAACGGTAAATTCTCTGCCTAAGCTTGACCAAAACGTCGAGTTCTCTACAAAACTATGGTTTACTTTTATTAAGCCTTCTGGTCAGCACCCATGACAGAACAAATTGGTTTCTCAGCTCGAGGATCTTCTCTTTATACAAATTCCACAGCTCTTCTACTGAATGCTCGTCGGCAAGTAATTCGAGAACAATGAAATATGCTTCTAATGCAGTGTTGATTCCTTGGACATTAGCCTATGCGTAATTGTACATGCACCGACTCCTTTCACTGTAAGCACTCGTATATTTCATATTTATATCACTTAGCACAACCTTGTGGTCACTTATCTCTGGTAATACTTCAGTGTTTTCTACCATTTCTGGCATATTTGTGAAAAATATATCAAGGATATGGCCTCCTCGAGTTGGTTTCAACACTGTCTGTTTTAAAGACAAGAGGTTCATGAAATCAGCCATTTAAGATTTAAAACTAAGAGAACTTCCTGAAGCTATTGGTTGCTCATTCCAGTCAATATCAGGCAGGTTGAAATCCCCACCTATAACCACGTAATCATAGGCGATTTTTGTAGCTGTAGCAGTGAATTCACTAAATTCCTTAGTTTAACCAGTTGATGGTCGATAAAAAGAGCAGACTGATAGTGATTTGTTATTCTAGAGCTTAAGCTGACACCAAACAGCTTCACTCATATCGTGTGTAGTGCTTATGCCTACAGACGAAATGTGCTGATCTACCAAGATCAATACACCACCTCCATGATAGTTCCTGTCTTTCCTGTAACACGTAAAGTTATCTGGAAATACCTCGATGTTTGCCACGTCTTCATTCAGCCATGATTCAGTACCGATAACTACACTTGGTTTGATAATGCGCACTAAGTCATCAAATTGCAGTGGGTGGGAAGCATTAAACCACACACGTTGCACCATTAGCACTGTGCAGTAAGAAGTCAACAGAGAAACGGGCACTCCGCATCTGCCTCGGCGACTGATATTCCGGCTCGTGCTAGCGTGTGGCTGCCGCATTCATCGGAAATGCAACCAACCTTTTTACAAATGTTGGAAATGAACTCCGCTTATCAGCGCAGTCACGTCTTCCAAGTAGATTTTCGATGTTCTCCTAAATTTTTCTATTTTATGTTGAGTATTCCTTTAATAAAACAGAATAATAATTGGTTGGGCAACCTTTGTTGCCTAGTAATGATTTCTTTCTCTGCACTGTGTACTGTGTTGCAGGAGGCAGCAACCACACCGGCGACCAATGCGGCGTACTCCGGCTGTGGCCAGACAATGGGCTGCTTCGGCACACCTAAGGGCTGCCTGTCCCGCGGCACCTGCTCCCTGCTGCTCACTTATGTCGCTCGCGGCGACGGTGTTGACTACGAGCTCACTGCACCTGCGCGCCACGAGAACATGTGGATCGCCGCCGGCATCTCCGAGACGCCCAGCATGGTGCGCATGCGCAGCTTTTAGGCGAAGTTTGTTGCGAGTTAAGGCTTGCTCCCGGGTTGTAAATGAAAATGTGCCAGAACTCGAGTCAAATGCAGCCAAAGTAGTCATGTCATTTGCCATTATCACCAAAGTTGTAGCCTAATAGAACACGAGCGATGTTATGAGCAGAGTTTTCAATGATGAGTAAATAAAACCATCTAGAGTAAATAAAACCGATATTTAAAGATTGCCAGTGAATAGGCATGGCACCAACAGAAAAGCTTCGTTGCCAAATGGGTCACAAAGTAGCCAGTTTGGCACAAAGTAGCAAACAACGGCATTAAGGAGAAGCGGCAAGGAGGCCAAACAAGCTTTTCAAAGCGGTGAGGCGGTGAGTGGGCACATCTGTTCTGACAACGCGGCTCTCTTGGTTGTCTGTACAGCCCAGAAGGCGGGGCATCTCGCGCTTACCCGCACATATAGCTGTAATGTGACACTGCTTTCCCCAATGATACAGCAATGTCACCGCCCCATGGCGCTCTGATTGGCTATGATATAGGTTTTCTCGATGCTCGCGACAGCGGCGGAGAGGAACGCGCATCGAGGAACCCTACTGCGGCAAAGCGTAGATCTCCGGCGGGCGGCGAAAAACCAGTCACCCGAGGAGCAATCCTGCTTTTTTTTTGGGGGGGGGGGGGGGGGATACAACAAACTTATTTTCATGTAAAAAGCCACTTTGTTATGTTGAGGTTTGAGTGTGCTTTAAGGCTGGTTTTGTTACATTGAAAGTCACTGCAATGATATTTGGCACGATTTCTTTAAAGCCTGTATACTTGAAGTGGAAAGAGTGCAGTTTGTGATACGGCTCTATTCCTCTTCTCACTTTCCAGGATATGGCAAGCGTGGTGGAGTGTCTGCGCAACAAAGGAGTGATGTCAATGCGAGAGTCTTGGAACACTGACAGCAAGAAAAACATCCTCATTGCCAGTGTGAGTGAGCACGATTTTTGCGTAACGGCTGGCGAGTTTGGTGGATTGTCATAGCTCTGCCACCCGTGAAACTTAATAATGTTTTTGTGCGCAGTGGTGTTTTTTAGCATGTGGAATGTATGTGATTCAAGTGTTATCCTTTACTTCAACTTCAAAAAAGTTTTGCCTTCACCGTGGACTTCATATTTTCGCTTTCCAGGGACATAGAATGAAATGAGTGCGAGGGCGGTGATTCATAGGACAATGTTTTGCCACCTTGCATGGGGGGCTACTATCTCTTTCTATGCTCTTTATAAAAGTGTCTATAGCTATGGAAGACATACAGACGAATCCGAATGGTGAGGGTGGACACCTGATGTACACAAAACTCGTTCCATCACTTTCCAAAGCGAAACTGGGTTGTTGGTTTTCGAGAACTTTTAGCCTGTTATTTAAGTCGACCTAGCTCGGCAGTTATAGTGACACGAAAGCTGCAAAATGCAGTGTGTACGCATTGGGTTTCATATCATCTCAATTCATAATGACCTAATTCTCGCTCACGTCGGTCATCGTGTTCATGCCTTGCTCATGGATAAGAGTGTTCTGAAAGTGTCTGGCTATGTTAATTCTTCGGTTAATTTAAAATGTGAAATGCTGGCCATTGAGTGATTAGTGATATGTCCTAGCAGTCTCTATCTGTCTGTGTATCTCTTTTTGCATGAAATTTTCTTCCACTTCTGCACTACACGTCCAGCTGCACTTCGATTCTTGTGATTCATTTTCAGCAAACTCCCGGCCTGACGTTTGTTAAGCGCGACTACCACGATGGCATGCTTCGTTGCTCCTGGCACCGCGCTCACGTGACGAGTGTGCGGAAGACCACTTTCAACACTGCGACCAACAGTTACCACTTGCTCCTGGCAGCTGGACTGTTTGAGGGAAACACTGATGGTGAGTATAGCAATTCAGAAGCCTAGCACGGCTCTTGGCCGAAAATGGGTCTTCAGCACTGTGAGCACAAGTGTGACCAAAGGAGGTCATGTGCACATACCCACATCTCATGGATGAGTATCAAAGTTAATTGAATGTGGGCTTGAATCAGAAATAAAGTGAAATAAAATAGTTATCATATGTCATGTGATTAGAAATCGAAGTTGACCCCACAACATCAATAAAATACAAATTCAAGTGAACAAAAGGAGCTTAAGCAAGAATAACAATAGGGATAAATTATGGGTACATTAGGTGTACGAAGGTGGAGTAAAATGTGTGCGGGGAATAAACTTACAAGGAAATAATTGTCAATTTTAAATGTCATATGAAAGCATAGAGCATCGATTTATTCTGGGAAGGCACAATTAACAGAAGGCATCATTGCACCTAAGTTTAAAAGTTGACCATAAAATTTCATTAACCTAAACGCAAGTGCCATAGAAACATGGTCCATCCCTCTGTTCTAGAAATCAGTAAAATGCGAAAGTAAAACGTGTCCGTACAAACAATAGTTTAATGTTTACCTTACATTGATATAAAAGAGCTTGTGCGATCGCTATTGGTATTTAACAGGTATAGCACCAGTTAACGTGTATGCTTGCACGTAGGTGCATAGTGATACATCTTCATCCCGATGACTAACATGCATCAATAATTATTAAACAAACCCTTGCAGTCATAGGTGCTTGTGGTAGCTCTAGTAGTTAACGGTAAAAGCAGAATCACAGAACCTGATCTGACGTTCCGAAGAACGTGTGAACGTGACTTATTGGATACCGAACTTCGGCTAAGGTCCCAAATCACAGCATGTTAGATTTATTGAACGCAACTGCCCGACCAGAAGAAAACGCAGCGCGTGTCTTCTCTTCCCGCTCTTCCTCTTGTGCGGCCAGGATTATTGGCGGGGCCAGCATAAGTGGGGAAGGTGGAATTACATCCAGGCGATGCAGGTGCATTGCTGTTTGGATTGCAGAGCTATTTTTTCTATGGATGGATGCTAAGAGCTACGCCGAGGCTTGGGGTAAGGTCGCCACCTGGGGCATGTCAAGGTGTTGACAAAAGTGATCATCTTCTCCTATTGGAAACACCCCAAATGGGAGGAACGCTTAGAAACGACACATTGATGGAATTGTTGCGGATGCCAAGGCCATGATGCATTACTGCCCTTTGCCAAGAATGCTTCCATAGGACAACGGTAGATATAAAAGGTGTATTTTTAGAGTCAACAAAGTAGGATGCCATAGTGCATTGGACAGCGTGTCCGGCATTTGTTGTCGTGGACCCAGAGATCATTGTTTTGACTCCCGTTGGAATATTTTTCATCTTTTTCTTCTTATCGCGCATATCTTTTGGCGCCGTTTCTGTGACAGAAATCCATCGGTGAAGTCTTGGGTGGACTTTGGCATAGAACACATTCGTGTTAAAAACTCTTTGACGACATCAATAAAATTATTTTTTTCTGTTTCTTACAAGCATCTTTGATTTATTTTCATAGGCAGCATGAGTTTGCAGCATACAAATATGTTAATAATAACAATATCACCTCAGTCTTGCACAATGTATCAAGCCATTACAATTTCATGCTGCCTGCTACATAGAATGCTAATGTGACCCCATTGTAATGTAACTTACCCAAATTCAAGTTTCTCAGAAGAGATCTTGAGTGATATCATAGAATGAACAAAAAATATTCTCGTTCCACTCACACTACTTGGGTGTAATATAAAGGTGAAGTGAACACGTGCACCAAGTCTTCCAATATAGCACATTCTCGCAAGGTAGGCTTTTTGTGTATCAGAGATTTATTCACTTCCTGCATAATTTGTCCAATGCTCGTTGCCTCTCGCAACACTTTGGCAATGTTTCTGCTGTATATCATACCCTTGGATGCGCACCAGGCACCTTAATAAAGTCATTTTTTATCAAGATATTTATTGACATAGATTCTGTTCAATAGTTACTTAACACCAACTGAAATGTTCGTTTCCCCAACCCCTCCTGTGAAACACTGTTACAGGGCTCTTGAGGTTCTTTTAGTAGGGGAGTGAGGGAATGAGGGAATCACTGAGAAAATAAACGAACGCTTGCTGCTTTTCTATTCCTTTTTTTTTTTTCAGTTAAGAAAGAACATTATGAACGGGATTACACCAAGGCACCTGTAAACCTGAAGGCCATGCAGGTTGCTTTGGGCGGGGCTGGCTCTGACATTTTCATCAAGCTTCATGGTAAGGATGTGCCTTTTGCTTTGCTTGTTCATTTCTAAATGAACCACTGGCTTTCAATGTGCCGTACAAACTGCATATCAGCCGAATTCAAAGACAACCAGTTTTTCATTTTTTCTTTTGGGATACTCACACGTACTACCCGATTTCAGTCAGATGCCCTCGAGCTGCATAAGACTTGATCTAATCTCGCAAAGCTTGTTATATTCTGCTAATGTGTATGCAGAATGCTGGTGCAGATCATGGCCGTAGTTCATTAGTTAATATATCGCGCTGTCACCCGCTTATGGCAATCTCTTGCTTGTGACAGTAAAAGTGACTCGGATGGTTCTTAAATGCATCGTCCTCATTAGCAGTGACCGTACTCTGTATTGAAATTAGCTTCATTACAGATATGCCAACTTCTTTTCTTCTGCTTGCTGAATGAATGAGTGCAAAACCATATTTCAAATATTTTTTTCCGGTGAATGTGGAGGCCCCTGTGGCAGGGCCCCTGTGGCATTGGCGATCTTACAAGCTCTGTCGATCAGTTTGCACCAATTCCTACATCAGATTGACATGTTTGTTCATAATTGGGGCACTAGAAAGAGAAGATGACTGAAAATCATTCACAAAGTGTAACCTTTCGAGATAAATCAGTTTTTAAAGGATTCCTCACTGACTAAAGAGCACTTGCGCTGCTAGCATTCATACAGTTTTTATTGGAAATAGCTTCTGTGTTACTTAAATATATTTAGAACTGTTCTTTCTTGCTTATTGATCCTTTTCAGGCTCTTTGATGATTGTTGCCTGGATACTGCTTGTCAGCGTGGGCATCCTTCTTGCCAGGCACTACAAGAATGTTTGGGAGGCCACCACAGTATGCGGCGTGAAGCCATGGTTTGCTGTAAGCTTCCTTTCTGTACAAACTGTTCTTCAGATAATGAGTCCACTAATGAGTGGTTAGCGTTGCCGGCAATTCGCAAAAAGGACTGCAAGTGATATAAGGTGCAGACTATTATTAGTACTAGCCACACGAAACCAATAAATAACAAAAGGAAGGAAAGGTTAGTTAAGTCAATTTATAGTCTTTATTGAAGCTAGGAGTTACGATCAACGAGAACGAAAGTGAACATAGTAAACAAGTTGCTAAAGTTTTCTTTTATTTTATCTTATAACCTCAGCTCTTCTTGCAAAAACTACAAATAATATCTGCCATGTATTGCTCAGTTTGGTCATCCGCTGGGGTCATTTAGATATCTATAGTAAGCATACAACGTTTTGTTGGAAGATATTGCCGACAAGAAATAAAGAATTTGTTGGATGCACATTTGCAGTGGGTATTCATTTTCACACTATAACAACTAATGCTTGCGGCATAGAGCGAGAGCTTGTAGAACAGAGCCTACATATTGTGCCTCTCCTTAATACTTTTTACATGGCTAATTTTATTCATATTTATGTACTAATATTAGCATTTTACAGTTAATAAATTCCCTCCAAAAGTCTTCAACTACTTGGTGCTTGACAATTGCAGTGTGCATTCATGAAATTGTCAGAACATTTTTAATGCGTGTCCTTGGTTGTCTTTCAATGAGTAACAATGAACAATCAGCAGAATTAGTTTTGACCTAACCAATAAATTCTTCAGCTTTGCCCCATTGTCCAGCTGTGTTCTTATTTTTCATTTCAATTTTCTAGTTCCATCGTGTGTTGATGATGCTAGCAGTGACCATGATGATCGCAGCCCTTGTGTTGATCTTCTACAGGGTCGGCCAGTGGAGCGTGGTGAGTTGACAGGACACTTGTCAAAGACTCATTTTTTCATCGACTTGAGAAATCGTGTTTGAGAAGTATTACTAGCATTAGAGAGATTTTACAAAATTTCACTGAAAATTTTGATCATTGCTGTAATTACAGACATTGTTACTGAAAGAAGAATTTACTCCTTGGGTACTGAAAAATTGCTCTTCCACTTTTCTTATTTGTTTTTTTGCCACAGGTTATTGGGAATAAATAAGGAATGTAAGCCACACTTACACTACTTTGTCCTAAAGATATTTCTCAGCTCAATTAGCGCTAGACTTTTATATAAAAAAAGAAACCATTCATAGAATTGCTTATCAGTATTTGCTTACTAGATCATGAATAAGTTGCCACAGCAAGTTTCTCTTGCGGCACAAAAATATCATGCGCAGTTATCCGACCAACATAGCTGAATATTTTCCCATCAATGTTTTTTGTGTTTCTTTTTTTTTTCATTTTTCGATGGCTGGATAAGTTGATGCTGCTAAGTTTGGGGCTTATGCTACATAATAAGAGCCATCGCAGCAATTTCTACATTTTCTTCAAGTTTCTTATGAAAAGGGGGATTCAACGGGGGGCTGCTAAGGAAGGTATTGCAGTATTGCAGATATTGGATTGAAAATCTTTGAATTCTAAATGCGGTGTTATTCTGTTGTGTCTTGTATGCACTGGGAAACGTGTTGAAACATCGCTGTTACCTCTAGTTTCCGTCTGCACAGTCAATGATATTGCACTTGTTGGAGGCAGTTCAGCTTAGGTTGGATGAAGTGACTGCAAATTTTTCTAACATTGGTTTAATTGTCACCATAGCTATGTTATCCGTTTCGATGAAAGTGTGTTACATTTAGTTGAAACTGGCCCTTTTTATGCATGAAAAGTATATTTCTTCTATAACAAACTAGTAGTATTTAATAGCATTATTGCTAGTTTTAAATAATTGGTTAGTTACACGTTAATAAAATAATTCATTGTCATTGCTCTGGCACACCGAGGAGCAGTATTGAATCTCGTGTGACTGCATAACACATTTGTAATTTTTTGTGCTCATCTCTGTAGGAATTGCTTATATTGTCATGGAATGCTATGTACAAGCTAGATTGAGTATCGTATCTATTTAATTAACTAGCATTGCCATCAAGGCAAGACGTCATTACAGAGGGGAGTCGTATATGTGAGAATACTGAAGAGATTAAAGATATGGAATGGCATGGTGGATATATAGGGTGGTATGCCTGACAACAACAACAAAAAATAACAAGGAATTTCAAAAAACATATTTTAAATGAGCGAGGTACATGATATTTTGATTGATTTGTTGCCGCGTTTCCTTGCAGACCGAAAATCCTCATCCAATCTTGGGCATTGTTTGCTCAGTCTTAGGATTCCTCCAGGTAAGTGAGTTTTCTTGCACGATTTCTGGAAACCCCATCAAAAATTTACTTATGTCTTGTTTTTAACTAGTTTTTAGTGCACTGTATAGGTACTGTAAAATTTAGTTTTGCAGATGTTACACGAGTACTTTCACTTGTCATCATGATTTTTGTTTTTTGGATTTTCAACTATGACTAAGGAATTCGATACCATACAAAGCATTAATTTAAACTGTTCCACTTTTCTAACCAACAATGGCTCCAAGAATAAGGTTGTCTTTATCTTTGATTTTTAGATGCAATGAAGCCTCATTCTAAACTGAACATTCTTTTTTATTATTTTTGTTGAACACTAGGTTCAAGGGATGCGAAGGCAACCGTTTACTTGACTTTGTACATGTCGTAAACAAATAAAACAGTGATGACTTCTTATAGACCTTAATGATGACTTTTTATAGACCTTAGCATGATAGTTTTATAGGTATGCAACTGTTATTGCAGATATTTATTCATATATTTACTGGAATATAGTAAACTAATAATAAAACACTTGCTATCCTGACTTGCCTATTTCGATAGTTCATAATTTAAAAAGCTTTCTGTACTTGTTGGGCACTTATACGCATAATATGACCTCTTAAATCTTAGTGATGCTGAGTCTGAAGAATAAGAATGCCTTCTGAATATTTCTTAATCTCTTATTGAGTATTACAACTTCAATCGAAATGGATAATTCCAGCCCATCATGGCACTCTTTCGGTGCCATCCCCATGAAGACAACAGGTACATCTTCAATTGGGCTCACTGGTTCAACGGAAACGCTGCCCAAATTGTGGCAGGTAAGTGTTCTTGCTGAAGCAATCTCCAACACTGGGTGCTTTAAAAAATTTTACACGTCATTTCTAATAGCTTCTTTGAGTCTTCAATTAAGGTTTTGTCAGATTTCACGTTGATTCCACTGATTAGAGCAAGTGCAGGAGTTCACAACAATCATTATAGTTACTAAACTTACCTAAATGACTCTTTAATTATAAGACGTAAGGGTCCCATAGCAATGGAGAGATTGAGCAGATATTGTCATATATATATATGTAAGGGCTATCTTGAAAACAGACAACGACAATTCATCATACTGTAACCTTAAGGAACCACAACACTCAAAAACTAAAAGCCTGTTCCTTCTCCCTATTTGTCTCGGAATGTACTCAAGCCCATTATCTCGCTGTGAGCCACGAAAATATAACAATCACAAAGTCAATTACGTATGTCAGGTTATTATTAGAAGCATTATTCAGGGCCTCGCATTTGAGCTCACAGAATTAGCACATTTCTCAAGTGATCTCGCACTTCGTAAAGAAACCTAAATTCAAAAGGTCCTGCAGCGCTTGTCCGAGTAGTAATCATCGAATGGTTTATTCAAAGGTGTTCGTTGCCTCACGAATTGACTGTCATAAAATATTTCTAGAATCTGTCTAGTAAAAGTGTAGTTAAAGATATTTCTCGCACGCCTCAAGTGCATTCTCTTTCTTTTCATTCCATAAAGCTCATTTAGAGCTATGCTCATGGGGGGGGGGGGGGGGGTATGACAAGAAGCAATGTTCACTTTTAACAGTGTGGTTCCTGATTTTGAGCACTTTTGCTTTTTTTTTCGAACGCACGCATACCTTTAGTGTGGCTATGAGCAAGCCCTAAAGCATATCTTGGCATAGCGGGTGGCCACAGTAAGCATGCTGCTCGGACTTTTGAAATCAGCCAGTGGCCGTGAACTTTGCATTTATGGCAGGATCATTTGGGTTTACGGCATCATTTGTACAGAGAGCAGCTGTTGAGTGATTGCTTGCTAAATTTTAGAGTTGATTGTATATGCCAGGCCACAAGCTGCGCTACAACATTTGGCTGGCATGTTCTCAGGAGTCTCTGCTACTGAACAGCACTGTTTTCTGATCATGCTGAAAAAGTGTTGCACGGCTCATTAAGGCTGCACTGTCGCACACTGGGATTTAGTGACGGATTACAATAAGGACAAGGCTGAGGATGAAGATAACCATAATGATGGCGATTTTCGCTCTTTCTGCATTGTGCAGTGGCCACCATATTCTTCGCTGCGGCTCTCGAGAAGGCACAGCTCAAGGGTGCCGACTGGTTCATCTACATCCTTGCGGCCTTTGTTGGATTCCACGTACTAGTGCACATCATCATGCAGATCCACTCTGCGCTCATGTCTAAGAAAGGTAAGCCACACACATGTCACACGAACGTCACATACCCGTCTCAAACATATCACCTGCATAGTACATGCACATGACCCTCCTATCGCACGAACGTGAAACGTCTGAGATCTCGCATTGAGAGCACCGCTCTGAAAGCACACGGACACGGCAGGTGCATTCTAACCAAATCAAACATCGTGAAAGTTTATTCAGTTTCATTTTACATACGATGATATTGCCAGCCGAATCAAACCTCATGCTTTCTCAAAGCTCATGCTCAATCAAAGCTCATGCTTTCTGTGCAGCCACCTAGCCAGGTGGTTCTGCTGGCCCTACCATGCTAACCAGAGTGATGATGATGGTGAACCTGCGTGAGCACTGTGCCACCTATCGCTCGGTGGTTCAACCTAAATGGGGCCTATTTGCAAGACATGTGCGTGCTGCGAGGCACAAAGGACTTTACAGGGGGTGATAGCACCTACCCGAACATGACACCAAGTTCCACCACCAGGAAACATTTGCAAATCGTTGAGCCTTTGTCTCAGTTACTGGCTGAGCTATAAAACAGCCAAAGAAGTTCGTGCGAAACGTCTCCCACTTCACCATCGTGATGGTGCCCGTCTAAGGCCCCTCAATGCAACACTCAGCACTCCTGCTGAGACAGAGTGACAGTCACACTAACTCATTGGCAGGTATGTGGCTAGCACGAAGCGTTCCATTGCCACTGACGCAACACGCCAGTTTCTCATACTGACGTTCGACGCATGTTTTTGTTCAAGCATGACAAAAGCAAGGGGTCGCAAAAAAATTTAGCTGCAGTGCTCCCCTTAACTTCATTTCACGACTGTAACCTAAAATGGTATTTAAGGCAAGATAACCGGTGGTCCTTAAAGATCAGACTAGATTCCCAGAGGAGGCACACAAGTGAAGGGGAGACAAAAAATTGGTTGGGCAGATGAGAATAGGAGGTTTGCAGGTATAGAGTGACAGCATCAAGCCCAGGACCGAGTTAGCTGGCAGAGCATGGGAGAGGCCTTTGTCCTGCTGTGGACGTAGTCAGGCTGATGGTGATTATCATAATAAATTAAGAGTGTAGGTCTGTGGTTTAAAGGAAAAATTATACCATCACCCGCTAATGGGTACCATGTGTAGATGTGAAGCAGCGGGTGCTAACGCTTACCCTGCTGGTGGCGTTGACTCTGGCGTTTATCATGGCCTTTACAGGAGACAAACCTGGGGAGGTGCAAAGCACGCAGTGGTGGGCCGGTGTTTCCAACTAGAACATGCCAATCGCTGCTAATGGGGAATGAGAGACAGAAGACGCAAACACCCGCAGTCCGATTTTAGTTTATATGCATGCTGCAATTTTTTATTGTTCAACAATGCATAGGAAAACTCTTCCACTGGCACTACCTTGGCAGTCAAGATCCAGTGCAGATATATACGAGGTGGCCAGTAAACGATTGTGCGGCATGACCAGTCAGTTCCTTCAATCAAGAAACTCACCAGCAGACACTGCCTGCGTTGGTTTTGTGAGGCGAGATAGGGGGGTGCATACAAGGGGTTGATAGGGGTGCTTGTGCAAGGGGGTGTAAACATCGCTGGAAGGGATTCTCAGAGGAGAGAGAGTGGGGAGCGAGTGTACGCTAGCAGACGCTGCCTGGGTCGGCGTTGCGAGGTGAGAGAGGGGGTAGTGTAGGAAAGACGTGATTGGAAGAGGAGACGCACATGCGCAATGGGTATGTAAGCACCGCTGGAAGGCATGCCTGGAAGAGAGAGAGGGGGGAGGGAGTGGGCTAGCAGATGCTGCTTGCCTTGACGTTGTGAGGCGGGACAGAGAGGGGCGCACTTGCTCTGTAAGGGTGGTTATGCCGCACACATTATTGAGCTTGACCATAAGACTCTTTCCATCTAAAACTGCTATATATTGAATGTTTTTACAGATTTGTTAGCACATACTTTACAAATAGCAACTATCCGAGATTCTTTCTAGTAAGTGATTTCATCAGAAAGCACAGTTACACATGCTGATAAACTGAATATCAAGACCCCCAATTAACACCACCACAGAAGTGCCTCTCTCCCATGTCCGAGGCACCAGAGAAACTATTTCTTGTGTCGTAAGAAAAGAAGCCGTTCGAGTGGCTCGCAAGCCTATGAACACATTAGTGCATTTTTCACCTGCTGCTTAAAACAAGCCCTCACAGAGAGAGTGAACTAAAGAATTTCTTGCACTGACTGCGACTCGATCTCTATCAGCGAAACATAAAACTTCAAAAAAGGCTACAACAGCACAATGACACCTGCAGTTTTGCAGAATATCACAACCCAAAAGCCAAACGCTCCTTACAGTCTAGTGGATGGCTGGTTTTTCTCAAGGTATCTTTGAGAGCGCTGTCCTACAATAGCGCACTGTAGAAGTCACGATAGATAATTTCATGTTTTGTGGGCTTTATTGTAACACCAAGTAAAATGCTATATAGTATGTTGCACATACATACAACATGCTGCAGAGTATTTTATTGCCATAAACTTATGTTTTTCTTCCCTTAACCATCTGCCCTTCTAACATGCAGTGTTGCATGTTATTCTTCTTAGCTTTCAGTGAAATTAGTGTGTTCTTATCATGTCACTTGCCCACAGCGATGCTTTAGGTATAGTTTGGTGCCATTCTTTAAGTTTTTGTCTCTTTCACTATCACTTTCACTTTCATTTTCGTTTCTTAACGACACCACCAGGGGGAATTACATAAGGGGTGGGTTGCAATATATAGAACAGGTTGAACACTTTATTATATGGTATACTATGATGTGATCGCTTCAATGAAGGCAGTAGGGCTTGAGTTAGCGACTTTTTGTGCAAGGTCGTTCCAGTCCTTGGCTGCTCGATGAAAAAAAGAAGATGCAAAGGTGACTGTGCGAGCATGAGGACGGGCCACGTTTAAGGGGTGGCCAATGTGATAGGATATGCGTGATGGTGGCAAAATATACGGTGCTTGATTCAGTGCGCTGTGGTAGAATTTATGAAATAATCATAAACTAGCAATGTGGCATCGATTAAAAAGTGTTTGTAAACCGGATTCCTATTTCAAGGATGTTACGCTGATATCGAATGAAAAGATGGAATGAATGAAACGAACGGCACGATTCTGAAAAGCTTCAAGGGCGTTTGTGAGGAATACCTGGCGAGGATCCCAAATGGCTGATGCGTACTCTAGTTTGAGCCGTATTAGTGTTTTATAAGCTAGTAACTTGACATGCTGTGGAGTGCTTTGTAAATGACATCGTAAAAACCCAAATGTTTTGTTAGATGATGTAATAACGTTGTTCTCATGTGCACACCAGTTGAGATTATTCGATATCGTCACACCTAAGTATTTATATTGGCATATGGTCTCTAGTTGCTGGTTTGCTATTTTATATTTGAATTTTAACGGGTTAGGACTGCGAGAAAACATTGTTTTGTATTTACCAGTATTTAAAATCATTAACCAGTGTTGATCGACACCAGTCTTTAATGTTCTGCAAGTCCTGTTGAAGAGCAGACTAGTCAGTAATGTTAACAACTGAACGATAAATATCGCAATCATTGGCATACATGGGAATTTTGCTAGTAACATGCAATGGTAGGTCATTATTATATATTAGAAAAAGTAGGGATGCTGGATTCTACTGAAAGAGGCTCAGAGTTGTTATTGACGTGCACTGACTGCAGGTGGTTAGTGAGGAACTGCTCAATCCATGTTAGAACTGCGGGGTTTAGATTCAGTCAGGAGAGTTTTAGTAGTAAGCATTGATGAGCAACTTTGTCGAATGCTTTTGGGAAGTCAAGAACAGTTGCATCAGTTTGAGTGTTCGCGTCTAGATTGAGGTGCAGGTCATAGAGAAAGGCAGCTAATTGTGTTTCGCAGGATAGTCCCTTGCGAAACCCATGCTGAGAATGGTGAAAAAAAAATTTTCAATCAAGGGAGCTAATTATATGAGTGTATATGACATGCTCCATGATCGTACAAGGCACTGATGTGATGGAAATGGGGCAGTAGTTTAAGGGTGAACTCTTGCTACCCAATTAGTAGACTGGAATGACTTTGGCCATTTTCCACTCTTTTGGTAGGTTTCCAGATGACAATGACTGGAAAACAACAGCGTTAGATAAGTCTCTCTGCTTGCTGTGGCATTATCATCCTTGCTTTTGATACCATTGTTTTTTAGCTGTTCAGTGTCTGTGAAAGAGTGATAAATGATCTCTCTTCCACTTTTAATTTCATTTCTTCAAAGTGGCTTCCAATGACATAAAGATGCAAGACAGGTCAGCTGCGAATGGTGTTCACGCAGTGGAGCCAGGCCTCGATATGGAGCCTCCAGCAACGGATGCCCCGGTATGAGAATACATTATGAGACTCTTATGCAATGGTCTCATTTACTTATTTTATTTATGTACAGATCCTGTCAGCCCTTACACAAAGCTATTACAGGGGCAGAAAAAAACAATATAAAAAACATTCTAGAATGAGAACAAAATGAACATGTGTAATTGGAACTTACTGATAAAGAAACAGTATTGAGTAGTATATCACAAGATGCAACCAGATAACAAATTTAAATGTGCAAGATCATGTACCCACAAATAAAACTTTGTTAGCCTTTGTTAACTATAAACGAG
The DNA here is from genome assembly GCF_043290135.1 of Rhipicephalus microplus. Taxonomy (NCBI): domain Eukaryota; kingdom Metazoa; phylum Arthropoda; class Arachnida; order Ixodida; family Ixodidae; genus Rhipicephalus; species Rhipicephalus microplus. The sequence goes on along the minus strand of NC_134709.1, from coordinate 64,100,859 downwards.
AATATGAGCTGTGGGTTTCAAGAATAAATGTGTAGATGAGAATGAAAATGTTTCTTTGTGAAAAAAAAAAAATGTTTACACAAGATACCACAAGATGCAACAGTATACCACAAGATGCAGCAAGATAACAAATTGAAATGTGCAAGATCATGTACCCACAAATAAAATTTTGTCAGCTATAAACGAGAATATGAGCTCTGGGTTTCAGGAACAAATCTGTGGATGAGAAAGAAACTGTTTCTTTGGTGAAGGAATTACATTCGTTTATAGCTTTTGGAAAAAGCTATACTTATAACAATCAGTAAAAACAGCAGGAGCACCACAGAAACAAAAACATAAAAAGAAACATTTTAAAATGAGAACAAAATGAACATGTATATTAGGAACTTACTGATAAAGAAACAGTATTGAGTAGTATACCACAAGATGCAACCAGATAACAAATTTAAATGTGCAAGATCATGTACCCACAAATAAAACTTTGTTAGCTATAAAGGAGAATATGAGCTGTGGGTTTCAGGAATAAATCTGTGGATGAGAAAGAAACTGTTTCTTTGGTGAAGGAATTACATTCGTTTATAGCTCTTGGAAAAAGCTATACTTGTAGCAATCAGGAAAAACAGCAGGAGCACGGATGAATATTGAATGACGATGTCTAGAAGTTTCCTCACGAAGAGTATCAAAATAGTCAGCATAAGTTACATGGACATTGTCAATATTAATCAGGTGGGAATATTTAGGTCTTTCGTATTTCGTTCGAGCCTGGATCATAGGCAACTGTACTTAGTGCACACAGGGTGAAAACGCCTATCAATATTTATTGAATATAAAGCGGACTAGTAAATGCTGAATTTTTTCAATTTTCGAGATGTTTGTAACACAATAAGGATTCTAGATTATTTTAGCATCTTCTATGATGGTCTAATAAGTATTTTGTGGGCTAAAATTTAATTTCTTATGTTGCAGAGTTACGATGTAGAAAGTAAGAAAGTATTGTATTGAAGTAAGAAAGTATTGTATTGGTTGATTTAGTTTTTTAACACATCATGAGACATGGAAGAAGTGGCGATAACATCACATTTTCTTTATAGGTACTGGCATATTCAAGGATGCAAAAGAATTCCATGTCTAAATATCAAACTTAGATCGGGATCAGCCAGTTGAGGGCAACTTTCATTTCGAGTGACCATATCCTGAAAAAGAAATACTTTATAGCCACTCGTCTCTATCCATTTCGCTGATGTTTTGCATCGAAATCATGTCTAAGAATCCACAGCTTTTGTTGTAATACTTAGTATCATTACTTCATGTTTATTTCTGAAAAGGTAATCATGAAGTTGTTTAAAAGAGCCCCCAAAATATATGACAATATTGATTGGCATTTTTGTTTTGTTGAAGAGTAGCTCTGTGGCTGGGCTTTTAACCAATTGTAGGATAGCTGGCATCTCAACATGGTTAGAAATGAACAAAAAGTACAAGAAGGCACAGCGCTGAACTTGCTACTAAATTTATTTTTGAAAAAAAAAAAAACCACATACATTCTGCTTTTGACCAGTAATTGCGTTTTTGACATTCCTGACAGCTCTAAAAGTGCACAATGTGGAAGGAGGCATATTGCATGTAGCAACAAGTGGTGTTATAATGCAAGACTTTTCCATTCCAGGGAGGTGGCTTCCGACGGTTCATGCTCGGAATCTACCTTGTTGTTGCCATACTCGTAGTAGCGGCACTGGTCTCTACCATCTGGTTTGCTTCTGCACCATGAAAACATTGATGAGGTCATAGAGTGTCAAGAGAGAGAACGAGAGGAGGCTGTGTCGCCACGCTTATGGATCACAGTGAGAAAACCGTACAGCTGGCTGGCCCTACACACAGACCGCACATAAAGAAAGAACACAGACCTACAGGACTATATGATGGTCTGTCTATATGCGAACCGGTTTGTGGATTGTCCTCATCCATTGAGCTATCACCGTCACCACCTGTGCCTCATCTCACAGTGGTCAAGTGCCTCCAGAGGTGGTGGAGAGCAAAGCCGAAACGTCCTTCATTCATATCAACAAAACGTTTCACCAAGATAATACACACAAGAAACCCTAGCACATCCGGCTGCCTTTGGACATGAATAGTGCCAACGCTTCGTATCAAGGAAGCTCTCTCGTGTGTGTGTGCATTTGTTATTTGCAAGACTTTTCGAACAATTTTCTTGTGTATTGTTAGTCTACTTTATTTTGTGCTGATGTATGTGTTATCTTGTTTTCTTTTAACGCTAATCAAGTGTGTAATGTTCCACTGAACGAAGTCCCCCAGTATATACGTTACCTTTTTATGAAACGCTGTGGCCTCGAATAGTCCTTACATAGTGATTTTGATGCGTTGTATTTTTTGTTCGCCTGTAACAATACCTTCGCTGTTTTTGAGGTCCTGCTTTCTGCTTAGAAAGCAGAAGTGCATGACATTTAGTTTTTTAATATTTTTAGTGCTTCTACCTCATCTCTAAAAATGTTTATATATGACTTAGCAAGCCTAACAATTTTATCAGCTGTAGTTTTATATTAGTGAGCTTTGCTTCGCAGCTAGAAGATGGTGCTACACCCAGAGTATTGTATATATAATGGAGCAAACTTCTCTACCAATGGGAATGCAGATAATGATGTAAATAAGCGAGTAATATATTGTGTTATTAAATAGTTGTTTTCTTTTTTAATGATGCCTATTTAATTTTGTTTATAGGGTGTAAGGAAATACCAGTGCCATCCTTTCTTAAAGGAGCACTGATATCAAATTTCAAGATCGAGATGTGCCCATCATTCAATCTCTTGATGTGCATAGGTCTTCATAACTAAATTATAAAAGGGTCCATCGCGTCTAAGTTATTTTATTTCGACGTCAAACAGCGTAGAAAGGCTAAGGAGAAAAAACAAAAAATAGACTGCCCTGCGACATTGACACTAGTGCTACGTGTTCGGTGTGATACATTCAACAAATACCAACCTGAGTGACAATACGCTAGTAACGATACATAATACGCTAGTAACGATACAAATAAAATAAAACGATGACGTCGACGATCCCCGAGTGTGTATGGAGCCGACTTCCAGTCTCTCTCTCACTAGTGGCTCTCCTTGCTGTGTTGAAGCGTGTATGCGATCCTCCGTGTCACATCGACTGATTTGCGCTGTGCTCCACTGCATGTGAGGAAGATCATTCAGAGTGACAATACATGCCAGATTGTCGGAGAACTGTTGCGTAATGAGAACCTGCACGCCGAGGCGCGGAAAAAGAAAAAAGTACCTGACGTTCATGTCTTTCCAAGCCACGAACCTCAACGTAGCCAGTGGGTTCACTTCGTACTCGCCGTTGGACAGAGGGGCTGGACACCTGTGAAGAAGAGCTGTATTTTGCTCCCTTCCCTTTGCGGCCATCTGCTACAGAGTAAATCCTGTCTTGGCGAACTAGTTGGGTTTCACAGGCAGTACGAGGCCTCTTCTCGAGGCCGGGGCTATTCCTACCGTGTGCCCTGCAGCACCAAACGTCCATGACATGAGGTGCGTAGTTAGTGTTCCTGAACTCCGACAGTACGGCCGGGACTGATAAATACATTGCATTGAACGCGGAGCTTGTTTAGCAAGGATCGTCGCAAATCGCGGCGATACCCAATTCCAGGTTGCTGTCATCATCACTTGCCGATGTTGACCGCGACGATGGCAGGAACGATGATGTTGGCGACAAAGGCATGTCTACACCTTCGAAGACGCAGCTGGACTGACTGGTTGGTTGGTTGGTTGGTTGGTTGGTCCCAAGAGGAATGGCTCAACCCACCACGGAGGATCGGCCATGAATCCCGTGGCAGTGGGATACAAAATAAATGAAATACAGTAAATTATATGAAATAGACTAATCACTAAAATAAGTAATGAGTATATACTTATGAGATTAGCATGGTAGCCGGTTTGATTCTTTTATATAGTTATATATGGCTCCATATATGTCCCTGTTGCAATGACCTAGTTCCGAAGCCCCTAGGGAGAGACTGTACATGCGCTCCTAGCAGAAGAAATGCCAGTGTGACGTCACCATTTTTTGTGGTAGTGGCATCGGCTGTGCAGCAGCTTCCTCGTGGCCGCGAGATAGCGCAGCCAGCACTACAATTTGGCGGGCTTTCCTTCCATCTTGAACCGCGTTCTAAAGCAAATATATTAATCAATATTACTGATACTCATTCGTCAATCAGATGCGCGTTAGCTCGTGAATCGCTACTAGGGGATCAATAGCTACTCCTTGATGCAAAAATCTTGACCGTCTATCTATCTATCTATCTATCTATCTATCTATCTATCTATCTATCTATCTATCTATCTATCTATCTATCTATCTATCTATCTATCTATCTATCTATCTATCTATATATCTATCTACCTACCTACCTACCTGTCTGTCTGTCTGTCTACGACTTTTAGCTCTCCTGGCCGTTAAGATAATGGTATCGATACCAAACTTGTTATGGCATAACATGACTGTATGAAGAACATATTTGACTAGTCATGACATGAAAATCACGACATGTATGTCATGAGTGTCATGATTCACATTTCGTGGTCCTGCAGCTATCGCGATGGCTTCGTTCACATGACATGTTGCAAAACTGGTATGATATGACATGATTGCATGCTGAACACAAGCGACTGACCCTAATGCGAAAATCATGACATGCATGTCATGTAACAACATGACTACATGCCACGCTCATGATGAGCTCGCGGCCGTTTCGTTAGCGTCACATATATGAAAATTGGTATTACAGTACGTGAATGGATGATGAAGATATGTGACTGGTGCAAACATGATAATCATGAGATGCATGTCATGTAGCAACATAGCTACATGCCACGCCCATGATTCGCTGGCGGCCGCTTCGCTGGCTTCACTTTGACCAAATTTGGTATTACGAGACATGAATGGATGACGAAGGTATGATACTGGTGCAAACATGGTAAACGTGATATGCGTGTCATGTAACATGACTACATGCTACGCTCATGATGCGCTCGCGGCTGTTTAGCTAGCTTCACATGCACCAAACTCGGTATTACGCGACGCGAACGGACGACATAGGTAAATGACACATCCAAACATGATCATCATGACATGCGTGTCATGTAACAACATGACTCATGCCACACTCATGATGCGCTCGCGGCCGTTTCGCTAGCTTACATATGCCAAATTTCGTATCACGTGACGTCAATGAATGACGAAGGTATGATACTGGCGCAAACATGATAATCAGGAGATGCGTGTCATGCGAGACCATGACTACATACCACAGTGAAGGCGCATATACATTTGGACGTGACGTGGTGCGCGTTATCACAGACGTTCATTTCGTCGCGACACGCCGGCGTTGCCACGCTAGGCACCGGTCTGGCCATATACTCGCAGGCGCCCTTCCGGCGTCCAGTGTCCCTCCGTCCCGATAAAAAGGGAGAGACAGTGTTGTCTGGGTAACGCATCGGCGCGAAATGATGCATGTCGCATTTCGCGCCGGTTGGCGTCGGGCCGCGCCGACAGACGCTGGTCGCGCCGGTCCCGCCTGGCATTGGACTGTAGAATGTTCGCGTTTTCCTAACGTAGCGTCTTTGTGTCTATAGCCTGCGTGCGCGTCAACGCTACATTGGAGTTTTATGATGCGCTCGCGGCCGTTTTGCTAGCTCCACATATACCAAATTCGGTGTTATGTGACGTCAATGGGTGACGAAAGTATATCACTGGCGCAAACAAGATAAGGCTGACAAGCGTGTCATTTAATAAAAGGACAACATACCATGCTGATAGCGTGCTCGCGGCCGTTTGGCTAGCTCCACATTTACTAAATTTTTTATGACGTGACATGAATAGAAGACGAAGGTAAACGACACATCCAAACATGATAATCATGACACGGAAGTCGTGTACTGCGTCGTTTTCCTCCACTTCATAATGTGCTAATTTAACAGTGACATATCAACATTTCTCATTCGCGCTTCGCATATTGTTAATTCCAACTGTACGTGGGATCTGCCAATTCTTTTTAATTCTTCTTCTTTTGAAGTACCCTTTTGTAAAATAAAGCTACGTTATCGCATGGGTGCTCAGATTTGAGTCATTCTGCCGATCGACATTGATAGACCGTTCGAATTCCCTGACACCAAACGCCCTTTTGAAATTACTCGTATATGAGATGAGGCGATAACCTAGACTATCATATAATCGTCAGTTCGATCCATCCTGCCCTCATCTCTCCCTAGGTGTACCACGCCTAGCGGTACGTGTACCCAGCAAAGCTCGCGTCTTCTTCTAAGCGTGCCACAATCCGCAAAGCTCTTTCCCCTTCCAAGTCCTTCTACTCGATGTTAAATACGTACTGATGCCCGGGAAGGCACGCGAAAAAGATAAAGATTTCGGGGATATATATATATATATATATATATATATATATATATATATATATATATATATATATATATATATATATATATATATATATATATATATATATATATATATATATATATATATTGTAGTGGAGCAGAAGGAGAGAGACAGTATATAGTCGGAGCACCTAGAAGACGACTACGACGAAGAGCAGAGCTCGTGACGGCGACTGACACCTCTTGCACCAGGCAGTTGGTTTTATTCAATAAACCCCCTTATAATTAGGTGGAGGTGCTGGGTAGTCTTCGAAGCTGGAACTACGAAGTCGCACCTTACCTGCAGTGCCAGCAATGCCGGAAGAACCCTCCACCCAAGGTACCTCGCAAGTTCCCGCCTCTACATGTCCCGGCGTGTGGCCACTGCGTCACCCACCGATCTTCAGCGGCACTGACGGCCAAGACGTCGAGGAGTAGCTGGCTACTTACCAAAAGGTGAGCGCAGCGAACAAGTGGTACGATGCGGATAAGCTGACCTATGTAAGCTGTTACTTGTCCGGCGTCGCTAGTCTCTGGTTGCGCAATCACGAAGCCGACATTGCCAGCTGGGATTCATTCAAGGCCTCCTTTTCGCAAGTCTTCGACCACCCTGCTGTGCGAAAACTCCGCGCAGAACAACGACTTCGTGAGCGCGCTCAACAGCCAGGAGAGACCTTTACCAGCTACATTGAAGACGTTGTTGACTTGTGCAAGCGGGTAAACCCAGCGATGCTCGAAGCCGACAAAATCAAACAAATCCTCAAGGGCATATGCGATGACGCATTTCAATTGTTGCTAGCCAAGGACCCAAAAACCATTGCCGAACTCGTCAGCTTGTGCCAGAGTTTTGACGAATTGCTCAAGCAACGCGCCCAAACACGGCGCTCTCTGGAACAACGTGATTCGATCGCGGCCTTGACTCTCGGAGACCAGAACGACATGTTGGCTCGCATAAAGAAGTTCGTGCGTGAGGAGGTTGCTCGGCAGCTCTCCATTTTATCGAGCGCGCCCGAGCCAGCACAAACGCATCCTTTGGCCCCAGATCATCTGGCACCGGCCATAAGGCACGTCATACAAGATGAGGTAGCGGACGCTTTGCCTTTCGCTCGTTCACCACCTCTGGAGGTCACACCCTTGACGTATGCGCAAGTCGTTGCAGCCAGAGCACCTCGACAGCCCACTTATGCTACCTCGCCGATCCCTGTTCGGTCATCACCAGTTCCGTTCAGCCAGCCGATTGCAGCGTTTCCGAATCCATGGCGCACCGCAGACAACCGCCCAATTTGCTATTCTTGCGGTTACGCAGGACATGTGGCTCGCTTGTGCCGCTGCCGCCCTCTCCTTCAGAGCGACACCATGCAAAGATCGTCACACGACTCTCGGCGCTTTAACAACACGGCACGTCAACAAGGATTTTCTTCACCCGACCGCCCTCCCCCACTCAGTCACCGATCTCCATCTCCCCGACGTCGCTCCCTGTCGCCTATGTGCCGTCGAACCTGCCCTTCAGACGCAGAAATCTAGATGCCGCAGTTCCGGAGGCACGAACTGCGTCGTCATCGAAAGGATCAAGTCCTCGCATTTCTCCGAGAAATGTCATCGACGTTTTTGTGGATGGTTACCGTACCCTTGCGCTTGTGGACACTGGTGCTGCCGTTTCAGTAATTGATTTAAAAGTTTGCCGTTTGCTTCGGAAGGTTACCACGACGCCAAAGGGGCTGTCCCTTCGTACTGCCAGTGCTCACCATATTCGACCATCAGCTGCCTGTACCGCCCGCGTTCTCATCCAAGATGTTTTGTCTACCATTGAATTTCTTGTGCTACAGGCGTGTTCTCATGATGTGATCCTCGGCTGGGATTTTCTGTCTCGTAATCATGCGGTTATCGACTGTGCTCGTGCTGAAGTGGCCTTCTCTGCGTTGTGTGCCTCATGTCCGGAATTTCCGTTGAACAAGCTGTTTGTCGCTGACGACATCGACATATATATATATACTACCAACTAGCGCAGCCTTTGTTCCCGTATCTAGGATGTCTACCCCCTGCCGCGCATCGATGACGCAATTGATAGCCTTCACGGAGCCCAATTTTTTCTTCTCTCGATCTGCAGTCGGGGTACTGGCAAGTACCCATGGCTGATGACGCTCGACCGAAGACTGCCTTCATCACACCCGACGGCTTGTACGAATTCAACGTCATGCCGTCTGGTCTGTGTAATTCACCTGCGACATTTGAGCGCATGATGGACATCGTTCTGCGGAACTTGAAAGGGCACACGTGCTTGTGTTACCTCGATGATGTTGTTGTCTTCGCTCCAGATTTCTCCACGCATCTCCAACGCCTAAAAGACGTTTTCGCACGTGTGAGCAATGCCGGCTTGCAACTAAATCTGAAGAAGTGCCGCTTTGCAGCACGCCAACTCACCATCCTAGGGTACGTCGAGTCGAAAGATGGCATTCTTCCTGACCCAGCCAAGCTTCGGGCCGTGGCCGAATTCCCCAAACCTGCGTCCGTCAAAGAACTGCGTAGTTTCGTGGGCCTGTGCTCGTACTTCCGACGCTTCATACGAAACTTTGCCACAATCATATCACCCTTGACAAAGCTCCTTGGAGGTAACGGGCCCCTTAATTCATGGTCATCCGAGTGCGACGACGCGTTCGCAAAGCTCCGTCATTTGTTGACGTCTCCTCCCTATCTACGCCACTATGACCCTACGGCCCCAACGGAGGTGCACACGGACGCCAGCGGTTTGGCCTCGGCGCTGTCCTGGCGCAGCGCAAACCTGGATTCCCTGATTACGTCGTAGCATATGCAAGCCGTACGCTCACGAGAGCCGAGACAAACTACACTGTCACTGAAAAAGAGCGCCTGGCGACAGTCTGTGCCCTTACAAAGTTTCGACCTTATTTGTATGGTCGCCCATTCGATGTCGTCACCGACCATCATGCTCTATGCTGGCTGTCATCATTGAAGGATCCCTCAGGCCGTCTCGCCCGTTGGCCTCTTCGCTTACAAGACTACGACATCCGCGTGCTCTACCGCAACGGACGCCAGCATGCTGACGCCGACGCCCTCTCGCGCTCCTCTCTGCCTGAAGCTGACGTGCTCTGCTCAGTATCCTCGGTTGCTGCTTCTGCCATTGATGTTGACATCATCGCTACCGAACAGCGAAAGGATAATTGGATCGCCCCACTGATCGACCTGCTCTCTGATCCATCCGCAACGCCATCCACGCGTGCCTTGCGTCGTCGAGCTCACCATTTCGCCATTCGTGACGGCCTCCTCCACCGACGTAATTACGACGCCGATGGCCGGCAGTGGCTACTCGTGATACCCCGCAGTCTGCGGTCGGAGATATGTGAATCCTTCCATTCTGATCCGCAATGTGCGCACTCTGGGGTATTCAAAACCTACCATCGCATTCGACAACGCTACTTCTGGCACGGGATGTACCACTACGTCCAGCAGATCGTTCGCTCCTGCCTCGCTTGCCAACGCCGCAAACCGTCCGCACACATGTCACCAGCAGGTCTACAACCGTTACCTTGCCCTGACCGTCCGTTTGGGCGCATAGGTATCGATTTTTATGAACCACTCCCTCTGACGTCCGCTGGCAGCCGCTGGGCCATCATCGCCGTAGATCATTTAACGCGATACGCCGAAACCGCCGCTCTCCCTGCGGCTACTGCGCGTGATGTTGCGTTCTTCCTAGTGCATCGATTCATACTGCGCCACGGTCCACCCCAGGAGCTTCTCAGCGATCGAGGCCGTGTCTTCTTGTCAGAAGTCGTCGACGCCATTCTCACTTATAGTGCCATTCTGTCCACCGCAAAACAACTGCTTACCACCCGCAGACGAATGGTCTGACCCAACGCTTTAACCGCACCCTCGGCGACATGCTTTCGATGTACGTCGCTGCCAACCACACGAATTGGGATACTATACTGCCCTTCATCACCTACGCATACAACACCGCCCCTCAGAGCACGACTGGTTTTTCACCTTTCTTCTTGCTGTACGGAAGGCACCCGTCACACACCATCGACACGATACTCCAGTACACGCCTGATCCATCTGAGCGTGCAGCTATTTCCGAGACAGCCAGGCTTGCTGAAGAGTGTCGCGAGCTGGCTAAAACACTTACGACGCATGAGCAAGAGCAGCAGAAGAGTATTCGTGATGGCTCCGCCACTTCTGAACCCACGTTCCTTCCTGGTTCCCTTGTATGACTCTCAATCCCGACCTCTGTAGCTGGCCTTTCTTCCAAACTACTCCCGAAATATGAAGGTCCCTATTGTGTGATCAAGCGCACATCTCCAGTCAACTATCTTGTCGAGCCAATTGAACAATCTTCGGACATGCGCCGTCGTGGGCGCGACATTGTCAACGTGGAGCGCCTGAAGGCTTACTATGACCCGCTCGTAGTGACAAGCTGTTACGTCGCCAGGCGGCTCCCTCTTCGACCTCGGGGTAATTGTAGAGAAGCCGCCGAACACTGAAGTGAAACTCTCAAGTGTTCTCAAGAGGGTCTACCCGCGCTGAGAGTCCGTGCTTGGCCGTTACTGTCGCCATTGTGTATACTCGCTGTGTGCCTGCTAATAAACGCCTATATATATATATATATATATATATATATATATATATATATATATAGTCTGGCCTTCATCAGGATGAAGGCCAGACTCTAGGCTGAAACGTCGAAATAAACCACGTTGTGACCGCTCACGGAGGATCTACTGGACTATATGCAACGCTCAACCACCACTCAACCACCATGCCTGCCTATATATATATATATATATATATTACTAGGTATGAGCTGGTGATGTAAAGAGGAAGATGACGTTGCCTGGTGCGGTCTGAGGACTCCATCTTTACTTCTGATCGCCCAATATTCTCATCTTCACCCTGCAAAGAAACCCAGTCATCCTTTCTTCAACCGTAAAATTTCTCAGATGAATACGCTCACCTGGCAATACCATGTACGAATTAAATTACTAATATTTTTGCTATTTGGTCTATAATGTAATGGGATTGTCGCACAAGTACTCTATGCCAATTAAAGTAATCGAGCTTAAGACCATTCTTTGGCGCAACCAAATTTGACTCAAACAATACAATTATTCTATTTATAAATTAAAGGCACGGGAAAAGTACAGACACGCCAATAAGGTGGTGGTAGAGGTTGGAAGAAGAAGAAGGCGTCTAACCAAAGTGGGTACGTGCCATCTATTGTATCTCACTGTCTCCCGGTTAGTGTTTTTGAATGTTATAGAAAAACACAGTGGTGTTTATATTGCAATGTAGAAATATAAACCCGACCCGCAGGTCGCGGGATCAAATCCCGGCTGTGGCGGCTGCATTTCCGATGGAGGCGGAAATGTTGTAGGCCCGTGTACTCAGATTTGGGTGCACGTTAAAGAACCCCAAGTGGTCAAAATTTCCGGAGCCCTCCACTACGGCGTCTCTCATAATCAAATGGTGGTTTTGGGACGTTAAACCACACAAATCAATCAAATATAAACCACAGTACGACTCACGCCCGAACGTCAACTTCTTCAACTTCCTTCTCGAGGAAGTTCAAGTTCCTTCTCGATCCTTCAACTTCTCGTTCCTTCAACTTCCTTCTCGATCCTTTTTAGATCTGTCCCAGTATCCAATGAGAATGTTGGTTAAAATCACTCAACAATACATTTTATGCCAGCACATATAAATGCATGTTGTTTTACTGTGCTCATTCGGCAACCAAGACCGGCCTGATGTGTTGCCGACTGGTCACCCGGACGAGTGTTTGGCACAATCGGCGTTCACTCGGCCACTGGCGTAGGCCCGAACCACGCCGCCGACCAAGTGCCGACGTGACCGGCAGTGCACCTCGGGCCGACCCTTTTCCTCCCGCGGAAACCTACGTATGCCGTTTCAATGGATGTTTATTCCTCCTCCTCGAATGACTGGGCGCCAGTGAAGTCAGCTGCCGACTACAGGCCAGCCATTCACCAATGGTCGCCGGTCGGCCAAGGTTGCTTGGGCAGAGCGCTTTCTAGTTCATAGCGTCGAGTTTTCACAGCAGTGTAAGAAACACTATTAGGGTCATCTGTAATACCTACGTATCAATGTGGCGCCTCAGATATGTGTAATATTTGTTTTTTGATCGACAATGTTCACAAGTATGAACGCAGCAACCAGTTCAAGATTGCTGGGCCTTCAGCAAGTGCTTAAACTTTGGCCGGGTGGCTGAACCACGTGACAGACAGGCAGCCGGACAGGCCAAAATTTTTGCGTTCAGCTATCCCAAGAGGGGCGGCGATTGTGGGGAAAGCAACGCAACGCGATAAAAGCTAGTAAGTTTGCGTGAAGTTCTCCATGATTTTGACATAGGTTCGAAATTTCCTCGCTGCCCACGATGACGACGAAGCCATTCAGAGCTTATTAAGCTGTGAGTATCAAGCCGTCAAACTCCTTCAAAGCAATGTGAAATAGAGCAGGACCAACAACTTCATTAAATATATTTCGAGCTGTAAAGTCGATGCAGGCTTGTTCACTCGTCTACGGATCGTTTATAGCGGGACGGCTTAGTGCTCTCCCTTAGTTGAGTACGAAGTACTCGAAATCGTTCAACATTTTTTCTAAGCATGCATGAGGTATCGGGGACGGCTTTCAACTCTACCATAGCACAGTATCAAGTACTATAAATTGATAAACATTTTTTTCTAAACAAATTTTTATTTGGTAGCTGGAATGGTTTTATCATAGAGAAGCATACTTCTATGATTTCATGACTTCCCACCGTAGCGAACCAACTTACTCTAAATCGTTGCACTTTTTCTAAACACACGTACCAGGAGACTTCACCAAATGACGCTCTTTCCGAGGCTCTTCCGTATAGTAGGGTGCGTGTAGTGCCCTAAAGCGTGCACAATTCATTCCAAGCACACAACTGATGAGTTTATGCTTCCGCGGCAATGACATTATCACAACAAAGAACAAAAGTCGCTTCTATGGCTATTTTGTTATTGAGAGTGCGTATGCAACAACACGCTACAGTAATAATTACCGCATCGTTCATAACAGCCTGTGGTTTCAAGGATAACTTTTGCGTTGCGCTCACTCGTACTGTAAAACCATGTTATACTGAGCTGGACTGCACGTCATTTAAAGGGGCCCCGCTACACTTTTCGAACATGGCCAGAAAACGGTGCCGATCGGTAGTCGGGGCTCCCGAGAAAAGGCGAGACATATCGAGCAGTTCGCGGCCTGGAATTTACAATATGTTCTAAAATTCGATTAAAAATTGTTGTCTCTTCTCTCGACAAATGACGATACAATGAAAAATCACCGACCACCACGTGCCCATCACAGCCAATGGCTGATTTGGACATGGCGGGCTCGGTCGTTACTGCGGCCACCGCGCGAGGTGGCGACTTGTCCACGCGCGCCCTTTTTTCATCTGGGCCATTCCTTCCTGCTTAGCGTCCAGCGCTTTCGCTGGGACGAAACAAGAAAGATGCAAATGCAGTGCTTGACAAATCTTTATTAACTCCGCTCTCACTGGACAGATTCTGAAAATTTCTTCGGCGATGAATTCGTGAGGCAATCAGATTTTTTCAGTGAATGTTTTTCATTTTCATGGCTATTTCGAGAAGTGTTGCAGGACCCGTTTCACTTTTGCTCTGTTGAACTCACTCATACTGTGGATCTCAAAATTAGTCCTCGACAGCACTAAATATCACTTTACTCTTGCTCTGCGAAGCTCAGACATATTAGAGATCGTATTCACATACCAACCTTATCATTTTTTCACGTTTTTATTCTCGGTATTGTACCTTTGCCATTTTATAAATGAACCAGAGCAATCACAAAGCAATCTGGTCATTGTTATTATTTTTTACCCTGTTGCCTTTATATATGTACCCTTACAAGGCATGTGGCGCGTACGGAAGTTTGGGGCAACCAAAAGCTAAGGTTAAGGTTGCTTTGTGAATATCGGCATAAGTATTGCTATCATTCTTCTCGGCAGCTGGTGTCGTGTTCGCAAAAAAAAAAAACTGTTAGAAATGCACGTGCCTTTTGTAGTTACTGTGAAAGAAGACGTCGACGTGACGGAGTGACGCTCGTGCCGTTTCGCCTGTGTGGCGTTTATAGCCTGTGTGGCTTGTATTTTCTTGAGGGTTAAGTAAATCCTTCCCTTTCTGCAACATCTCGGGTGCTTCAAAGACGCCGCAAGATAACAACGTCTTGTAGTCGGGGTGTAGCTGGAGCCAACGCAGAGAGCCCCGCCGACAAGCGAAGCCACACGCAGTGCAAGTGCCATCCCTGCGTGTGCCTGAAAAAAATGGTAGCATATCCACGGAGTGAATGATGGAGAGTGGGGCGAAGCATCCGTCCGTCCATTCGCTCTTGCTTCCGTCCATCCACGCATGCGTCTGTGTGGCCGCCTGTGCGTCCATCCGCCCGTTCGTGCGTGTGTCTGTTCGTGCGTCCGAAAGTCCATCTGTGCGTCCGTCTGTGCGTTCGTACATGCATCCGCTCCTGCGTCCGTCCATGCGTCCATCCGTCCGTGCAGCCATTCGTGCGTCTGTCCGTGCATCTGTATGTGTGTTCGTTCGTCCACCTATTGAACACGCCAAGTACCACCATCTCGCATCTTTTCATCATATATTCCTAATATAGAAGCACCACCATCCAGCGGACATTCCAAGGACTGAACGAGAGGAGGCACACGCACACTTCCTTACGGCTTGCGCTTCGGGTCCACTTCCCACCTTTAACCACCTCGAGTTCATGGTATATACTAGTTCACTGTATTCGTGGCACTGCGGCCGAACGCTCGCTAAACATTTCGAAAACCAAGGAGGTTACGCCCAGCGAGTATGACGTCGCAAACTTTTTCAGTCAGATAGTGCTCGAAGTACATGCAAATGGCGGCTAAGGGAGAATGAGAGACAAAAGAATTCGGCTTTTAGTTAACGCGCACGCTGCGAATGTTCTATTGTTCAACAACGCACAGAAATCTCCCACCGGCACCACCTTGGAGGTCAAAATGTAAGCCTGGTTACACACTACTACTACGACTACGAGGGACGAACGGGTGCCGCTATAAGGCCGCGTCACAAAACACCTGGCCGCGTTCACACTGAGCATTCCGGCCGCCGAAAGTGCTCCGAATCCGGTTCGGCGGCGGCGAGATCCGCCGAAATGGCCCTCTCCACGCCGATCGCTCTCGGACCGATTTTTGCGGCGTCTGCCGCCGAATCGGTCACCGGGGACCAATAGGAGCGCTGGTCAAGGAATTTTGAAAAATGGCGGCCATGCCCTACTCACTTTGCCGCAGTGCACGTAACCGAATGTTAAAACCAACGGGAGTTTAACCTATTCTGTGCCTACTTCGCCTCCGTATTTCGTGAAAGAGGTGACCGAGCTTGCTGTTGGCGTGACCGAGCTTGTTGCGGTCTTGCAGAGCAAAACGAACCCACCAACGCCGCTGGCGTCGGTGGTTTTTCTGCTCTTCGTGCATTACAAGACAGCCACATGCCAGCAAATTAAGCAGTACTGTCTTTTCTTGCTTCTTGCGTACGAGAATCGTCGAAGTATACACCACCGGATATCGTAGTAGCGTTTGCGAGCCGCGACAACAACCGGGTGACAGCGCATCCAACTCGCGTTCGCCCCGTAGTAGATGGCATATTCGGCGGCGCGGGGCGCGTCCAGTGCGAACGACGCTGCGTTTCGGCGGCTGGGGAATTTCAGTCGCTGTAGAAAGCGGATGTTTCAGTGTGAACTAGGCATAAGGAGCTTCGCCCCTAAAAGAAAACCGAAGAGAAACAAGGCTGCCCAGCTCCGCACTTGATTCAGCCTACGTACTTTCTCTGGTTTCGCCACAGAACACCTACATATTACCATTGGTCTTGCAGTGGTTGAGCTGCCGGGAAACCTGACATGGCAGCGCCTCGCTGCGCCACCCGGCATGACGTCAGAGGAGAAACCGATGAAACAGCGTTGCAACAAGAGGAGGAGTGGAAGCTCCCGCTATGGCTTGCCAGCGGAAGCGAAGCCAGCTATGTCACTGCCAAGATGTCGGAAACATGCTCTTTTCTGGTCGTGCCTACTTAGAAATCAAGCGGCTTTGGTATGTTAGTGTAAACGCTACGTTAGTTCTAGATCAAAAGATAGTTGTTCGCGAGGAAATCACACACGAAGCGGGTACGGCTGACTGAATCTCCAAAGACCTTTGCCTCAAATTAGAGACCTTCTAAGGAAAACTAGTAAAACCAAGACGCCCCTGAAGCACTATGTAACCCGAAAAAGTTTCAACATTAACGTCGTTGGGCGTGCGAGGGAAAAGCTCCGTTCTGAACTTTATCATGTCCTCAGCAAGATTGCCGCCATAGCCGCCATATTACCAGAGGCGCGTTTTCACTCCTGGGCAATGATTTCCACTGCAGCAATTTTTTTAACCCTTCTTGGAGCCGGTGTTGTATAGAAGGTGTCACTCGGTGGGATTCGTCGGCATATACAGAGAGTCGGAGAGAATGAAAGAAGCCAGGCTTCGTCATCGCAACGAAATCAAGAGGAGGCTGCGGACCGAGGAGATGGAGGAAGAACGAGCCTCACACCTCGAGAAACGTAACCTTATTATTCATTATTATCGGGAAAGTCATCGCTGCTACCCTAACCCCACATGGTGGTTGAAGAAAGGACAGAAGCGCATTTTGCTGTGCCTCCAGACGAATACAGTGCTATGTCCGGCCATGGTGAAACATTTCGACCCTACGGTCTCAGGACAGTGGCAGCACCGTGGGGAGGTGGCAGACACCTACCAAAAGGTGCGAGCCTGCCAAGATAACGCAGCTATTAATCCTAACCCAAACCCTAGGCGAGGAGACTTGGAGCTAGGCGGCCCTATTCGGCTGCTCAGACCTTCAGGCCCTGCAGGCCTTGGTCCAGAGAGCCAGACGACGGCTTTAACCACTGGGGTCCCGAAAGAGAGAGTCCATCTAGTCTGTAGGGGCCTCTAAAAAGGTCCTACGCCTCTCTATTGTAAATAAATACTTGTGACCACTGTCACAACCTACAGAGAAACAAGCTGCATAGCAAGTTGAACCCTGCTTTTCGCTACGCACATCCTGGAAAAGCAGAGTTAAACCGCAACCATTTTTATTATTTTTTTGTCCTGAACACTAGGCTCTGATAAAACTCGTGTGCAAAGACCAGAATGCTACCGAGGTATATTGACGGAAGTAAAATGCAGCAGCAATTGAACTCATAATATTAAAAAAGGCAGGCAACATAGCCATTACATTTACGAGTAGTGTGTGGCCTGGTCTTTCGAAAATCTCGTTGATGACCTTTGAATAGCCATAATACTTAGGTGTTCATTTAGCTTCTCTGGACAGTGTCAGTAAGTGTGAGACCAACGAGATGGTTTTATGCTTTCCCGTAGAATAGAATACCAAGTATTCTAAATCACTAACCGCTTTTTCTAAACACACCTGCGTCTGACAAAAAGCAATGTGGTAACCTTCACTGAACATTGCAGTTTGGCGGGCTACATAGAGACGGCTCAATGCTCTCCCATAGTTGAGTACTAAGTACTCGAAATCGTTAATAATGTTTCCTAAACACCACCATGCATTGTGGTGAACTTGTAAATAGAGCAAATTTTGTCAACACGGCCTCATGACGTGTGAGGCCAACGGGATGACTTTACGCTCTCTCATAGTAGCGTACAAAGTACTCTAAATCGTTCACCACTTGTTCTGAACTCGCCAACGTTATCACCAGTGTTTTTCTGCATGGAGTGTTTGCCGGCACAGCTTAATGCTATCCCATAGTAGAGTACATCGTACTCTTAATCGTCCAACGCTTTTTCTATACATAGCCCCATTGGGGTGGTCTAGTGGTTAAGGTACTCGGCTGCTGACCCGCAGGTCGAGGGATCGAATCCAGGCTGCGGGGGCTGCATTTCCGATGGAGGCGGAAATGCTGTAGGCCCGTGTGCCCATATTTGGGTGCACGTTAAAGAACCCCAAGTGGCCGAAATTTCTGGAGCCCTCCACTACGGCGTCTCTCATAATCATATGGTGGTTTTGGGAGGTTAAACCCCACATATCATATGATCAGTTTTCCAAACATAGTTGTCCACGCTCGATACGGCGTAATGTTTGTCGACGCAAATTCATCGAGTGTAAGGCCCACGGGACGGCTTTATGCTCTCCAATACTAGAGTACTCAAAATGGTTGAGCACTTTCTCTAAACACACGCTTGATCGCAAACGTTGTAGAAAATCTTCCACGGTTTGCTTCAGCAAGAGAGCTCACCGCTGTACATAGTGGAGAATTAATAGGGCTTTAACACTTTCGTGACCACGAGAAATTTGTCCGTTCTTGGGTTGTCCAGAAAACCTTTTCTTTATGGCACCCGAAGTTACTGATGTTTATGTTTCTGGTGTCAAATTGTACAACTAGGAGTTATCTTTCAAGCTCGGTCAGTTTGAAATCACAATTTTATAAAAATAGTACAAAAATTATCAAATAAAAAACATTGCAAATATGAACAAAGAAATTTTAAAGAATTATCAGCACTCCTCTGAACAGGCTAAGAATAAAAAGAAATCGAAAGATACATTTTAAGCACAAGGAGCACGGGCAATTATCCTGTATATATAAGCACTGTAAATACAAAAGTTTTTGTGTACATGAAAAAATATTACATGCAGTGTCTTTCATTCTACCTTTCATTCCAACGACGCGGCCGGCTCCAGGTTTTTCCGTAGTTTTGCAAAACGTTCCTTCCTTGGCGGTTGCGCCATGGTTCAGCGAGGCCGTAACAAGGTTTGTTTAGTTGTGTGCTGTCACATTATTAACAGCAATTCACTTGGGACAAAGTTTTACCGTTTCACGAAGGATGACTGAGAGGAGAGGCACGAACGTTCCATACGACTTGTTCACTGTCGATTGTGAATAAGGTTGTTTCGCTCCTTCATTTACGCCGAATCACTCCGCCGTGGTTGTCTAGTGGCTAAGGTACTCGGCTGCTGACCTGCAGATCGGGGGATCGAATTCCGGCTGCGGCGGTTTCATTTCCGAGGGGGGCGGAAATGTTGTAGGCCCGTGTGCTCAGATTTGGGTGCACGTTGAAGAACCCCAGGTGGTCAAAATTTCCGGAGCCCTCCACTACGGCGTGTCTCATATTCATATTGTGGCTTCGGGACGTTAACGCCACATATCAGTCATTTACGCCGAATCGCTTTCGCGCAGCGATTCTTTAATTCCCGTTATTTCTAACGCAGCTTTGAAGGAATAGACTGAGAGCCCCCAGAAAAATAATTTGCAGTATACAGCAAATTACGTGGGCAATTCTAAAGCCTGTGAACAGGGGCACTCAGCCTGTCACCCAAATAACTTCCCATAACCTTGCAAGAAGGCTGGAACAGCTTGCTCATCTGAATGCTACGAAAGGTGCGATAATATACGTACTTTGCTCGTTCTTTAGGCTCGACAGCGGTAACTATACCTTTCATTCTAGACTCGTTCGATTCACAGTGTATATCTTTTGGAATCTGTTGTCATGCTCGTATGTTATTTTTGTCAGCTTTAAATAACAAAAAAACATCGTGCTAAAAGAAGTTGTATAATTTTTAACGACAGTTTTGTTTCGTTGGGATTGTGACTAATGGTTGTGACTTAATTTCTTATAAAGCGCACGTGGCTCTCGCATGAATACTTTATGATTCGCTTTCGAATCGTTGCCTGTACATGACCACTGTCGCATGTGCTTGCACTTGCCAGCTGTGCCTGCTTTGTAGTCGCAGGTCACGTCAATAAGGCACCTGCTGCGACAGCGCTTAAAAACTAATGAAAAAAAAGATAAAGCAGAATTAACAAAACCACTGAATAAAAATGCTTGGTCATGGTCAATTTTACGGTCTTTGACGGAGCGTCGATGCACGTTTATGACTCACGGCCACCTGTGAGCAGACGAAACACGCTCCAGCCCGCAGAGACAAATTGTTCAACATTGTGCAGATGGCCTGCGTCGTACGGAAGCTTGCCTTTATCAATGTATGCTCCTCTGAAAATTTTATCCAGCCTGAAAACCAGCCTGCAGTTGGAGACGAGCGCACGCAGAAGACACCATACTTACATAAAGCCTGATCTGGCACGAAGCGAACCCGGGTTTGAGCCCCACTGTTTCCTTGGTAATAAGTTTTTTTCAGGGGTGAAGCTCCTTAAAGCGGCACCCGTTCGTTCCTCGTAGTAGTCGTAGTCGTAGTGTGTAACCAGTCTTACGTTTTGACCTGCAAGTTGGTGTCGGTGGGAGATTTCTCCTATGCGTTGTTAAACAATGAAAAATTCGCAGCGTGCGCGTTAAGTAAAAGACAATTCTTCGGTCTCTCATTCTCCATTAGCAGCCATTGGCATGTACATTGAGCACTATCTGATAAGAAAGGGTTGCTACGTTATACTCGCTGGGCGTAACCTCCTTGGTTTTAGAAAGGTTTAGCGAGCGTTGGGCCGCAGTGCCACAAATACAGTGAACTAGTATATACCATGAACTCGAGGTTGTTAAAGATGGGAAGTAGACCCGAAGCGCAAGCCGTAAGAAAGTGTGCGTGTGCCACATCTCGTTTAGTCCTTGGGATGTCCGCTGGATGGAGGTGCTTCTATATGGGGCCTATATGATGAAAAGATGCGAGATGGTGGTCACCGTCACTCACCGTATATGTAGACGTATTCATATAAATGAAAACTTAAGAAAGAAAAAAAAGTCCTGAAAGAGACTCCGACGCGCGGAATCGCACGTGGAATCTGCGAGTCATGATTGTGAGGCGATAACCACACGCCACCAAACGCATGTCGTCCAGCGTTCAAACGGCAAGCTATTTATATCTACCACTTACCACTGGTGATGGGAAGCTAGGGGGGGGGGGGGGTATTGTGTTTTTAGCATTACGGCAAGATGGCGCAATGAGCGCGCGGTGGCGCGCGTTATCTTGTCACCCCCGGAAGCTTTTCATGCCTGCACGTCACGTGACGTGACGTCAACGACCTCACATCGCGCTGGCCGCCCTTCGCTGGGTGGCTGCGCCAGCCGCGAGCGCTTGCCGCGCGCGCCCTTCACGCCTACTGACTCAGGCGAGGTTCCTTGACACCATGTCGGCACGATTTATCAAGGTATCGATTTATTGTATGGCTCAACGCGCTGACGCAACGCAGGCGATGAAGCGCGCCGTAGGGGAGGGCTCAGGATTAAGTTTGACTACCTGGGAATCTTTATTGTGTGCCGAAATCTCGTACACACGGGCGTTTTTGCTTTTCGCCTCCATCAGAAATGCGGCCGCCGCAGCCGGGTATCGAAACCGCGCCCTAGTGCTCAGCAGCGCGACGCCTTAGCCACTGAGCCACCGCGGCGGGGCAACTTATCAAGGTATCAAGAAATAATGAATATCGTGAATGGAATAATGCATATTTATTTATCATAGCCAGACGCCGTCTGTACAAATATCACAGTGCGCATTGTTCTCGGTCCAGGCAGACGACAGGCAACACAAGATGTTACCCTTAATGCTGAAAATATGCCAGAAGTACAAAACACAATATCTTGCCACATAAAACTCAGAAAACAAAACAGATTGTAACAGCAAAAACATCCCCGAGCTTTGGAACAGAAAAAGCACACTTTTATTTAAACTGTAGGTTAGAGGAAAACATACCATTCGTTTATCATAGTAGCAGTAGCAACACAAGGTATCAGGTTCAAACACTTGCCAAAAAATACAATACATAAGAACACTGGTGACTAAATTGTGGTCCACAGCATGGTAAATGACAGAAAGATAAGTAATTGTTCTGCCACAGGTAGGTGCATGTCCTAGGGAAAAAATCAAACAAAAATCTAAGAAAAAACAAATCACAGTGCACATTATGTCTGTACACAGAGTGCACAAGGAAAGTGGTGTACACAGCTCAGGTGCCAAAACGGACTGTACAACTGCTACAGTAGGCATCGAGGCAGTTCGAGTTAAAAAAAAAGAAAAAGAGTACAGCACTTTTAAAAGCCAAAACTTGTAAAGAGATACAAAACTGGAAACAAGGCTCATTTTACATAAGGCAGAAGTATACCAAGGAAATCAAGTCATGACTATGCAATCAAATACACTCAGCGCAGTTTCATAAGAATAAGTGTGAAGAGAAAGACGCACGCTTGGAAAATTACTTTCCAAGAAAAATTCGGGCCTTTCTATTTTTCGCCTTCTGATCTTTTTCAATGCGTAAAAGATTGTTCCTTTGCTTGCACAAGTTGTTCAGCATTATATTTGCTGCACAGTTTGCAACCAATGTGATGAGGAGCTCGTAGGTGTGCCCGTTTTCACACGTATCTATGTCCTCAAGCCTTGGCAGAGAGTCCAGTGTAAGTTGTCGAACGACATTCTTTTGGTTCTTCCCATGGAGAAACTGGGTAGAGGTACTTTCCGTCATGAGCTTTCTAACTACAACCTCCGTGTACATAACTACTGCGATTACAAGAGCAGCAGGAAATTTGAGGCCACCCCGATCCAGTTGTGCGATTAAAGAATGGGTGTCCTCTCCTGTTTCGGCCGTATTTCCGGTAACGACCAACTGCCTCTGGCAGCTTTCACACTTGAGAACTTTCATTGCAGCGTGTGCACAATACCCACCAACATAACCAATCACCGGCATTTGTGCTCTGAGCTCATCAAGTTCAGCATCGCTAACATGAACACTAAAAAAAGTGCCCGCATCCCTGACACTGTCCGTCTCTTCGATGCCTCTGAGATCATCGTTGCTCATCCTTGGAAGAACATTTTGAAGGCGAATCCTTCCCTCGGTTTCGCAAAGCTGGCGAACAGATATGTGATACTGCCCACCAGCCATCTGCCTGTACTGTCCAAAGCGACTCTCGAGGGGATCCGTCTGGACTTTCCCTAGCAGAATGTACTTAAAGTGAAGCTCACTAACGCAGTACTTCACCAATGCCAAAAGGGATTGAGCAGAGAGCCTCAAGGCACTCAATGTCTCCTGGGTAAGTACTCCGGTGTCGTGCCTATAAAATTCCCACACATCGAGCCATGTGATAAAAGCGCTTAGAAAGCTTGCCTTTGGGTCATCTGTGTGGTTTGACATGGGCTCTTCGTAAACATTACGGTGATGGAAGCCCTTACTAGGTGTCTTTATATTGACAATGCTCCACCAACGAAGAATTATTTTGATGAACTCGGCGGTTGCTGTAGCATGTTGAAAATCAGTATGACCCTTGCGAGCGGCCAGGGCTTCGGCTACGTGCGGATTAAAAACCTGCAGTACGAGTTTGACGTCCTGTCGTTCAAAGCTGCTTAGATTTAGAGCTTTTGACGTCAAGCCATACCCAGACTACAGAAGCAGGGGTGACTCCTCTTTGTGCAAATCTCTCAAATGCTTAAATGAAGCAGTCATCTTGCATTCGGGATGAACTTCATTGTTCAAAAGCTCGAAGCGTGGGTAGAAAAAGCAAGTTCCAGCATTTTTCTGGTTGAGCCAGTTGTTTCTTATGCATTTAAATAGATGTACAGCATCCACCACGTAAAATAACGGCCGATCTGGGTCTGCCGGATGCGGGTAAACAGGGCTTAGCTCTGGTTCTGGCAGAAACATCTTTATTGCCTTCCTGTTCAGCGAGTTATTGTCACAGACAACGGCTATGACCCTGTATCCAATTTCTTCTAAGCCCAAGATCCCCTTCTTCAGCATGCAATGAAGATCTTCACCCTGTAAGGTTTTTACCGGAAGAATGTGCGCCACCTCCTTGAATGCGCTCAGCAAACTTTGTATCATAAACACGTGCACCGATGTGGGCGCTTCGTTGGAGTTAACTGCTGCACCACATATGTTCCCACCTTTGTAATCTAAACAAGGTTTGATATGAATCTCGTCAAGCATTAGCGTCACAGTGCGTTCATGTGGCTGCAGATGTTTGAATCTCTGAGACACATACTGAAGGAAAGTGTCGTCAGAAGAATCAACTTGTGGGCACATTTGAATAGACGAGCACACATTTCTAATAGTGCTTGGGTGGGGCAAAGTTAGTGTACCTGTGCTTCTCGAGCACACATTTCTAATATTGCTTGGGTGGGGCAAAGTTAGTGTACCTGTGCTTCTCAGGAACTTGTAGGCATGTGGTGATAAAGTACGCAAGATGCATGCAAAGACCGTCACCTGTGCGCTATACTGAATGCGCTCTGCAGAAAGGAGTAGTAGCTGCTCCTTCATAAAGTTCACCATCTCTTTCTTGCCTTCATCAATGCTGGCTTCCAATTTGCCCAGAAGGAAATGTATTGCTTGAGCCAGGTGGCGATAAGGGCAGCGCTGCTCAGACAGCATCGACAGGTTGTTCAAAATTTCCAACAAGGAACTTACTTTTTGAACTGAGTCTGGTACAAAAGCGCTACCAAGGTTCTTGATTGGTGAACCTTGATAGCAGGCAAACACTTCAAGGTTTGCAAACACAGTCAATGACGCTTTCAAACAAGGTTCACGATAGTCGATAATGTTCAAAAACATGAAGCACTCTTCTTTATGAATCACAGTCCACTTCGGAGACACTGACACCCCTTGCAGGCGGGCCCTTAGTTCTTCGAGGGACGAAAACCAGTCTCGTTCTTGCTCCGCTTCATATGACACCAGCGACTCTTCTACAGCACGGGCGAGTTGGGAGGCTTCTTATCGGCTCCTCTTGGCGTCAGGGGTTTCTCTCGTGCTCTGGTGTCGTACTGATAGGTAGGACGGACAGCCGGGAAATACCGTTGGGACAGATCCAGAACGCAACCGTGGTACTGGGAGTGCAACTTCAATAACTCTCCCTGTCCTTGGATCCGCGTACGATGTGGTCTTCTCGATACATGAAGCGTCGAAATGATCCGCGCACACCTGCACAAACGTTTCAAGAACGTTTGAGGCGCCACTTCTCAAAAGAAAAAAATGCGCTCCCGTTTGCATGACCGTGTTTACAGTCCGTGTAGCTAAAACAAAGTCTACCTACGTTTCGCAAGCATCTAAATAAAAGCGCTGCGCTAAGCGGTACAAGCAACATGAAAGGAAACACGGGAGCGTGATGTCACCGCACTCCACGAAGCGCTTCCACCGAGAGCTTGCAAGAATAGACGACACCACGGCACTGTTAGTGAACAAAGCGCAGCTGACCATCCTTGCTGCGAACGTGCCTTTCTGGGCGATTCTCATCAACTGCTGGCGTCAGCGCTTCGCGAGGCCCGGCGGCCACACGCTCAAGTATTTCCCATCATAGGTGATTTCTACCGGAACAAGCAACGACAAGCTAAGAACAGGAGCATCTCAAATTCTTACCTTAGTGCACGAAGTCGGCACGAAGTCCTTCCTAGGAATGGCGTGTAGCCATTGTTTGAGAGCGTCGGCGTCTTTAGGGAAGGAAAACACTTGTATCTTCTTTCCTGTTTTGTAGTTGCCGGTGCATCCGGGTACACAACACTTATTCGGCATTGTCGCATCACTCCAGCATCACGCACGGAAACGAAATTGCCGCAAAACAACAACGGAAAGCAGCAAACGTAAAACACCGTCAACACCACGCCGCCGAACTGACCCGCGCCGCCCGCGCTGCGCTCACTGCCGCTGCGGCTTCCCCGAGAGTCGGCCGGGCGGAACTGACGTCAGATTGCTGGGCGCAGGCCTGAAAAGACTTTCCGGGGGTGACGGTTATCCCCTTGCACGCGTACTTTGCCCCCCCCCCCCCCAAGGTGGAGAAGGTGGACGCTCACTCACGCACCCTTATCTCGCGGTTGAAAGGATCATACGTCTTGGCTGGCCTGTGGCTTTCACCGGGACAATTCGGTCGTAGTTACCGGCCGCATAAAGGTCACTGCAATCGTTGCACAATCTCCGTTTGCGAAAAGAGCGCGCTTTTCAGATACATTGAAGTAACAATTGAGACGCTTATTCCTGTTCATGTGTACCAGTGAGTACGTTTCGTCCGTTAGTTGCGCGTGAAAAATGCGGGGCAAGTTTATATCTGCATGCAATTCTGTGCGTGACCTTTCAATTTGTCGCTATGGCGTTCATTGCTTCGTCTTTTCGGCAAAGCTCTGACTTTTTTATGTGCATATCATGTGTATTTGCACTATGTTAAAGTTACTGTCTACCGCTCGGAAATGTTTTCTAATCATAGCACAGTTGAAAAGATCGTTCATCAGGTTGACGGAAACGAGCATGCTTTCGGGCCAGAAACAAGAAATTATAATTTTTACTTGATGTTGAAAGTCGATAAAAAGTGACCACTAGCGTCACCCAGCAGCGAATGTGGTCAATCTTGACAATGCGTTGGTGTGATAAGAAATCATCGCAGGTAGACTTATTTTGCTTAAAAAACTCGCTTAACTTGAAATTGTATTTTATGCACTTGACACAGCTTTAGGTTGGGTCAGAGACCAGTTTTTCGCTTTTTTTTTTTCACGTGCTCAAATAGGCACCTGGTGGCGCTGCCAGCAGTGTGTTCGCTAGCCTGCATGCCCGGCTCCAAACGGCGGAGAGAGACGACCGCGGCATCCGCCGCTGCTCATGAGAAGAACAGAAAGTGTGCGTGCCTAAAACGACCACTGATATATTTGTTTTAATAATAACCAAACCTGATGAGGCCTGCAAAAACCACACGCGGTTTCAGTTTTCGACTTTCACCGGCACCGACCAGTGATGTAGGCTTTCATCCCACCGATTGAAAGAGACATAGCGCGGACAGCAAAATTCTGTTTTGAAAATTTCTACGCACTTTCCAGAGAAATCGGTGCAAGGTTAGATACTTCACATGGTACGCTTTTTATTGCGCCACAAAACAGGAGAGCAACGAAGGACGGTAAACAGTTCCTCTAAGCGTATTAAGTGTTGGTTGTTTTTGATACTGTATTCCCCGCGCATGTGGTACATGGCATGTCAAAGTTTTGCTGCTTGTTGTATCTCAAAAAAAAAAAGAATGCGTATCTGTCGTAACTACAGGTGCAGAGGCCTTTGTCAGGCATGTGAAACATCTTTTGCCTCGGTATTATTTTTCTTGCATTCCAAGAGGTAAACTTACTATACTAAAAGCAATTCACAGTGCCAGACTAATCCAACCAAGCTGCGCTAGATGGCAGCTTCCGGGCAACGTGGAATGTATCAGACCTCAACCACGGTGCCTGGAAGAAGGCCGGCCGTGAAATAGCAACACTGCCGAAACAACCCAAGCCCCTGTACCGTGCGCAATGACGCCATCAACAGAACAACCATAGTACAACAGCATTTTTTCGCGTTTACGCATTGCGTAGAACACATCAAATAACGTTAATATATCGCGGTGTCATAACACCTACATGACAATAAAAACAATGATACTGCAGTGAAGTATGGACTCGCTCGCTGGATTCTGTGCCGACCGGTTGTGCCCTCGCGATCTCCGACGACAGCGCAGCTCTGGCCTACTGGGCTGGCCCTATGCCATCTCCTGTCGCCGACAAGAGCTCTCGCACGTGGTGCCCCGTCCTCGGACTCCTGCGACCATCTCCATTTTTTCTATCTTCTCTTCACTTCCATCGTTCACTGTCCCTGCGTTTTGCTCTCTTCTTCCCCTCTCCCTATCTCTTTACCTTTCAATACTATCCTCTTAATTCCTCATTTACCCCCACCCCTCGTGAGCTACTGTTGTGGTGTCCAACCCCTGAGAGACAGTTACGGGGCTCACTAGTGAAGTATACGAGAGACGTGGGAAGACCGTGGCCGACGCAGATGGACGCTCATATTTAATCCATCTATTTCTTCATGATGGGGGAAAGAGCATGACAGAATTAACTCGTTGCAAGCGACGCGTATCTCATCTCCCAAGAACTTGCGCGGCAAGCCGAAAGTCTCTGAAGCACAGCAAAATGTAGTGCCAGAATCGCACACCGACTCTGTAAATCTTCCTCATATACCGCAAAGGTTAACGCCATTCACGCCTTGGTAAACGGAGCAGTGGACAATCTATACGAACGGGAAACATTGGGCGCCCATGCTATACGCACTCCCTCAGGTTTCGCCGTAATGGAATTGGCCTACATTATGGTTTGCATCCATTGTCAAGCTCGTTTTTGTTCGAACAGGGGGAAGAGTGGTGGCGCTGTATAGTGTATGTGGTCTCCCTCCTTCGCCCCCATTGGGAGAACCCTGCACATCCCTATAAGTGCGCATACAAAGAGGCTGATAATGATGCTGCTGCCGGCGGGGTTGGTGCTTGTAGTGGTGTTGCATGAATAGCTACAGTTTCCAAGCGCGTATTTACCCCTACTGTCAACGTCTGCAAGTAATAACAAATCAGATAAATAATTGAAACAAAAATAAATAAATAATAAATAAATAAGATAGTCATGAGTTGATGTGAAAGCTATTTTGAATGATAGAAGCGAGTCTTATGAAGAAGGCAAAGTTGCAGAAAATGTATTTCACTGATGGAAAACATGCAAGGCTATTCAAAAGTATACTTCGAATTACGTGCCGGAGACTTGATGTAAGCGAAGTGAGAGTGAGAAATTGTAAGCACTGAAAAATGATGAAATAAAATACAAACGGAAACGACGTGTTGACCCCGCTTCGGAGGCCTTAATTGTTCGCAAAGAATCGTTTGTGTGTGTGTGTGTGTGTGTGTGTGTGTGTGTGTGTGTGTGTGTGTGAACAAGGCCTCCGTAGTTCGTTGGTGAACAAGGCTTGCGTAAAAGAGCCGAAACGTCATTATTTATTTATTTTTTTCAATGATTGGCCGGGACTTATCATTTCCCGCCATAAATTTTCCTGATCATACAGGCTTCCGTCGAACCATTCAGTTTATGGAGTACTTGAAAAAATTTCAAGGCCGTATAACCCGCCCAACTCTTGGCCAATCACCCCATGTGGGCAGGCGCTAATAATTCAATGATATATCGTAAGTCATCATCATCCTCTCTCCCTGGAATCCGCTGCTGAGGTGAACAAAGAAAGAGGTAGTTGAAGTGGTTGCCGCCTTACGCCGTTCGCATCCAGGTAAGTGGCGACCATGGAATTAATAACTGATCTATTACGTTCTTATTTTTGGTTTACGGCTATTTGTTCGCACAACGGGGGTTTCGCAACCCGTTGTACTCCATGCACTATCGGCGCGAGAAGCCAAGAACTCCACGCTAGAAATATCGTGAGGGTTAGTAGCGTACTGGATTGTTTGTTTTTTACGGGGAAGGTGTGGTTGGGGCATAATCATACTGTGTGTATGTTCGTGCGTGCGTGTGTTTGTATATTTACATATAGAGTAGCAAAGTTAAAAATCAAGAAAACGTCCCCCTCCAGCCCACCCATTCTCACGGGCGACGCAAGCTGTGAGGGTTTTCAACATGGCGGAGGCTTTTTATGATTATTTAACGTAAAGCCGTAATGCCATATCTCTATATAGGCCATGTTTTATTACTTGCGTTCAGCTCTCCAATATGTCGCTTATGTTCAAGGAGGTTTTTAACAGAAGCTTAGCCAAGCTTATCACAATTCCACGTCAAGTTGGGAACTGGTCTACCTCATTTGATGGTTCGAAAGGTCCGTCGTAGGGTGAAAATTTTAATTACATTTAAAGTGCGAGAATGCTTTCGGAGATGGCAATTGCTGTCTCATATCGCGTTAGATCATCTTAATGAAGTTAGCACATATACTGAATAAAACTTCTTTAGCAGTTACTCATTGTTCATAAGAGCACTTAAGGGGATGTGACTGCGTGTAAGAATAACGAAAACAAAAACAATATTTGTCGCTGCTGGATCATACGAATTCAGTTCAGTTTGTTATTATACTTTCAAATTACAAATATACACATTTATTAATATACAGACAAGTGTCCCAAAGTCGACCGTCTGCAGCGGGACTCTCTGTTAAGATTAACACAAGAAAAATAAATTAAGGAGCATTTCAAGAGACAGAGAAAATTGTGAGTTGGTATTTGTAATTTCACACGTTGCGCTATAGCGAGAAGTGATCGCGTAAAATGCATTTTCGGCTAAGAAATAGTAGGAAGGTTACAGCTGATCAAAAACGTTTCATGACAATAAAAATGACGTCATGGTCATTGATTTTTCCTGATGGAGCAACTAGAAGAAAGTATATTGACCAATTAAGAATGATCGCATTTCATCAGCTTCATTTAAAGGGTTCACTTCACCCCCTCCCCCATTTTTTATACCAGAGAGCATATATGATCACATTTAGATATTAGGTACCTGCTTAATACTGCCCTTTGCAGTAGTAATGTGTGCGTGAAGATTGATTTTGATTTTAAATGTTTTCTTGTTCATAGGATTACTGTACTTTTTTT
This sequence comes from Rhipicephalus microplus, assembly GCF_043290135.1. Taxonomy (NCBI): domain Eukaryota; kingdom Metazoa; phylum Arthropoda; class Arachnida; order Ixodida; family Ixodidae; genus Rhipicephalus; species Rhipicephalus microplus. The sequence continues at coordinate 64,070,055 of NC_134709.1, read as the reverse complement.
CTAAGTTGCATAATTTGGTGTCAATGCTATCAATGCAGTGAGATTCTCTGCGGAATGGTTTCATCGATTGATTGTGCGGTTAGTTAGTACTGCCATTGTTGAATAATTATCCGTCAGATCTCAGCGATTTCGGTTAGTATATATATATGCATGTGTGCTGAGAAAAAAACATCGTTTCAAAAATAAAAAAAAGTGGTTTCTTTGTGCACATGAAAAGGTCTTTCCCGTTCGCAACAAGCATCCGGAAACAGTGCAGAATGAAGACTGCCACCTGCCTGGTTTTCCTTTTTCTGTCGACTCATTACGTCCGTGCGGGCAGCAGTAGAGAATGGATGCCCTCCGACCCTTGCGAGGCGTTCGAGAAGTCGGCCGTGTCACTGACGCCATCTGGGAGCGACGACAGCGTTTCGAGGGAGGACGACGGGGACCAAGCGACGATTTCGGTGACGCTGCTCCCGGACAAACGCAGCGCCGAAGGTAAGGAATAAGAAATGTCTAACGCTGGTGTAGCCTGCTGCACTGCTTGCCACGATTATGTCAAATCGAGATCACGTTTATTACCAGTGATTGATTGCCCTCTGTAGCTTGCATAAAGGAGACAATCACGTATAAGGAATTGGAACAGAATTGGGTCTTATTGCGATCGAAAGCGGCTGTGTGTGATAGCCGTATAACATTCGGCGAACAATTCGTTTTTAAGGTGTAAAACATTTGACGCCTCATCAAACGCGCAAATTGACCGTCGTCGTCAACAAGAATAATGCAGGAAATCATCGTCATGTGATGACGTCACTGGTCGGCAATATTTGTGATGTCATTGCGTAACCACTTGATAACTTCATCACGTGATATCGCCACTTGACCAATTGTTGGCCGATCACGGAGGTCATGAAATACCATGTTAGGTTCAGAAAGCTTACGGAAAGCCTAATGCATAAGGAATTCTGTGAGTTTTGGACTCAAGATTGAGTGAAGACAATGTTGGTGTCCTAACAGCATACAGCCAACAACAGTTCATCTTCAATAATGCATTTCGGGTTCTGTAGTTATCTTAATGAATGAATGAATGAGTGAATGAATGAACATAAGTAAACCCTGGCCACTATTGACACTAATTTACCAATGCTAGCCCCAATAGACAAGAAGAGAGCAGATTGCATCAGGAGACAAACGAGTGAACATGTTTAGGACATCACAGTCAAAATCAAGAAGTGGTAATGGGCTGGGTATGTAGCGGAAAGGCAAGATAACCGCTGGTCATTAAATATCACAGACTGGATTTCAAGAAAAGGCAAGCGGATGAGGGGCACAAAGAAAGTTAGGCGGGCAGTTGAAGTTAGAAAGTTAGTGCACGTATAAAGTGGCAACTAGCAGCAAGCACAGCACCGACTTGTCAGGCGAAACATGGGAGATGCATTTGCCCTGCTGTGCAGTCATGCTGATGATGATGAGCCGAAATTAGCGTTAACCAGGCTGGTTTTATCTAAGTATATATAGTAATTTGGGACATGAGGCAGTATGAGACTGTTAAGCTGCACTACCTGCTATATGGGCTCACAATTTCGCCCAGAAATCGGAAATCATCACACCACGCAACAGATACATCGTTGACGCTAAGGAAAACATTGGGCTGAAATTTTCACCGAGGTATTTCTTCACATTGAGTGGGAACTTGTTGCACTTTGTGGTGCCTACGAGCTCCGGCAATGAATTTGACAACACGGTCAAAAATTGTACATGTTTATTCATCCTGCGTTAGAAGATCTCCGATGCTCATCTGGAAAGAAAAATCTGCAAGTTTACGTATGTGAAAAGACTGAAAAAAATTAAACGTCTATCCTTCGAGAAAATTATTACACTAACACAAAATAATAGAAAAAAAAAACGCCAGGCCTGCGCGGAAGCCGCAGCAGTCACAAAGAAAGCTAGAAGAGCGGCCTTTCAGAGCGGCCTTTCAGAGCCACTCATTGGGTAACTACTGCAAGCACACTTGCTGGGCACCCACTACAGCGTTAATATAATGATTTCTCGATAGTAAGCCGACACTCGCTATTCTTCTGAGAAGTGTGGTATCCGCTTAACACTTGCGAGGAAGTTTGTGCCAATTGTTCATGCAGTGGCTGACGACGATGAGGAAGTATGCCTAAAGTGGGTGTGCACCACAGTTATCAGCTCAACAAGAACAAACTTTTGTGATGGTTTGGAGCATTGGACGACGCACTCATTACGCCATTCGAATCGTGCGACGACTGGTTGCTCTTTTGCTGTTTTAAAACGCTTTATACGTTGTATTAACGCAATTGCTTTCCCGACTTTAAGCCTGCCTAAGGCAAGTTCGCCAACATGTCCAAAACACCGGCGTGGCTTAGTGGTAGAATACTGAACAGTCACCCAGCGGACCCGGGTTCGAGCCGCATTGTGTTATTGGTACTTGTTTTTTTTAATTTTGTGCGGTATGGTTACGGACACCGGCGGCGGCGGACAGCTACTGCGCGGCGCATGACTCGAGTTATGATCTCATAACAGCTTTCACTGTAAAAAAAAACGTATACAGCTTTGCTACTTTGAAACCTGAGGAAGTGCATAGCACGACCACCCAGCGATTCCCATTCGTAGAATTTCTACGGCTTCTTTACCAAAGCGTCGATGACGTCAGTGTTTGAGGTGAACATGTAGCGTTTTCAGGGTGCGAGGGGTGTGTTTAATATGAATAACATGTGACCAGTAATTGTGAAATGCTTCAGTGTCCCGTTGGGTTGATCCCACTGCTAAACACCGGAGCCGCACGTTTCAGATCTCGCTGGTTAACCATTTGTACGGAGTGCTTGGGTGGTGTTTTTTTTTACTGAAACATATTGACTTCCCGCTAGTTATCAAAGTTCAGATATGCCCGTGAAGCGGAGGGGGAGGGACATTCGCATGCCCGGCGAGGGGGTGGTGCATTCTCTGGCACGTCACCTAAGTCAGTCGCACGCCTTCGAAACCTTTTTAGTGACCATAAGTTGATTATTGCGATCAATTCTTGGTGTTTTCTGTTTGTTACACAGTATTAGGCCTTGTTTATTTTGATTTAGTTTTGAGCATAACTAGCGTTGTAATGACCTCTATTTAGCCCTATACTACGACCATGATCCCGGCAAATGAGATCTACGGATGTGCGACAAGCAGGGGTGATAAATTGCTCGGCTCTTATATAAGTTTTTGATAGGTGTCACAGAACGAGCGCTAAAAATGGGCGCGCCGCCAACTTGTCCCGACGAAACTCCGGAGTGGCGCCGCGAGGTCAAAAGGAAAAAGAAAACAAACATCTAAAGGCCCCCCCCCCCCGGGGCGCGCGCTCTCCCCTCGGAAGCGTGGCTTCGCCAACGAACCTCCTCGCCTCACATCGGCGGCCGAGATAGGCCGCGAAAGTTCTAGAACGAAAGGGGCGTAGTCATACCGAGTTGAGTCATCGGCCGGGGAGGGCATTCCAACCGTCTCGCCCTCTTCCCAGCCTTCGCTGCGTATCGCGCCGACGAAATGACGAGAACCGTCTAGAACGTCGCGCGCAAGGTATTTAACCGAGCAGCCGAGGTGAGAGATCAGGAGGAGACGGAAGTTAGCGCCAGAGAGCGTAGGGTATACCGCCGTGTTGTCGGCGAAGGTTTTGTCCGTAAAGACAAAGCGGGAGAAGAAGATGATTTCCACCTGAGGGGTGACGACTCGAGCTACAGGCAAGAGTGTGTGTGTTTACCGCTATCGAGCGAAGACGCGTGGCAACAGCTGCGCGTGTGACGCCGACGTGTTCGGGCGAAGAAGTTTGAAGCTTGGAGAGTGGCCTATTGAAGACGGGAGGTTTCCTGGAAGAGAAACTTCGAGGGCTGCGGAACGACAACAACACCGGACTTTGAGTGAGTGATTCTCGGAAGAGTATCATCCCGACTCTTGTTCCAAGAACTTTGGACTGGATAGGTTTTCTATCTCTTCAGTCTTTAGGTGTCTTGGTGGTTCAATGCATGCGACTGCATTGTAGTGCGTATCGTTGTCTGTGTCCGTTGTTTCGAGTGTGGCTGATTGTACTGTGTAGTACGTTGTTTGATTGGTGACATATTGTATGCAACTATTGTGGAGTGTGCGTTCTCGTGTGTTGTTTTCGATCTGCCATTATTGAGAATATAACTTTGTTTAACAACTCTCGGCTCTGACTTTTTCTTTGCGCTACAGCCGGCGTCCGCTGGCGCGCCAAAAAGGACCACTTCTAAATTGTCCACGCTTTCGTGGTGCGGTTCGGGGGGCTGATACTTCGGCCCTTGGAATTCGCCCGGCGATCGCCTCCCTAATTAACGGGACCAGTGTGACAATTAATCTGGCGTCCGCGACAGGACCTTTTGGTGCACAGTGTGTCCAAAGGAGTGAGAAAGAGCCTCGAGTTGTTGATAGTGCTATCGGAACAATTTTGTGTGTTGTTCAGTGTTCTCGTTAACGAGTGCAGGGGAGTGTTCCGATAGACTGATTTAGGCAGATACTTTTTGCACGCGGCAAGGTTTTATTTGAGAGTTGCGAGACACCATGGATTTCGAAAAGTTAGTCACTCTTGGTGAGAAGATGGGTCTTTCTGGCGCCGAACTACGGAAGTGGGTCACCCAGAAGGAAAAAGAAGAAAAAGAGAGGGCCAAAGAATAAAAGGCAGCTGAGCTGGAGAAAGAAAGGCTGGCCGCTGAAAGGGCGAGAGAAGAAAGAGAAGCAAAGGAGCGACAGCTGAAAGAAGAAAGAGAGCTGCAATTGAAGTTGGAGCTGGAGAGAGAAAAGTTGGCAGCTGAAAGGGCTAGGGAAGAAAGAGAGCAACAATTGAAGTTGGAGTTGGAGAGAGAAAAATTGGCAGCCGAAAGGGCGAGAGAAGAAAGAGAAGCGGAGATGGCTGAAAGGGAACGGAAGCGGCAGCACGAGATGGAACTCGAGCGGCTCCGGTTGCAACAGCGAAGTGAAACTCCCGTCCAACCTAGAGTTGAAAGCAGCGAACGGGAACATCATGGCTTCCGCTTGAACCCAAGCAAGCTGCTCGTGGCGTTTGATGAAAGGAAGGACGACCTTGACGCGTACCTTCACCGATTCGAGACGATTGCGAAGAGCCAGAATTGGCCAGAACATCAATGGGCAACTGCTTTGAGTACCTGCTTGAGTGGTGAAGCGCTCAGTGTGTACGGCAGGCTGACGCCGACCGATGCAGCCAACTACGCAAAGGGGAAAGCTGCTTTGCTGAAGCGATTTAGATTTACTGTAGAAGGCTTCCGGGACAGATTTCGGACAGGAAAGCCAGCTGATGGTGAGACGACTACGCAGTATGCCGCCCGACTTTGTCATTATTTCGACAGATGGATTGAACTTTCAGGGACAGCGCAGGAGTACGATGAACTTAGAGAGCTCCTAATTAGAGAATAATTTCTTACTAGTTGCCACCCAAGCCTGTCGCTGTATTTGAAAGAGAGGAAGGCTGAGTCACTTGAAGGAATGCTTGAATTGGCTGATCAATTCTTGGAAGCGCAAGGTGGCACTAATTTGGCCAAGGTCAAGAAGGATTATTCCGATGATTCGAAGAAATTGGCTCCCGAAGAAAAGAAGCGTGCACCAGAGAGCATTCCGCGATATTTTCTGTGCAACCGAGTGGGTCATCGCGCGAAAGACTGTCGAACGATCTTTACGAGCCCTACGGCAGTAAAATGTTTTAAGTGTGGTCAGACGGGGCACAAAGCAGACGCATGTCGAAACGGAGCAAGTCAAACTCACCAGGTATCCTGTGTGCAAGCGGCACCGAAATCTGATAATAATTCCGTCACCGATGGATTCGTAGAGTTGAAGAATGGGGAGAAAATTCCTATTGTGGGTGCTGTAATGTCAAAACAGCCAACCGGTGTTACGAAAGGAATGCCAACGCTGCCAGAAAAGGTTGCAGGCAAGAAGATTACGGTTCTAAGAGACACCGGTAGCTCCGCGGTTATTGTGCGGAGAAATTTGGTACGGGAAAGTGAGTTGACAGGCAGAACGAAACCGGTTTGCCTAATTGACCGAACGGTTCGGATGCTTCCCGAAGCAGAGATTGAGGTTGAAACCCCATACTTCAGCGGGAAGGTTACGGCTCTATGTATGACGACCCCCCTTTACGACCTTGTCATCGGAAACATCGACGGGGCGCGAGGACCGAATGATCCGGAATGTTTGGGAGAAGACCCTAAGATAGAGTCCTCGCCAACCCAGCGACCGCGAGATACAGTGGAGGAGCAGCCCGTGACGGATCTCACTAGAGCCCAAGGTGAAGCCGCGGCGCAAGAGACAGTGAATGAGAAGATGATCGAGTTGAATGAGTTCACGTGCTGGGCAGCTGGACGTACGTCGGCACGACCTCAACCGACAGACAGTGTAAAGGAGACGGAGTTGGCCAGCCAGGCCAAATGTCGGGACGTGAACAAGCGGGTGAATAACTGGGCAAGATCGGTTGAGAGTCATGACCCGTTAACAGTGTCAGAAGTGACAACGATGGCTGAGATACCACCTCAGATATCGTCGTTGAAAAGGCTCGCCGAAAAAGAACAAGGAAAAACAAGAAGAGATCGAGCGAGCAACACAAGAAAGGACGCAAGCGCAGCTCGAAATACACAGGATAGGTGCTGAGATCGAATCAGAATGTGTTTGGCAGTGCTGAGTGCCATATGTTGTGTTAATGTTGTGTTATCCTGTGTCACAAGTGTCGAAGTGTCTGTGCTGTGATGTGATGTATAGTGTTGTATAATTGTGGTAATGAGTGAACTTTGTACGTTTGTATTGTTTGGAATGTGTGATGAAGCGTTGTAGTCATGTACCTGTGGCTATATTTCATGTGTTGTGGAATTGGATTACAATGTACAATTGTATTGAGTGATTTATTGCGAATGTGACGTGTCATGAGCGACGGACTATGTTACAGTCGTTGAGTGTGTGGGGACTGTTCGCGCTCGTTTGTGTGGTTCTGAATATTATGCGATAATATTCTTAAAGTGGGGGGCAGTGTCACAGAACGAGCGCTAAAAATAGGCGCGCCGCCAAATTGTCGCGACGAAACGCCGGAGTGGCGCCGCGAGGTCAAAAGAAAAAAGAAAACAAACATCTAAAGGCCCCCCCCCCCGCCGGGGCGCGCGCTCTCCCCTCGGAAGCGTGGCTTCGCCGACGAACCTCCTCGCCCCACATCGGCGGCCGAGATAGACCGCGAAAGTTCTATAACGAAAGGGGCGTAGTCATACCGAGTTGAGTCATCGGCCGGGGAGGGCATTCCAACCGTCTCGCCCTCTTCCCAGCCTTCGCTGCGTATCGCGCCGACGAAATGACGAGAACCGTCTAGAACGTCGCGCGCAAGGTATTTAACCGAGCAGCCGAGGTGAGAGATCAGGAGGAGACGGAAGTTAGCGCCAGAGAGCGTAGGGTATACCGCCGTGTTGTCGGCGAAGGTTTTGTCCGTAAAGACAAAGCGGGAGAAGAAGATGATTTCCACCTGAGGGGTGACGACTCGAGCTACAGGCAAGAGTGTGTGTGTTTACCGCTATCGAGCGAAGACGCGTGGCAACAGCTGCGCGTGTGACGCCGACGTGTTCGGGCGAAGAAGTTTGAAGCTTGGAGAGTGGCCTATTGAAGACGGGAGGTTTCCTGGAAGAGAAACTTCGGCGAGGTTTCCTTGAAGAGAAACTTCGAGGGCTGCGGAACGACAACAACGCTGGACTTTGAGTGAGTGATTCTCGGAAGAGTATCATCCCGACTCTTGTTCCAAGAACTTTGGACTGGATAGGTTTTCTATCTCTTTAGTCTTTAGGTGTCTTGGTGGTTCAATGCATGTGACTGCATTGTAGTGAGTATCGTTGTCTGTGTCCGTTGTTTCGAGTGTGACTGATTGTACTGTGTAGTACGTTGTTTGATTGGTGACATATTGTATGCAACTATTGTGGAGTGTGCGCTCTCGTGTGTTGTTTTCGATCTGCCATTATTGAGAATATAACTTTGTTTATCAACTCTCGGCTCTGACTTTTTCTTTGCGCCACAGCCGGCGTCCGCTGGCGCGCCAAAAAGGACCACTTCTAAATTGTCCACGCTTTCGTGGTGTGGTTCGGGGGGCTGATACTTCGGCCCTTGGAATTAGCCCGGCGATCGCCTCCCTAATTAACGGGACTGGTGTGACAATAGGATGTAAAAATGCCCTTTGTTCGTGATGATATGAATGGCGAAACTTGTTGCGCATAATAAATGAATCACACGAAGAAAACGATTCAAGACTTCCATGTTCTCCGCAGACCGCTACGCCTTCCGCCAAGTACTTTATTTGTATGAGAAGTTCAGGAACATTCGCTCACACGTAACGTATATATCTTTGAAAGTGGCATCGGCAATGAATCTGTATGCGTATTTTTGCATTGGCGACAGTGGCCCTGGAAGGTTCGTTTCGGGGCTACGTAATTCAGGCGAGAAAAAGTAATGAGCACGGTTCTCTGGTGCTCGGAGAGTTCGCGGCCGGCGGATTTGACGACAGCGCCCGGACCCATTCCTGCCGAGATCACGAGAACGTGAGTCGCAAGCGTGTGCTCCCAATGAACATGTATTTTGACGCGCATGCAGTGTTTTTCTATGTGCTGTGGTTGTATAGTTTCACGCTTTATTGTTACCTCTGTAAGGTTTGCTTTTCGTGCAACACGTGTCCACTGTATCCTAAATGGCTGGAGCGTTGTTTGTCGCAAGCAAAACCTCGGAGCTCGGTCGCACCTGTGACTATCGTGAGCCGTGTGGCCAAGTTAGTCGCAAAGCGACGTGTCGCATGTTTCTGCGTTGGTTGAAAAAAACTACCATTCTGGCTCAGTTATACCCGTTGTTCGATCCTTAGTCACGTCACTACAGTCACAAACGTCTGCACTAATCTGATGTGCATGAATAGGACGTGAACCTATTTTACGAGGCAATGAAAATACCAGCGGCCGCGAGTTCTGTGCAAGTAGGTGTGAACACCGGTTGTCTTGAGTCGCTTGTTCACCTGGCGCAAATTGTCGCGTGACAGTTGAAAGTCGCAGCTGTGTGAACGAGCCTTCAGACAGCATGTCCAATGCAAATAACATTGCACATTCCTCAGTGGTTGTCTTACCATGTATGACGATACGTGCAAAAGCAGAAAACATATTGTACCAGCGAGTTCTGGTTTGGTCATTTATTATACCTTGACCTTTTACCTGCTTCCTGTAACCATTTATATACGCCACTGCTACCTTTTACCTGTAACCCTTTACGTATGCCATTAATTATTTTCGGAGGTACCCCTGACAGTCTTGTACTTTGTGATCTCCTGATTCTGTACGTGATATACGTGAACCGTTTTTTTTGAACACGTAATAACGAATAATCTTGAACTTGACTGCGATGCTCTTATGAGGTTCAGTATATATCACTGTGAAAACTTATGCTATATGCATTGCAAAGAAGGATATCCCACACCAGTCATTTGTGCACATTACTGAGGCTCCTCGAAGGAGACAGCATTTTCATCTTCTTGTTCTTCTTGTTGTTGTTCTCAGCCAATACTATTCCGCCCGTCTTTCCTGTTCCCACGTTTCAATTCACGGATGTATCTACTCAGGAATGATTGCGACGTTAAAATATCCTTTTCTCTCAAGAGTTCCAACATAAATTCATGACACACATCTTTACGGTTCTTCTTTCTCACCGGCAGAAGCCAAAGTATCAATGGACACCAGATATGCGGAGGTACAGCGGAAATCAAATAGATTTTCGATCTATTCGATTCATCTCCTTCGTTAGGTTTCGTGGTTGCGCGGTGTTCTGGTCATAAAATTGTTAGCACGAGCGAATTCCAATGAGTCCTAGTTGATTGATTGATTGATTTGTGGGGTTTAACGTCCCAACACCATGAATCCTAGTTGAGATTCACTATCACAGAAGGCTGTATACGTAAGCAGAAAGGATCACCGACGAGTGAAGTGTTTGGTAATTTTATCCGAATGACGTTTATCTATATGTTAGACGTTTAAGTCTGGCCTGTGATTAGTTACAGATCTCAACAAGAACTGAATGCTACTTCGACAGCACTGCCCAATGACAGGACTTTGCCAGCAAAAACTAGCACCTCGTTTGAATGGTTATTCTCATTAAGTGTAATGGTATGCATGTGACTTCGCATAGTCGCCTTTTCGGTAAACAAGGTACGCTTATTATGGATACTAACGGAGAGCCCCCTTTGTAGCCTAACTGCATATCAAACCTAATTGCATACATCTAATTTTTAAGAAAATAATGTCGTTTCTTATTTGTAATTTTGTGTAACTAATGCAAAAACAATGTCGCTATATTAAGAAGGTAGCTAAGTAATAACGAGGCATGGCAGGAACGTTGGAACGTCCCGTGCGATTGTTTCTATATGAGCTATAATAAATCACAGGACTGGCATGTATAAGAGTGAATTGGAAAACAATTTATTCTTTCGAAAGCCTTAGTTTATTTTGGCTGGAATTTTATAATGCTACGTCTCGTGCTTAAAGGTCTATAGCGTTTCTCCGCAATAAACCAGAGCAGCGCCCTCTCCATTATTCCGTTACCGTCCCGTGTGTAGCACTGTTCGTGCCCACCCTATCGCTGCAAGAGCTTACGCATCGATGTATACATAAGCCCGCATACAAATTTCTTGTCGATTTGCAGTGGCGTGGCTTAACATACTTTGGCTTGACACCATTACAGGTGGTTATTTCCGGCAAAAGCGATTCGGAGAAAGTCACAGCCACTTGGCAGGCACCAGTCAACTGGAAGGGTGCGGTCGTCTTCCGGTGCGTTGTCCGAATTTCTCGTTATTTCGAGTGCAGGCCTACCGCGATAGTGTAACATGCATGCGTTAAACTGCTCAAGTTTTTGTGGAGCAGCCTGGGGGCAAATTGTCCTCTTGGCTCAGCTCTCCATTTAGGGCTTACCAGGCTGGGCACGAATGGCAGCCGTTAGAAGGAAACAAAACTTTATTTACAAATTCAAACATAGAAATCTCCTACATGTTGAAACACCTCTGTAGCAAAAACACGTGTGTAATGAAGTATTCATTATGCCGCGGCTGTACTGACAGCTTAATTGCACGCAATCTTCTCGGCGAGGTGGGCTGTGTGCTGCATCGCTGGTCGATCCCTGCATCTTGGCGCAAGCGAAGTAGACACAAGCTGGTAGAGTGGCCGTTGATTATCGGTGTAGTACGTTGCAATATAAAAAGAATAACTAAAGGAAAACAAGGTAAGCGAAACGATAGGTAGAAGCTTTGGCTATAGCTGAGCCAAGAATGGATAAGGGCTATGTTTTAGTTACAACACTATGTGAAAACGTGTCTCGATTGTCCTGCGTGATTTCCGCTATATGACATGCCTTATTCGCTCGCTCTAATTCTATCCAGGGCGCTGGTTCTGGGAAAGCGGGAGGGCACGCCTCACTACGTTGTCTCCGATCGCGTCGTTCTGGGAAAAGCGCCGAGTAGGCTGCAGGCGGCCGCGAGTCTTCGCAACGCGGGGCCCTCGCCAGCTCACCAGCCGCCGAGAACGACAGACTCTCCGGTATCGCCCGAGGAGGACGATGACGATGAGGCCAAGAAGTCGCTGCAGAAAGACGAAGGGCAGAATGGGGATGACGGTGGGAACGATGAGGTGAGTCATTGCGCTTCAAATACAGCTACCAATACGAAAGCTTTCTAGATGGGCTTGCACGAGGCTTACCGTATATACGAGTGCGAAAAAAGATAGGCCCCCTCAGCTCCCACAAGATGCTTCATCAAGCACCAAAAGTGACCGTGGTGGCGTCGGCGTCGCTGATTGAAGCGATGAAAGAAATCACCGTCGTGCTGACGTCATCATACGACACCGTCATGACGTCATTAAAGCGCCACCGTGATGCCCATATGACGTCACCTCAAGTTGACGTCATATGGTAATGCCTTCACCGGACAGTCGCTTTGTCCAACGCGGGACGATCTGGGAGACTGGGCTGTGAAGATCTATGATATGAGCAGAAAGCTGCGATGTATCAGATCACGGAGGCTACGTGGTTTATTCTTTAGAAAGCACGTATGGTTTCTGACAAAGAAAATGAGCCCTTAAATATACTACCCTTTCTTTCTAAGTTAGCGAGGGTCTCGCTCTGGCAGACTTAATGCCATGAGTTTCCCAATATGCGAGGGATTATTGGTCATGTGCCAGCTCCTAATAATATCACGTGCTACAGGACGCCACCAGGTATAAAATGGGTTTCCCAAACTCGCCCGAATGGCAATAGGTGGCGCTGGCTGATGCTTCTACGTTTAAATGCACATACAACTCCTATCAAGTGGGCAAGGGGATAGCCGTCGTGGTAGGTCAGTTGGTGGTGGCTGGAACGCGTTATTCGAAGGTCGCAAGTTCGGTTCATGCCTCCGGCAAGTTACCTGTTCGTCCACTTTTCGTGACAGTGGCATTAAAATTACTCCTAATACCCTCGCCTATACTCTCGTAGGCATAATTGTCTGCCCGTTCTCATTAATGGTCTGTCTTAACAAAGAAAACTAGCCCTTATATTTACCTTTCTTTGCTTCGTACGTTACAGAAAGCATTCATGGGAAGGACCATTACAACAAGCTTAGTAGAAGAAGATGGCTCTAGCCTTCAAGTGTTCTTAGTCGAGTGCACGAGGAATCGTGGTGGGAACCTTACTTATTTATTCTTGTGTTCATTTTCTGGCATCACGGCGCATGCGGGTGCTTCAGAACTTTTCGGTGCAAGTTAATGACTTGGTTTGCTATGTACACTCACTTAAACGCGTTGACGCTTCACAGTCTCTTTCGTTCTGCTCTATCCGCTTTTCGCGATATGTGATCCGCGGAAGAGACGAGTGCATGCCAACTGATGGTCTTACCGTGTCACTTCCTCCAGGGCGGAGGCGAGGAAGAAGATCAGGGATGCGGTGTGAGCAAAGGCTGCTTCGGCTTTCCCGATGGCTGCATCGAAAATGGGGACTGTAAGGTGCAGGTCACCTACGTAGCTGAGGAGGACGGCTACCACTTCGAGCTTACCGGCCCTGCCCAGGAGGCGCAGATCTGGATAGCCGTGGGCATCTCCGAGACCAGCAAAATGGTAACGCTATCCCACGATTTCTCGTTACCGAAGGACTATCTCACACCCTCAGAAGTGAAATTCGGGTTATTTACTATTGTGTCAAGTGCGTAGTACATTAGAAACCCGACTTGTCATCGCAGCACCATTTCATGTCGCGTGGGCACGCAGTGGTCAGTACAGTCCTAGAGCAAGGCTAACAATTCTTGAAACAAGTACAGGATGCACAAAAAATATATGAAGTAATCTAAAGAGCAGTAATAACTAAGACTAAATTACAAGAATCTACCTGAAATTGCGGAAATCTTTTCTGTAACATTCGGCTGGTTCCCCTGCCACACAGCAGGGGCGACACCATCTCGCCGAACGCGCGATTGCCAATGGGATCACTGGGTTGCCCGCACTACTCACGTCCTCAGGTTTCGTGGTAGAGGAGCTTCACTAGGCACGTAATGTATAATTGCTCCAGAGACTTGCACGAGAGCCAAATTAGCGCGAGATATAGCACGGGATTTAAAATTGCAACACCGAAACGCGCAAAAGAAATATGTTAGCGCCACATTAACCGCAGTAGTATATATATAGTCTTTGATTTAAAAGTTTCTCCCTCTATAGCACAATTATGGCGCTAAAGAAAAAGAAAGCAACACATAAAGTAGGAGCGGTCATATAGCACTTTGAACTCACACAATTTTACTCGCATGCACACCTTGTAAAGATTAAGCGGACCAGAAAAGCTCGGGCAGTGAAAAAAAAAAAAACGCGCAGAAACCTGAAGAACACGTTAGCATCCGAGAACTTGCTCGCTGGATTCCGTGCCGACCGGTTGAGCCCTCGCGATCTCCGACGACAGTGCAGCTCTGGCGGACTGGGTTGGTCCTACGCCACCTCCTGACGCCAGTTCCCGACGACGACGACAGCGTAGCTCTGGCCGACTGGATTAGCCCTACGCCATCTCCTGTTGCCGACAAGAGCTCTCACCAGTGGTGCCCTGTCCTCGGACTCCTGCGACCGTGTTTCATTCTCCTTCTTACTTCTGTCGTCACTCGCTGTCCGTGCGCCTCGCTCTCTCCTTCCTCTCTCTCTATCCCTCTACCTTTTAATCCTATCCTTTTATTCTCTTCTCTACCCCCATCCCTCGTGAGCTACTGTTGAGATGTCCTCCCCCTGAAAGACAGCTACGGGGCTCCCTTTTCTCTTGTTTTCATTTAAAATTCACTTCCCCCTTGAGTTGTGGCTCTCTAAAACGTTACCATGAGTGCGTTGCTGTCCAAGCTTCGGGGAAACAAGCTCAAATACAAGCACCAGTTAAGAACTTATGAGCCACACAGTGCACGGTGATGACTAATAGATCTGAGGTGGGCGTCAGCCATTTTGGCAGCAGCGATGGCGCCTTAACGTATTGGTAGATGTCACTGCCAGGAGCGCTCTTATTAGTTAACCCTCCGTAAAGCTGCTTGCGGTGTCGACGTTGCCAATGTCTTTGACCATCCTCCATGTCTGGGACGTTCCAGGGTGAGCGTATCGTTGGCCGCCGGCACCGGTAGCGTCGACGCCGAGTGAGACCGGAAAACGAAACGCCGGACGAACGCCGGCGAAAACGTTGAATGTGGTTCGACCTGTAGAGATGAGAATCAAAGTTTTTGCACTGAATATGAGAATTTATGACAAATCCTGGTGCTCAGCTAAGGATAATATTTTAGATAGAAAGAATGGACATTTATTATGGCGAAAACTTCAGTTGCCACATCAATGGCGTGAACTGACAGGTGGCGTCTATAGGATCGATTGAAAAAGTCGCATGACCAAAAACGATGTCAGGCGCTGAATAGTCGGTCACACCATTAGTTTTATGGCTTAACAAATTAAATAGCGTCACTTGATCACATTATCATACGACCTTGCCGCCTTGCTAAAGATTGGTAGATCCCGGAGGCCACTGGGGAGATAGACAAAGATCAATACAGTCGAGTAAAAAGAAAAAGATCACTTTCATTTTCCAATAATTATGA
Source organism: Rhipicephalus microplus (assembly GCF_043290135.1). NCBI lineage: Eukaryota > Metazoa > Arthropoda > Arachnida > Ixodida > Ixodidae > Rhipicephalus > Rhipicephalus microplus. Next base: position 64,054,937 of record NC_134709.1, on the reverse strand, counting down.
ACGAATCCATAAGCACATGCACCATTTTTTTCCTGATACATTTATTGTTTACGAGCTTTAGGGGCAGAATGCGCTAGTTAGATGTTGCCCCACGTCATGAATCAAGCGCGTTTTTTTCATTGATTCTTAGATGTGGAATCCACCGACATCGTTGCGCAAGTGGCAACACCAAAAACAACGCTGTAATTTCGTTAAATGGCTAAATCACCTCGATTTCCGGCTAGAGTGACACACAGCGGCTTTTTTTTTTACCGGAAGTGGCACTTCGTGACGTGGCAGTGGCGACTATTCCCGGGCGTATTGGTCAAGTGGCATGCAATATTGAGATAGTCCACACGTTGGTGCAGTGAAAATTATAAAAGCACTTTTGTTACTTCCTTCAATAGAAATGAATATCGGTTTTTAAATGTCAAATCTGAAAGCAGTTATACAACAAGGAGCTGTATAACGGTCCCCATGAGGCGAAACTTGCGGCATGTTTCTATTAAGGGGCACGTGGTTATTCGAGTCTGCCGCGGACGTCAGTGGCCGAGTGCATTAGACGGAAAACATTTTCTTCGTCGTCAGCTGGAGTTTCGAAACTTGAAGACTAAACTTCAGTTCGCGTGCATCAAACTAATAATTCTCTTTGCTTTCATCTTGGTATTTAACACTACGCAGGTTTCAGTACTGCGAAAGACTAACGCGAGAAAAAGAAAGACAGCACAGCGTACTTAGAGGTCCCGCACTATATTTTTCAATTATACATTGCTGCGAGAATTCACTACTGCAAACATTTTTAGAATCCGCCGAGTGCGAGTCTCTTTGCTTTCATCTTGGTATTTAACACTACGCAGGTTTCAGTACTGCGGAAGACAAACGCGAGAAAAAGAAAGACAGCACGACGTACTTAGAGGTCCCGCACTATATTTTTCAATTATACATTGCTGCGAGAATTCACTACTGCAAACATTTTTAGAATCCGTCGAGTGCGAGAGGGTTTAGGTATTAACTTCACGCTCTATAGATGCTTTGACGCTCCTTTTGCACCAGTCAGCGCTTTCAAAGCTGTACAGAAGGAGGGGGGGGGGGGTGAAAAAGGAGCAAGAAGCTACAGGCATTCTTCAGCCTCCAGTCAGCCAATGTTCGTGCACTCTAGGTTTATGGCACCAGGATCTGTGTTTATGACATGATCTGCCGAGAAAAGTTATTTGTAGCTGATTTTGAGGGCTAATGTTAGAATGCGATGTAATGTAGGGTTCACGACGTCTCCCGAGGAGCCTCAGCAACAGATCGGCAATGTTTTCTGATCCCGCTTCAAAAGATTTGCAGGTTCCCTTCGCAGGCTAACAGCGTTTAGTGGAGGGTGCCAGCATCTTCCTTAAGAGACGTAACCAAATATGAGTACAGGCGTCGCACGCTTTAAAGCACGAGCGACTGATCGGAGGCCGAATGGAATCGACACTTTCAAGACTGCTTCTTCGTTGATTTCTTGAAGAGCGCAGCTGTTTTTAGTCGAGACTTTACCGTTTGTCAGCGTAGCGCTTGTTACGTGGTCTTTCGGTGTGGCGAGAGTGAGTCTCGGCTTGAGAGAAAGAGCTGCGCTGCGCCAAGATGTGCAAACGCGAAGCTCGGCGGGAAGGGTGAACCAATGTTGCGCTAAATGCGAACGTCGAGGCTCGGTGGAACGAGTGAACCAATAGGAGCTGCGCTAAGAGAGAGTGTCAAGGCTAGCTGGAAAGGATGAACTAATGAGACGTGCAAATGTCGGGGAGGGTGAGCTTGACGAGGGGAAGAGGGGCGGGGGAACTAACATCAGCGTCTTTGTTTCAAGCGTTCGCGAAGTGGAACTGGTCGAACTTCTTTTCTCTCCTTTTCTTCTTGTGCCAGGAATTAACGAGCGTGGTGGAGTGCCTCTTCCTTGACGGAGAGAAGACTTTGCTTCGCGAGTCTTGGAACTCCGAAGGAACGACAAACAAAGTCATGGCGAAGGTAAGCGCCATATTGCTTTATGACCACTCTTAACTAGACAACACTTGCTTTAATGATCTAGTGGCTCACTTTCGCATATGCATATAGCCTAAAGTAACGCACATACTGCGAATCATCGTCTTTGTCCTTCACTAATAACCCTATAAAGTGAGCTAATCTCGAAACTTCTAGCTACAGGATTTCATATTAGGCAGATTCGCTTTCAACTGGTTAAAAGCACTATTCAAATAAATTCAATTAGTCGACGAATATATTTTTCAAAAATCTCAACAGCAAGACAAGTGAATCCATATTTGGTGTTAAAATACTTTAAAGTTCATGACCGAAAACATAGTACAAGTTATCAGCGCTCACATAACGCAGCATCCCAGGTTCCCACGTTGCCGCTCTACACCAGCTGTGAAATAATTACTTGCATTTCTAGATAATCTGTTTGACGCATGTAAATGAGCTGATCATTCGATCACGAGGCACTACTATAGCTTTTATTGCTATAGATGCATATTATTAGGTAAACTTACTTCATCTATACGAATAATATCGAGGGCGCTGGAATATTCCAAAATTATTCCGCATTTCATTCCGTTAGGCGTGATTCGCTTCGGCCGCGATTGGATCACGATTTTTTATTTTCGAAGAAGCAGGGCACCAAAATGATACGATCACTCACAGATGACATCAGGCAAACACTGGCGCTATACTGCAACTGATGGTTTATTGTCGGAAGACCCAGCTTGCGTAGGAGAACGCGGACACGCGCTAAGTCAGCAATGAATACAACAATGACTACGAAAAACCACAAAGAACGCACACGAAATGAATGCCCCGATAAGAGCAAGTGGTTCTGATAAAAATTGTAGATAGTGTGGGGTATACACCGAGTTATGCACGCACTTTTGGAGATAATGGTACCCGCCAAGCACGTATTTTTATTTCAGCTCCAGATAGAACTTCTCTGGCACGCCTATATATACTCTCAACTCAAGGCCAAAGTTGGAAGATCCGCCATCTGGTGCGGCGACACACACACACAAACACGCGCGCGCGCACACACGGCGCACAAAGAAATTCGGTCGGCGAAGCATGAGTTCATGGCGCAGATGCTCTGTTTAAACTTTTGGGGCTCTTTTTTTTTATTCCTGAACACGAAGCATGAAGCGTGCCATAAGGACACAGAACAGGATGTTTTCTTTATCGTGCGCACTGCCATTTTGATGCGGGGATAAGCCAGTTTCGTTCCACGCCTGTGCATTGCTTTCCTTTTATGAAAAATGAAACTTTTAGAGAGCTATGTAGTCTAAGCATACGTTGCTCATGTCCTTGGCGGTGCATGCAGTAGCGTTGAAAGTCGAATAGAGTACACAAAAAAAGAAGAAATAATGCGTGCACGGCCACTTGGCTGCGTTTTCTTTTATGCCAAAAAAGCTATTAGAAAAGTAGGGAAACTGACAAAAAAAGCAAAAGATTACCGTTTATGAGTGCAATCTTCATTTGTTTCTTTTTCTCATTGTGCTGTTTTTGTTTTCCAACCAGTATTCACACACTTACTAAGTTGTGTATTGTGTAATACCCTTCGCTGAGCGTTCTGTACCCTAGAACGAAGTTTGTTCTTAACGGTGGTCTTTCTGCAATGTGGCGTCTTGGCGTCATGGGGATCGAGGCGCCTACTGAGAAAAGAATCAAGGCTCCACCATAACTTGAGGCATTCGAACAGGGCATCATTAAGTTAGACGGCTGCTACAAGGTTCCGCTAAAACCACAAGTTTTGAACGAATATTCAGGCAGCGATCATCGAAGATTGGGAGAAGGCTGTCCACAAGTGCAATTGAACTGGTTCAAGAAACGTTCTGAACTGTAAGACACCGTGGCAAGGCAATCACAGCGGCGATTAGCAAAAAAAAAAACAAAAAACAAAAACAGACAAGGTGATTGTGAATACCACAGCCACAAGACGATGCCTATCATGCGCCTCATCACGCAGTCATTCATGAAAATGCTGTCACACCAAGGCTTCGTGCTGTGTCTGACGCCTCAACGCAGGCGCTAGGTCATGCTTGCCACAACGATGCCCTGCTGAAGGGTTCAAAGCTCAACGCTGACGTTGTGCAGTTGCTGCTCGTCTTCCAGAGCCAACCAGTCGTTCAGTAGAAGTTCGGGCGAGATCTTTGGCGGGAAGACCGGTCATACCGGATAACCCGCTTGACAGAAAACACACCGAGACGGTCATTTGTGCTACAGCTTGAACGCCGAAGGCCTCGCTGTTGGGAGCTGTGAATTGTGTTGCTGTGTTGATGGTAGCGCACGTTCAGTGCTACAATAGCAGAATTGGGTGGTCAGCGCACCCAGGAGAGAATGATATTGCGCGCATGCTTTAGGGTGACTAGCTTCTGGAACATCAAGGAAAGCGACTGGTTCAGTTAGCATATATTCTAGAGGAAAGTCAGCGAGACAAGTGATCGCGACTAGCGAGACTGTCTCGTGATCGTCTTCGCTTTTGGGAGTATGTTGCGGATGATGGTGGCCGCGCGGCCACAAGCAGGAGAACCGAGGAGAAAAAAGAAAGGGGGGGGGGGCACGAGTGGTAGAAATAAACATGGACGTTCTTGGTATAAGGTTCTGGTCTTAAATAGGCGACAGCGTTCTGATTCTGAGTGTTCGGAATAAAGAAAATGTGGACAGGTGGCTTTCGCGATGGGCACGGTGGCTTGTCCTTTTCTCCACAACACTGAGTTCCATTTCGCAAGATTAGCTGGACCGTTCAGTAGTTGCGTAAGTGGGGCTATAATTGATGCAAAGTTGTGGACGAAACGGCGAAAATATGAACACCGTAAGCCGATGAACCTCCTAAGTTCTTTGAGTGAAGTCGGCTTAGGAAAGTCAGCTACGGCTCGAAGTCACACTCCGCCATCAGAACCTCCCAGTAACCTGAACGTATAAGTGCAGTCAAGAATAAAAATCGGCACCTTGTAGGCAGTCGATAGCGTCGTAGATGCGGGGAAGATGGTGTACAACTTTCCACGTAATTTTGTTCAGTCGCTGACAGTCCACACAAAACCTAACCGAACCGTCTTTTTTCTTCACCAGAACAACAGGTTATGACAAGGGGCTAGAAGATGGCCTGATGACACCGTGCTGAAGCATATCGTCCACCTGCTCTGCAAATACACTTCGTTCCTTGGGTGATACGCGGTAGGGGCGTTGCCGCAAAGGAGGGTGCGTTGCGGTGTAGATTGTGTGAGCTACGGTGTTAGTTTGACTCATTGCCTTTTGAGGAAGGTCAAATGAATCTCGGAGTTCATGCAGAATGGTTATTAGCTGTTCCCGTTGATCCGGAGGAAGCTTGCTGTCGATAGAGAGATTGAAGATACCCAAGGAGTCGTCATTAGACGTAAAAAGAGCAGTAACAGCGTTCAGTTCAAGTTGCTGGCCAGGGTCGTGGGACTATAACGTCGTCATCAACAGGAGAAACGTAGCCAACTGTTTCGTGAGCGCTTAAGGTGAGAGGGCATGAGCTGGGATTGCAAACGATGATTCCGGAAGCCTCTTTGTGAGGTGGCAGAACGGCGTATGGCAGAGACGTACCGTGGCAGCGACTGAAAACGTCAGATGGGGAGAACACCACGGTAGAGCCATACAATTCAGTGCGATTGACGGGGACAATGGTGGCACTAGAAGGAGGAACGTCAATGTTGGAAGCAACAAGAAGCTCACCAAGGTTAGTGCGCTCACTGTCTGTAGATGGGGTATCAGAAAATACGAAAAATGACACCTGCGCGCGCGCGCAGTCAATTACAGCGCGGTGGCGCTGTAATTCCATCCAAGTATCACGTCTTGAGAACAAGTGGTCAACACGAAGAACCCGATGTGGTACGAGGCGTTTTGAATGATTACTCTCGGCGCTTCGACTGGCCAAATTGGTTGCGCGCTTGTGGTATTCAGCCGGTATTTGCGGTATTATTATTATTATTATTATTATTATTATTATTATTATTATTATTATTATTATTATTATTATTATTATTATTATTATTATTATTATTATCAACATAATTGGCATAGACTGTGTTCAGTTGTCGCTGTGGCAGGGTTTGGCCGAAGAGCACCAAACCTGTGATTCCCCGTTTTGTATGGTGATGCAAAGCATTTTACATGGTGATGTCAATCTGGTGATGTCAATCATAACGGTTTACGACACACACACGCATGCACGCACGTGCGTGCGAACTAGCCAGTGAGATTTTCAGCGTCGAAGGAGCGCCGTCGAAACGAATGTCGTTATTATGTTAACATTCTTGTGACAATTTACTGTAGTCATTTAACCTGGGAGTATTTGTGTTTTTTTTCCTCTCTGCTGCTTCAGACAACTGAAGGCATAACTTTCGGCAGCCACGGGGTGGTCGATGGTGAGCTCAAGTGCACTTGGGTGAGGAAGCCAGTGACCACCGTCAACGGGGTGACCTTCGACCTGGCCAAGAAGAAATACTTTGTTCTCCTCGCAACCGGGAAAGTCGTTCCGCCGGACGGTACGACAATAGCTCCGTTCATTCCATCTGACCATTCTTCTCTTTCAAACACGAAGCATTTGTTTGCCGACGAAAAACACTTTCACGGTGTCTATCTATCAAGCTCTTACGTTTGGACGCTCTCGAGGGCAGCTCCTTAAGTTGGTATAAAATAAAAGAGGACAGGTGAATGTGAGTGTAATAAGAACATGACTAAATGATAAAAAAATGAACATTATGACATGCTTATCGCTTATGACGTGAAATTTTTTCACTCAGTCATGTGAGATACATATTCACTTAACACGGTGAATGAAATCCGGTTATGCGTCACATTTGATTTACAACCTAAATTAATCTAGCAGCGGCAAGGATTAACTTAAGAAGCGTGCGCACAATAGCGTCGAGGAGGTCATGTCCCATGAAACCCGAATAAGCGCGAAGAATGGAAATGAACGTTCCAGCTGTAATCAAGCTAAGTAGTTTGCGTGGCTGTAAGGTGTACCACAGAGCCACACCAGTACTATAGAGCTGCTGCAGAAAAAAAATGACATATAGTTATCTTGGCAGCATCAAGTGTGGTTGCAGTGCTGGTTCGCTTATTTTATAACAATGTGACAAAACATTACATAGTATACTCCTGTGACAAAGCAAGCTATAGTTGGCAAGTTATAGCAATATACAGCAAGTGGTGGTTGACTCTGCAGAAATACGCCGACGACCGCTGCTCATGACATAGATTTCATCGCGGTTTAGCGGGAAATCTGTTTCGATAAATCTGCAGTATGCGCGTTAACATGCATAGCGATCTTACTTTAGATCGTGTGTTACCGATTAGGTGTCAGTGAACACAATTCGCCTGGTAAGCCCTCAATTTGCCTGGTAAGCCCTTGGAGTACTTAAATGTGGTCTAGTTGCATAAAGACGTCAATGTAGATCTTAAAGCTTGCCTATCGAAAAAGCACATACAGCTATTCGATGATAGCGTCACATGAAATAAATTCTCGCAATACACAAAGTGTGTCACAAATTTTTCGTTGTCTGAGACGTCCGCGAGTGTTTTTCTGCATTGTCTACGCAGCGCAAAGTTTCCTAGCACTTGTTAAATATCGCCGGATGGTCTAAACAATTAGCCTAAAAAGTGCTTCACAATTTTTTTGTTCGCTCACTTTAAGGACAATTGAAGTGAAGTTATAAATCAGTTTAGACTTGGAAGGCAGTGAGGTAGTCATCGTGTGATGAACGTTTTATGTGCAACAGGAAACTGTAATTAGCTGTCGGTGAAAGGGTCGTGGTTTCGGCGCAAGGACGAAGCGTCCAAAGCGTAAGCAACGAATCAGATTGTTATATGAAGTAAGGCGACCAGCTAACTGCATTAGTTCAAAACACTGGCACATAGAAACGCGTACGCTCCAAGGAGCGAAGCAGTTATCGCGCCGTCTGCTGCTTCAACGCGGAGTGTCGATAGTGCAGGAGCAGGAACCGTCTATACCGATGTCTGTTTAGATAGCATGCATGATCGCGTTGTTTTGATGAAAGTTTGCCGCTACTTTCAGAGCGTCGCAGCTCCCTTCTCTCCTTCATACCTCCACGCTCCTTCGCCCGACATAGTGGGTCGGTGCATTCCATTTATGCTCAAGCCACGCCCATTTGCAGGTTTCGCAAGCTTCCACCGTTCGCGCGTGCAATGTACGGCATGCGGGGCGCAGCTGTCGATTTGTGATTTACGTAACATGACGGCGACGGCGATATTGCGCCACTTCTGTTCGCATGAATGATGTTACAATAAAAAGGAAAGGAAGACGGCGAATTCGTGAAGTCTGGCCTTGCTATCGGTGAAACGTTAAAGACATGTACTACACTCGTTTTGGTTTTCATGTGTTGTGCAGAAAAAATTTATCACAGCGGTCGCATGGCGTCAAAGGAGAAGCTCTCTTTCGGCGAAAAGCGAGTCGTCAAGGCCGGCTCAGACAGGAATCCGCTCATCTTGGTGCACGGTGAGTGCTTGTATTTCTGGTGCGCACAAGTAGGACATGTCTCGTGATCCGTCCATTGCTTTCCTTGTGTTTTGAACGCTGTGCGTAGCGATGCCACGCTTTGAATAAAGGGAGTTCAGTTTGGAAGACGAAAAAATCACAGAATAAACACTCCTACAAATCGGAGAAGCTTTAACTTGTGGTCTTGGTCATTAGCGCCATATTAACACCGGTGGTTTAATTATTTACGACGTCCCTACAGAAGTGTTTAATGGCGCTTGCTGCTCATGTGTTCCCTTTATAATTTTTAGTGAGCTGTGGGAACGGATATTGTGCTTGGTTGGTCGGACGTCCAAACAGAATATGGTCAAACCAGATCTTTGCACGTTACGAAAAATATGCAACCGATAACATAAACAATTGTTCTTTTAAAATGTAATTACAGTGATTGAATACAGACCGCGAAAAGTAACTGAGTAATTGCAAAAAGTGTAATAAATGAATTGAGCGTTACCTGCGTTCAAAATTGTGTTGCTGTAACACAATAACACCTGTTTACTCAGACTACGACGAGCTACTGTGCCTTGCATTGTAGAAAGAAGACTTGATGGAAGCTTCCATGAAGGCTGCAAAGCTTACTGTGGCACAGAGTGTGACGCGATGTTAACTATCAACGGGTGATGTTTTCACAATGTTGTCATCGCTGATTCTTCAATGTTTTCTCATTAAGAGGTGAGCTGCTACACTGAACACTCCTTCAAAACATGCGCTGGAAGTAAGAGTGCAATTATAACGTAGGAACACCGTGCGCACCATCTCGTAGTGACGAGGGGCTTCGCAAGGAAGGTCCAACGTTTAGTATACAAGCAGTCCAATCGCAATACACAGTAAGCGAAATATGCTGTAGTACATCTATAGAAACAACTCCTTACATGACGCACCGTTGCACGTCTTCACGAAGTACGATGTCCTGCTGCACAGGTAACCTGATGATCTTGGCTTGGCTCTACCTCGTGAGCCTCGCCATACTGATTGCGCGCAACTTTAAGCCATCCTGGGAGGGCTCACTCATCTTGGGAGACAAAGTCTGGTTCTTCGTAAGTGTGCTGCATTTGTCTTTCGCACGAAATGCTAGCATGCTGCCTACTTCATTCATTCATTCATTCATTCATTCATTCATTCATTCATTCATTCATTCATTCATTCATTCATTCATTCATTCTTAGTGCCAGTGGAAAGCTTTAAGTTCTATGAACAGTGCTATTTTTCTATATACTAATAATAAAAGAAACAAGAACAATACCTGGATAAAAAAAGCGTGGTACAGGAATGCGACAAGAAAAAATATCTTGGTCAAGCACTGAAATAAAACACAGCTATATAAGTCAAGATTATATCTCAAGTTATCTTGTTTTGTTACAATAAGCATAATAGCTTCAGAGCTACACATTCAACCTACATTTCACGTATACTTTCGCTTTTGTAAGACTATAGCGCCTCCTCTTCGTACATTTGGCATGTAACGTCGAGGAGTTATGGGAAGGATATAAAACACACCATAAAGGGAGACTTTATAATAACTTTCAATACCTGTAGTTAATATGCGTTTAAACGTAAATATGGGAACTTTAAATTTTGCCCTTACTTCAGCGTGGTCACAGGGGACGGAATTCGAACTCGTGTGCTGGAGATTTCCAGCACTGCTACTTACATGGTCACTAAGGCTTAGCACAGAATTGGTTTATATGGATAACTTGTTCTTGCCAAACTACAATGTCATTAATTTTGTTATCATCGGTTTATTTATAAAATAGAAAATCAAGCTTAAAATTTTCTATTGAAACTTAAACCTCCACACGTGACGTCACAAATGTCAAAGTGTACATTTAGTATTTCAGCAACGTATGGCTTAACAAAGCCTCCCGAACCTTAATATATCAGTCTATGGGTCCTTCAGGAAATGATGTATGTAATTTTCACTAACGAAGATCTGCATAGGACATAGTAGACTCCGTCAGAAATCCATGACGTCACTGCATTTGGTGCCGGAAACGTTGAAATGGCGTCGCCTCCCGCGTTTTCTTGCTAGGTTGTCTTGACGCTGTATAGGCGCGTTGAATTTGTAATTGCAAAAGAAAAAAAAAGACGGCTTACCAATACGAGAAAAAATGTTTTCCTTTTAGTGACCCTTTAACCACCAAGCTATGACGGTAGGTGCAGGCTATGTGTTCTTTGTGATGTTTGCAGTGTTTAGGACTTTGCTTTATGGAACGTTTTTAAAATTTTTTGCAGCTCCACCGAGGCTTGATGGCGACCGCTGTAGTAACTATGCTGACAAGTGTGGCGGTTATATTCTACACCATAGGGGGGTGGAGCTTTGTGAGTAAACTTTAACGCTTTTATTCTCTCAAACTTTTGAAATACGCGTATACCTTATATGCCAGAAGAGAATACCCAGGGTTCGTTTCTTTGGCTGATACCAACTTGAAGAAAACCAGCAAATAATGAAGCCAAGGAAGGTAGAGGGAACGTTAACTAAACTGTTTTAAGTGCATTGCAATAGCTGGGACATAGATGTGAAGAACACAAAGTGACCGAGAAGACGGCTTGCCGGCGCCAGGGACTGAACCTACACTATCCAAATGTTGCGAAAGGCGCGTAGCCCCATAGTTCATGGTCGGTCCCTATAATGGCAGCACGTTGTCTTGGCGTTCATTATACTGCTCCGCATTGATATATCAATTACTAAAATACGTATTAGTAACTTGCCACTAAGCCTCAATAGGAAGGTATATAACAGCTACATCTTGCCGGTACTTTCCTACGGAGCAGAAACCTGGAGGCTTACAAAGCACAAGGAGCTTAAACTGAGGACGAAGCTACGAGCGATGGAAAGGAAAATGATAGATGTAACCTTAAGAGACCAGAAGAGGGCAGAGTTGGTCAGGAAACATACCGGGTTTAAGAATATCATAGTTGAAATCAAGAAGAAAAAATGGACGTGGGCCTGGCACGTAATACTTAGACAGGAAAACCACTGGTCCTTAAAGGTTACTGACTGGATTCCCAGAAATCCCAAACTCACGAAGGGGAGACAAAGTTAGGTGGGCCGATGAGATTAAAAGGTTCACAGGTATAACGCGTCAGCAGAAAGCAGAAGACCGGGTCGATTGGTGGATTATGAGAGAGGCCTTAGTCCTGTAGTGGGCGTAGTCGGGCTGATGATCATGATGATGATGATGACACCAAAAACAGTGCAATTGACGTCTTATATACCTACTTTGGCTACATTATCAGCTGTTTTTCTTTAAGTTTGTCGGAAACGCTCTAACCGCTGAGCTTCAGGTCAACGAAGCACCAGTGAGTGCATACAGATACAAAAAAAAAAACTGGCGAGGGTAGGTTTCTGGTCTTTTTGTCGCAACATTTTCAAAGTGTTAAGTGCTGAACTTAACACCTTGTAGCACGGGGCAGGATGACACGTGGCACTTTTGCGTTGTGTATTTCTTTTGTTTCCCGTTTAGTGCCATCACATGAGCTCTGTGCTTAGCACTTAAAAAAAAAAAGCTATGCATGTGACAGGCTGCCGACTGCTATTGAAGTACACATTGGGGGGCACTATTGTAGAGCGCAAACTGCAGTTGCATTGAATCAGGTTAGAATAAATCTAAAGCATCTAGAATGTGAAACTTCAAATTTGCAAAGCTACAAGCTGCACCTTAGTAACGTGCTGCTGCTTTTGTTACCAACGTGTACTGCGCAGTGCTTGCAGGTATGCGCAATATAAAGAAGTGAAAACGGAAGCGAGTGAACATGCTTTAATATGGTTTGAAACATGTACTCTCCGTACTGCAGAGTGGGAACCTGCACCCGATTCTGGGAGTAACAGCGGTGACACTCGGAGTCTGCCAGGTATGCAGATAATATATTATTTTGTCGTTTTGTCTTCGTCTATGAAGAGATACTACACGAAACACTCCGAGATAATTTTTTGTACGTCCGCGTCGTTCGTTGTAAAAAAAATGCCTAAGCTGAATTTCAATCCACCATTTTATTCAAAACAACATAATTCAAAGGCTTTATGAGTTGTATATACAGACTTAGAGATAATTTAATGATTTTGCTTGTTGCTGATGTATTAACTGTACGGTAAATCAAAACAACAAGAAGCTTACACAACTGCCTCCTTATGTTGTGTCTGTGATGTTTTGTTGCAGTTTACGCTGTCACTTGTGCAGTCGCCACAGAAAATTATTACCCCAAGTTTTCTGGCGAGCTGTGCTCGAACGATCCAATTAGTAGACTGTCCATTTCAGCCGCCGTTGGTTGACCGGGGCTTGACGAGAAGCGCACCACTCGTTCCCGGTTAATCTTCGCAACGCTATTTACAAGCCAAATAATCTTGAAGACTTTCGACACAATTGAGAAAAATGTAATCACTTTCGACCCGGTGATTGCAGCCTCCGAGATACCAATTTGGCCACGCAAATCAAGGAGGCACCGCATTACCTCTTTTCTTGCAATCACATTAGCCTTTGAATTGGATTCAATGCTGCCTCCCGTTCCACAGCACTGGTGAAAGTCGGCACGCATTCCCTGCACCCTTAGCAACCATCTGGGACTGGGACCATGGAGCGTAGGCAAAAGTTTGATGGGGAGCACCTCCTTGATTCGAAGTGGGAAGGGCCGTTTTATGCTCTATCCCATGGCAGAGAAAATTTCGGTGAGGAGAGGGGGGGGGGGAGAGAGCACGTGCCCTGTGTGCCCGCCTCTGGCTACGCCACTTACTGGTACACTCACGCACATGCGTAGACCCGTTAGGCTTGTTGAAATGCTTCGTGACTGTACATTTTGTCCATTTCCTCGCTTCTAACGCTGGGAGTGTGCTGTGTGCGATCGGTGCGTTGATGCGGTCAAGAGCACAAAGGTGTCGCGGCTACCCGCTACATCCGAGTAAGTGAACCCGCTACGCCTGATTTCACATGTTCACTAGGTAGGCAGGCTATTCCCAAGCCCTCAGATATCAAAAGTGCCAAGCCCACTCCACTTTCCCAAGCGGTCTGGCAAAAAGCAACCCATCGAAACGCTTGCTCGTTAGATGATAAGCGTTGCATTACAGCCGAATCATGCTCTCTTGTGATGGCGCTCGAGATAATCTTTTTATATATTGTCCCAGGTAAAAGGGTATGAGCCATCAACTGTAGCGTGAAATCGCTTGGAAGTGGAGAAAAAAAGGAAACATTGCTTCCTGTTCTGGGTGCGGGCAAGCCGTGGACTCCTGGCTATCTCTGTTATTTCGCTCGTCGCATTAGTGAAGGTGCTTGGTAAATGCGCATCGGCACCAGAATTTCAGCCGACACACAGAGCTACTTGGAGACAGCTACAGTTCCCACGACAAGAAGCAGTCGCCGCTTGCGAGGACTATCTCCCGAATACGGTCCTCTCTCTCAAGACGAGATGGCAACCTCGACTACCAACCAGGCGAGTCAAACGAACGACGCCTATTTTCTCCCGCACGTTTTTCATGCGCCGCAAACACCATGCTCATTCCATGGAGACATTTATGACGATGTTGATGACTGGCTTGACCACTTCGATCGAGTTGCCAGCATCAACGAATGGGATGAAGCTCGCAAGCTGTGGACAGTTTACTTTTCGTTGGAAGACTCTGCCAAAACGTGGTACGAGAATCACGAGGGTTCCTTTGCGACGGGGCAAGAGTTCAGCCGACAGTTTCGCGATGCGTACCGCAGCGCCGAAAGGAAGGAGAGAGCGGAACAGGCCATCTCGTCTCGGTACCGACGACCTAACGAGAGAGTTTCGATGTTTGTCGAGGACATGCTTCGACTCTCCAAGCGTGCCGACCCTGCAATGTCCGAGGAAAAGAAGGTGCGGAATTGATGCGTGGGGTAAAAAAGCAGCTCTTCGCCGGACTATGGCGCAATCCACCGACGACTGTGGTTGAGTTCATAAATGAGGCATCCACAATGAAGCGTACTCTCCAGCATCGGTCGTCACAGTATGAACGCCATGACGTCACCAATGCTGCATGCTCTATCGGGGCTGACAGCTAGAGGCGTGCCCTCGCAGAGTTCATAAGAAGCGTCGTGCGGGACGAGCTGCGCCAACTCCAAGCAGCGGGACCCCAATCACCCGTAAATGCTCTCGCAGACTTCATCCGAAACGAGATCAGACAGGTGGTCATCCAACTCGCACCAACAAGGCCTGAGGCCCATGTGCTGACTTATGCGGCCACCCTGCGATCTCCTGCACCACATGCTCCGAATCCCACTATGCGGACATTAAATCAGGCTAGCCATCGATTCCAGGGCACCTCTTCGACTCCGCCACCCGTCTGAAGGTTTCCAAGTGTACCTACTTATCATCCGTCTAGATCGCGACAGAACGCCACAAAGGCCAGCGTGTGTCGTATGCCGGATAACCGTCCACTCTGCTACGACTGTGTCGAAGCGGGTCACGTCTACCGCAATTGCCATTACCGCCAACTTTGGTCTCCATGGCTTCCACCCTGATGCTCGGTGCCCGCGTTGCGGTGAGCGTCCCCGCGACATCGAAGCGTACCTTACGGGCCAGCAAGCTCCTGGCCTTGGTCAACGCCACCAATCACGATCACTATCACCTCTTCGCGCCACGTCACCTAGCTTTCCCTCGTCATCTTATGCTCCTTTCAGAGGCCGGTCAACGAGTCCCCACAGTGGAAACTAGAAACCGCGCCCCAACTAACTGTCAAAGAGCCTCCCTTGACGCAAAGACCTGACGAAGACCGTTCTGATTTTTCAGTCATTTCTGAAAGTCATAAGACTGTTTCCGCCAACATCACCGTACACGTCGATAATCACGTCGTCATTGCCCTCGTCGACACCAGCGCCGATTATTCGGTTATGAGCAGCGCCCTGACACTCAAACATAGGAAAGTAACTACCCCTTGGCAAGGACCCCCGTTGCGCACGGCAGGGGGCCACCTCGTCACGCCGACTGGAATGTGCACAGCCTGCGTTCGAGTCCTTGCTTCGACGCTCACAGGGTCTTTCCTCATATTGTCACGTGCTTGTCAAAAAGAAAGACAATGGCAGTTGTGCATGTGCCATGAAGTACAAGAAAATGGACGAAAAAGAAGATCTCTATTGCGAGTTCTATTAAAAGAACCGACCTGCTTCTGGTGTCTCAATCTCTGCGGCAAGACCTCTGTTTTGACGTCGGGACACTGGTGGAGGTGCTGGAGCCTACAACCTGATGCAGGACAGTCTTGTTCGGACCCGTTCATCTAGTCCAGAGACTCAGCCCCTCGTCACGACTCCAGTGCACCAATTCAGTCGGCGCCTACTAGGCCTAAGTCCCGAATCCACACCTGTTCCGCCTCTTTCCAGCATGGCAGCTCCTACGACATCCACGGTTATCCCGCCATCGCAGACCACTCTTCCCTCGCAGGTGACTCTTGAACATCGTCGCGTTCCTGAAGTTTTCTGTTGGGAAGAGTACGAGGATGTCGAGGACTGGCTCGAACAGTTCGAACGGGTCGCTGCATCCAACCACTGGAGCGAACAGCACAAACTTGGCCGTGCATATTTCGCACTAGAAGATAGTGCTCAAACGTGGTATGAGAACCGCGAGGCTACATTCCAATCTTGGGAAGACTTCCGTCAAAAGCTCCTCGCTACTTTTTGAACTCGGACCAACGGGATCGCGCACAGCAAGTGATTGAGGCCCGCGTGCAAAAACCCAATAAAACAGCCGCCATGTACGCCGAGGGTATGATACGTCTGTTCCGACGAGTTGACCCTGACATGCCCGAGGCGAAGAAGGTGCGTCACCTAATGCAGGGTGTTAAAGAACAAGTGTTTGCGGGCCTCGTACGAAATCCACCTACCACAGTAGATGAATTCATAAGAGAGGCGACTGCCACCGAGCGCACACTGCAACAACGACGCCAACACTTTGACCGCCTGCAGAACCACACGGCAGTAAGTGCTGCATCTCAGAACACTGCCGTATGCGAAAGTTTCCTGCGACAAATGATTAGAGAAATACTGCGTGAGGAACTTCGAGCCCTCTCAGTTCCCCTTGCCCAACTGCCAGTCGCATCTGTTGCCGAAATCGTCCGCCAGGAGTTGAGGCAAGCCATTACTACACCCGCACCAAGCCCTGAGCCACATTCAGTGAGCTACGCCGATGTGGTCCGTCGCCCTGCACCGACATTTGTGGCGCCGCCCTTCCAGCCACGACCTACTGCCGTACCTTGGTGGCAACGGGATTCTACGAGACGACCACCAGTTCGCCGAACTGACTTATGGCGCATGGCCGGCCGTCGACTTATTTGCTTCCGCTGCGGAGAACCCGGATACATTGCCCGCTACGGCCGTCATGGCGATTCCGGGTTCGGGAACTTTTCTCGTCCCGCTTCTTTCCGCTCCGAAGACCGTCGTGCCCACGATGCCGATCAACTATCGCCTGCCCAAGCAACTGCACCGCGTCGCTGGCGATCTCCATCACCTGCACGTCCACGTGACTTCCCCCAGAGCTACGCGGACGTCACCAGAGGCCGTTCGCCTAGCCCGCGCAGGGGAAACTAACTGATGCGACCTCGGCGGCAAGGTTGCCAATCGTCCAGACACTGTGAAGTTCCCTCAATTATCGCAAGAAGTTATGAATACCACGACGACGAATACGACGACGAATACTAATGCCGATGAAGTTGTACGTGCCGATATGAGCGTTTTCATTGACAGACATCACGTTACAGCACTGGTCGACACTGGCGCCGACTTCTCAATCATGCGACAATAGCTCGCCGACCGCCTTAGAAAGGTCAAGACACAGTGGACAGGGCCGCACATAAGGAATGCTTGTGGTCAGCTGATGACTCCCACGGGTAAATGCACCACTAGACTTCGCATCGGGGATTCTAGGTTCGTGGCCACTTTCGTCCTGTTGCCAGACTGCTGTAAAGAGTTAATTTTGGGCATGGATTTTCTTGGCGCTGTTATCATGGCGCTGTTATCAACGTCCCTCAACGTATGGTGACGTTTTGCGCACATCCTTATGCCGACAACAGCAGCGAAGAACCACGCAGCCGTTTGCGAATAGCCGACGATGTGACACTCCCACCGTGATTCTGCTGCCTTCTGTCGGTGCCCAGTGAATGTCCTTGCTATAAAGATGTGATAGCGGAGCACATAGTCGCTCTTTTGTTCACTCAAGGCATTTCCATCGCGAGGGGCGTCCTGGCGCTTACTGGTGGACATGCAGAAGTGCTCCTCAGACACTTCAGCAACGAGCGCCGTCAAATCCAGAAGGGTACCGCAATTGCCTACTACGACGATGTAGACCAAGCCGGAGATTGTTTTGCCTTGCAACCAGATGACGCGGCTGTCCCCGCCTCGACAACTTTGTCGGTGGACGTCTGCTCTACGCTACCGCCCTCTGATAGGAAGCGACTGCTTGAACTTATACACCAATTCGAAGACTGGTTTTCGCGTACGTCAAAGGTCCAACAAACACCATTGACCAAACACCGCATTATTACTGAAGACAACACGCCACCGATTCGGCAGAACCCCTACCATGTGGCTCAGAAAGAGCGCGAGGAGATTCAGAAGCAAGTACACAAGATGCTCGCGGATGACGTCATACAACCTTCGAAAAGTCCTTGGGCGTCCCCCGTGGTTTTGGTCAAGAAAAAAGATGGCAGCTTGCGCTTCTGTATTGATTATCGCAAGTTGAACCAAGTCGCGAAGAAAGACGTCTATCCACTGCCCCGCATAGACGATTCACTCGATTGGCTGCGTCATGCGCGCTATTTCTCTTCAATGGACCTCCGAAGCGGCTACTGGTAGATAGAAGTCGACGAGAGGGATCGTGAAAAAACGGCCTTGGTGACGCCTGATGGTCTATACGAATTTAAGGTGCTTCCTTTTGGGTTCTGCTCGGCGCCAGCAACTTTGCAGCGTCTCATGGACACCGTACTATCAGGCCTGAAGTGGCAAACATGCTTGGTCTATCTGGACGATGTTATTGTATTCTCAGCAACATTCGAGGAGCATCTCAGCCGTTTATTTACTGTCCTCCAAGCCATACGTTCGGCCAGCCTTACTTTAAAACCGGAAAAATGCCATTTTGGTTTTAACGAACTCAGCTTCCTAGGCCACGTCGTCAGTCACGAGGGTGTTCGACCTGACCCGGCAAAAATAGACTCCGTGGCGCATTTTCCTGCACCACGCGACAAAAAGGCCGTGAGACGCTTCTTAGGGTTGTGTGCTTATCATCGGCGATTTATCGAAGACTTTTCGTCTATTGCGGCGCCATTGACACAAATCGCACGTGAGGACGTCCCCTTCTTTTGGGGTGAACAACAACAATTGGCATTCAATGAACTACGACAACGCCTGCAAACACCTCCAGTTCTCGCACACTTCGACCAGGAAGCCCCTACAGCACTTCACACTGACGCCAGTAATCTAGGTCTGGGTGCTGTTCTGGTGCAGTGGCAAGACGGCTGTGAAAGAGTAACAGCCTACGCCAGCAGAACCCTCTTTCGCACAGAGGAGAACTACTCGACCACCGAGAAGTAGTGTATCGCCGTGGTGTGGGCAGTCATCAAATTTCGTCCATATTTGTACGGCCGCTCCTTCAAGGTTGTTAGCGACCATCACTCTTTGTGCTAGCTCATCAACCTTAAAGATCCATCTGGCCGTTTGGCGCGCTGGAGCCCAAGGCTTCAAGAGTTCGACATGACCATCGTCTATAAATCTGGGAAGCGGCACACCAACGCCGACTGTCTCTCACAGTCGCCAGTGGAGACTGTCGCTCGTGATGACGAAAACATTGACGCGGCATTCTTGGGAGTTGTCAACATGGCCACTATTGCACAGGGGCAGCGCAGTGACCCCGAGCTGTTACCACTCATTGAATATTTAGAAGGACGACGTAAGGATGTGACGCGGTTATTTGCCAGATGATTGTCATCTTTTTGCTTGCGAAACGATGTTCTCTTAAAAAAAAAAAAACTCCTTACCAACCGGCAACCCGCACTGGCTCGTCGTGCCTGCCTCTCTTCGAAAAGAAATTATGGAAGCGTGCCATGATGAAGCAATTTTTGGTCATCTAGGCTACACCCGAACATTGTGCCGACTACGATGCATGTACTACTGGGCAAAGTTACCCGCTGCTGTTAATCATCACGTGCGAACTTGCACCGACTGCCAAAGACGCAAATCACCTCCCAGCAAGCCAGCCGGAATTTTACATTCATTCGAAGCACCAGCGAAGCCGTTCACCCAGATTGGAATGGATTTTCTGGGTCCCTCTCCGACTTCCACAGCAGGGAACAGATGGATAATCATGGCCACCGATTACCTCTCCCGTTATGCGGAGACTAAAGCTATGCCACGCGGCACAGCAGCAGAAGCCGCTCAGTTCTTCATTGAAAACATCGTCCTTCGGCATGGCGCTCCGACAGCAGTGATCACAGACAGAGGACCTGCCTTCACCGCAGAACTTTTGAAGTCGGTTCTCAACCTCAGCGGTACGGCTCACCGGAGAACAACTGCATACCATCCGCAGACAAACGGACTGACGGAGCGCCTCAATAGGACCCTCACAGGCATGATCAGCATGTACGTTGACATAGAACATAAAAACTGGGATAAGATATTGCCGTACGTGACCTTTGCCTACAATACCGCTCGACAAGAAACCACTGGAATGACGCCGTTCAGGCTGATTTATGGTCGCGAAGTCACGACAACGTTGGATGCCATGTTGCCGCATGAGTTCGACGACATCCATGTAGACGCCGAAGAGTTCACTCAGCGCGCCGAGGAAGCCAGACAGCTCGCGCGTGTGTGCATCTGTCATCAACAGCATGAAGATGCACAATGGTACGACCCCCGACACAAGTTTATAATCTACACACTAGGCGACAAGGTCTGGGTCTGGATTCCGATACGTCGACGTGGACTGTCGGAAAAACTGCTAAGACGGTACTTTTGTCCATACAGCGTCACGCGACGCTTGAACGACGTGAACTATGAAGTTGTTCCCAACACTGACTGTAGTTCTAAGCGCCAAAAGCATTCACCCGAAGTCGTACACGTCGTGCGTATGAAACCGTATTTATCCAGTTGACGCGACCACATCATACGCCTGGTAGAGCGCCTAAGTTGCGCATCGGGACGATGCCTCTTTCGAAGGGGGGCAAATGTCCCGTGCTTGTCAAAAAGAAAGACAATGGCAGTTGTGCATGTGCCATGAAGTACAAGGAAATGGATGAAAAAGAAGAACTCTCTTGCGCGTTCTATTAAAAGGACCGACCTGCTTCTGGTGTCTCAATCTCTGCGGCAATACCTCTGTTTTGACGTCGGGACAATATTACCTGTGTGTTCCCATCCCATCATTCTAAAACTGGACTTTCTTCGTGAATACGGCGCAATTATGGACCTACGAGAGTTGCAGGTGCTGTTCGAAGACCCGTTTCATCCTGAACCTGACAACACTCACTTATCGAAGGCTGCCCTACATGTATCCTCCGAATATTTTACTCTGCCTCCCCGCAGCAGCCTCTTCATCACCCTTGAATGTTACTAAGACGTCCGCGATGCTGTAATCGCGGAAGAAAATTTGTCCCTACTTTGTGCACAACAAATCTGCGTTGCCCGAAGTATTGTTCAGCCCAGGAGGAAGTAGGTTTACCTATTAGTCACGAATTTCAGCAAGGAGTATCGCCATCTTACCAAACACACTGCGATCGCATACCTTGAGGATATTGCCGACGTCCCTGGTCCCTCAACATTATCTGCCCTTTCATCGTGCGACCTTTCCGCCATGACATTCGCAAGCACTCTCGGTATAAACCAGGATCTACCATCCACACAACGGGAACTTCTTTTGAAGATACTCGACTCATTTCGGAACTGCTTTGCAACGACTTCCAAAGGGATTCAAACACCGCTTGCTAATCATCATATCATTACCTAGTCTACCGAGAGACCTATTCGACAACACGCCTACAGAGTTTCGCAAAAATAACAAGACGCTATACGCCAACAGGTCCAGCAGATGCTCAAGGGCGATGTCATTCAGCCATCGACCAGTGCCTAGGCGTCTCCTGTTGTGTTAGTAAAGAAAAAAAGACGATACATTGCAATTCTTCATCGACTACCAAAAGTTGAATAAGATCACGAAGAAAGACGTGTATCCTTTACCACGAATAGATGACTCGCCGGACCGCATTCGGAGCGCGTTACTTTTCTTTCATGGATCTACGCAGTGCTATTATCTGATTGCTGTTGATGAGCGCAACCGCGAAAAGACCGCCTTCGCGAAAAGACCGACTCCTGGCGGACTCTACGAGTTCAAGGTCCTTCCCTTCGGCTCACGCTCGGCACCAGCTACTTTTCAAAGAATGATGGACACGGTTCGTTCTGGGCTAAATTGACAATAGTGTCTTGCCTACCTCGACGATGTGGTCCTCTTCTCGGACACGTTTGAGCAGCACGTCCAGCGCTTGCAGACAGTTCTTCAGGCGATTCGAACACCTGGACTTTCTCCCAAACCTGAGAAATGCCATTTTGCTTTCGAGGTACTGAAGTTTCTTGGTCACGTTGTCAGCCACGCCGGTATACGTCCAGATCCTGAGAAAACGAGTGCTGTTGCCGCATTTCCTGTCCCAACAAACAAGCGCGATCTCCGCCAGTTTCTGGGACTGTGTGCATATTACAGACGCGTTGTCAAAGGCTTTTATGAAATTGCTCAACCTCTAAATGAACTTACAAAAGACGGCGTACCATTTGTTTGGGGTCAGGACCAGCGTCACGCTTTTGACACGCTACGAAACAATCTCCAAGCCCCACCTGTACTCGGTCACTTTGACGACAACGCTGCCACAGAGCTACACACGGATGCCAGCAACGTCAGGCTTGGAGCTATATTGGTTCAATGGCAAAAAATTGCGCAGAGCACGTGATTGACTATGCAAGTCGAACACTATCATCTGCAGAGAAAAACTACTCTGCAACAGAAAAAGAATGCTTAGCCGTTGTTTGGGCTATAACAAAGTTTCGCCCTTATTTATACAGTCAACCATTCAGGGTAGTTAGCGACCACCATTCTTTATGCTGGCTCGCCAACATCAAAGACTCTCCCGGTCGTCTAGCACGCTGGAGCCTTCGGCTGCAACAATTTGACGTTACAGTCATTCACAAGTCAGGACGCAAACACACTGTTGCTGACTCTCTCTGACGTGCACCAATTGGAAGTACGAACGCGGACGTTGAAGAGGACGATACATTCCTTTCATCTGTATTAGCAACCGACTTGGCTAAAGAACTACGCGACGACATGGAGCTAAGCCCGCTGATTGACTACCTCGAAGGCCGAAAACGAAGCCTTCCTCGAAACTTCGCACGTTCGCTGGCCTCGTTCTGCATCAGGGATGGAGTCCTCTATAAGAAGAATTTCAACCATATCCAGGCTACTTACCTACTGGTTGCACCGACCTCGCTTCGTTACGATATTTTACATGCTTGTCGCGACGAGCCATCATCCGGACACCTTGGCTACAAGCGCACCTTGAAAAGAATTCGCTGCTCCTACTACTGGCCACACCCCGCGAAGACAGTCAAGCAGTACGTCCGCACATGCCGCGGCTGCGAACGCCGTAAGACTCCCCCTGTCCGACCAGCAGGACTACTACAGCCTATCGCCCCACCGAAAACACCATTCCATCAAATTGGAATTGACTCGCTCGGATCGTTTCCCATGTCTTCGTCTGGAAATCGGTGAATTGTAATTGCCACCAAATATTTAACATGTTACAGCGAAACAAATGCCCTGCCCAAAGCAACCGCAGCCGAAATCGCCCAGTTTTTCGTCACCAGCATCGTCCTTCGTCACAGAGTGCCAGCTGCGATAATTACTTATCGTGAGACAGCTTTCACCGCAGAGATGCTTCAAGAAGTGCTGAGACTAAGTGGTACAGAACATCGGAACACCACGGGCTATCACCCCCATACAAATGGACTCACTGAACGGTTGAAGAAGACCATTGCAGATATAATGTCAATGTATGTGGCCGTTGATCCCAAGAACTGGGACGATATACCCCCTTACGTAACTTTTGCTTACACTGCAGCAGTCCAAGAGAGTACAGGTTTCACCCCATTCCGCTTAGTTCATGGTCGAAAGGTCACTACAATGCTCTACGCAATGCTCCTTCCCAACAACCTGGGCATGTTTAACGCGGACGCTGGCTTGTTCGCTCAACACGCCGAGGTGTCCCGTCAACTCGCCCGACGCCGTATTCAGACTAGCCAAACTGCCGACGCACGCCGCTACAACGTCACACACCGAGAGGTTACCTTCCAACCAGGAGATGAAGTTTGGGTGTGGACCCCCTCCGACAGCGTGGTCACTCTGAAAAGTTGATGCGGCGCTACTTCGGCCCGTACAAAGTTCTACGCCAATTCAGTGACGTTACATACGAAGTTCTCCCTGAGGGCACAGCAAAACGTTCCCATCAGTTTCCACAAAGTGATGTGGGGCATGTTTCAAGGCTCAAGCCACATTTCTCGCGTCGTCAATCGAACGTGGACTGACTTATCATGCAATGACTACTTATTTTTTGTCACTTAATTTTTGATGTGACATGTGTACTAACTCCTTTCTTTATTGAGTACGTCGGTGAAAGCAGCCCATTTTTTTGCCTTACGATGCAGTTGTTAGATTCTATAGTAGCGTCTTTTCTTTCTCATTTTTTTGCAACACTCATCACCAGCATCGAGACAATGCTTTTCGAGGAGAGGGAATAATCTCACAGGTAAATTGGTATGAGCCATCAACTGTAGCGTGAAATCACTTGGAAGTAGAGAAAGAAGAAAACAATAGGTGCGGGCAAGACTTGAACTCCTGGTTGTTTCTGTTATTTCGCTCGTGGCAATATATATGTTTAAACTGGTGTTACGAGCAGTTGACTTTCCCATCCCAGTTTTGTCGAAGACTTATTGAGCTTTCGAAAACCGGACTCTCGAATGAGCCGTATTCTACCGGCCAATCCCGCTCGGAAAAAGGAACTGCATGTGCATGACACTCTCGCTATTGCAGTGCAGGCTAGATCCCAAAGCCTGCCCCCCCCCCCCCCCCCCAACCTTAAACCATGGGCGTACTGAGCAAATAACCTCACAGCATCGCCCCAGAATTGACATGTAATCTTTATTATGCATCCGCTGCCTCACTTGTTGGCAATGTAGCTCTGCAGTCCCTATATGACCAGTTGGCGGTGACGTCCTAATTATTTTCTTTCAGCCAATCATGGCGCTGTTCCGTTGCCACCCGGAAGAACCGAACCGGTACATCTTCAATTGGATGCACTGGGGCAATGGCAACATGGCGCAGCTCTTCGCTGGTACGCATTATTAGGCAGTTTGGGAGTATCGTGATGGTTGTCATTTATCGCCGACATAGCTGTGGCTCTGGCTAACACTCCCAGAATAATAACTCGCGCAGAAATACCCGATTAAAGTGCATGGAGGCACACTGTCGTAGCTCAAGTGCCCCAGAGTACAGAACTTCTAGTTCGAATGTTTCGTGTTTGATCCTTTATGACAGAAACTTGTTCTTCTAGCCCACGACGTTACAGCCAAAACGAGGTCAAAATTACACGTAAAATTACTATGCTACAAGTATGCTATCGCTCACTTGATTGTACCTTGTATTAGTTATAGGTTGTGTCCAGCAAAGCAACCTGCCCTGGGACATTTCTTTGGGGATGTTGGTATTCCATCATTATCATTCTCGTTGTCGTGGGTGCACTACAGAAAAACAAAAAAAAAATCACTGCTGAAATTTTCCACCGAAAGGTACTTCAAAGTAGCGAAAAGATTTTGATAAGTGCTTTACTCAAAGGTAAAGTTTATGAGAACGGCATATGTCAACGTATTAAGGGAAATGACCAAATACTTACTGTTGCATGTGTGGTAATGAGAAGCTTTAAACAATGTGGTCCTCCTTTGTGATCAATATTTGCAGCAGTTCCTTTCGATATTACCTATAGACGCAAGCAAAAGTTAGAGTGCAAGTGCAACAAAAGTCAACGTTGTGAAAGGACTGATGTCGGAATTTTCGAAGTTTTACTCAAGCTTTCTGAAGTTTCGGCCGAAATTGAACGATACAAGCGTGTGTTTAGAAAGCGTGGGTAACGATTTAGAGTACTAGATGCTCTACTATGGGAGAGCATATAGCCGTGCCTCTACGTAGAATACATAGAAATACATTCGAAGGGGACATACGAGCGTGTCCATATAAGAACATCAGCAGAACTGGAATACGCGAAAGGTGTTTTATGCCACGAAAATGAGGAAGCCCAATTGAATGATGCCCCTTAATTTCCCCGGGATGAGATAGCGACAGTTGATGGCGGTATTTATTTTTAGGTGGCAACTGGCTATACACACAGTCGTGAGAAATAAGAAATGGAACACTGCAACTACATTTAAGTCACCACAGAGGCTAAATGCAGTTGCCAATCACATGAATGTTGCTTCACGCCAAAATATTTATTCGAAGTGGCACAAGTGGCACGTGTCACAAATCGATATGCCGCACTCATGTCCGCATGACACCAGTAACCACTGCACCAAACGTGGTGGTTTGTTTCATGTTCCTCACGACTGTACGTTCAGCTGGGGTGTATACCAGTAAATGCCATTACTTCGATATTTTTATGTACTCGGGTTTCAACTACAAACACTTTCTGGGCCACCAGACGCAGGCCCAGCCGCAATGTTTGCTAAGCTTCGCTATTTAGATAGATAACGTCCCCCCAAAAAACATATCATTAAGAGAAGACGCCGTAGTGGAGCGCTCCAGAAATTTTGACCACCTGGGTTCTTTAACGTGCAACCAAATCTGAGCTCGCGGGCCTACAGCATTTTCGTCTCCATCGAAAATGCAGCCGCCGTAGCCGGGATTCAATCCCGCAACCTGTGGGTCAGCAGCCGAGTACTTTAGCCACTAGACTACTGCGGCGGGGCACTTCGCTATTGTTCAAGATTGTTTTGTCGAGCTTGTGCAGAAGAAGCGTTTAATCGATTTGTCAGGGGCTTGCGTGAGCGATCACTTTCAATTAGGTTTTTTAGTTTATTCACTGGTTTAGATGACTTCATGAATGCTGTCACATTTTCTTCCTTGTGTTGCGGCGATGAGGGACTAAATAAGATGCGTTTGTATTGCACTTTTTTCTCGCATTCCTCACCACACATGGTATCTTATTCCATGAATGACTGCAAAAGTATAAAAAAAACTAACAACTGTGGTGAAATAAACTTGAATCTTGAAACTTTGAACTTACGTGTGTGCCCTGCCAATGATCTGATTACCGACGTCTGTTTTCGCTGTTGCAACTGCAGATCGATTATTGCTTGTAGTTTCTTTTCACCCAATAGAACGTTTCATCTTTACTGATTGTTTTAGCTTTCTTCGCTGTCGCAACCACGTCAGAGTACAGAACATCATCATATTACCGATTTACATGAACACTGGTTCCAGTGACAACCATCGTATTTGCCACTGGCCTGAAGAAAGCGAACCTCGGTGGCTCCAAGTGGTTCCTCCCAATCCTGGCACTGTTCATCACCTTCTATGTCGTCGTGCAAGTGGTGTTGCAGATACAGAGGTCGAGGATGCAGTCTTCGGCCTTGCCAGGAGGTAAGAAAATTTAACCTCGGAGTGATAGAGCACACTAGGCCCGTAGTCAGAAAATTTTTTCGTTGGAAAGGGGGGCACTGGCTGAGGACCTTGACAATTTCGGGAGAGAAGTCAAAGCAACCCCCCCCCCCCTCCCTTGGCGGCGCACCCGTAGTACGCTTCCTTTACGGACAGGCGAGTCTGTACAACTTAGCTTACTCGCATTGTTACTTCCATAGGCGTGTACTATACCCCTCCACCCTGTATATAAAGGGGTGCTTGAAGTTGTGGGATGCTGCACCAATAGGATAAGGCACCCCAACATGAAACATAACTATTATCATGGTAGCAGCAGCGCGGCGCGAATGCAGACGTTGCACTCGAACGGTTAGAAAAAACAATGATCGTCTTCAGAGCTTGGCACCTTGGGTTTATAGCCACTGGTGATGACGTAAGCTTTGGATGGCGCTGCAGTGGAGCTGTCCCTTATCGGACGCGTGTGGCAGCATTTGGTCGAGTCAATGTGCCGGTTTGCGCGCAGTGTGTCGCCACAAAGTCAACTTCATATCTTTACTTTGTAGTACTCCTGCCGCCATCGCCTAATGCGCAGAGTTATGGTCAGGGAAGGTTTTTTGAAAGATGATAGTCTTTCTTGGGATACTTCAACAAAGAAAAATTGCTCTGTCTGTCTGTCTGTCTGTCTGTCTGTCTGTCTGTCTGTCTGTCTGTCTGTCTGTCTGTCTGTCTGTCTGTCTGTCTGTCTGTCCAATGATTCAGCCACCCGGCGAAGGTTTAAGCTCATGCTCAAATATCACTCATCTTTATCTGGTGGCTGCGTTCATACTTGTGATCAATGTCAATCAAACAGCAAACGGTACGCATATTCGAGGCACAACGTCAACACCTAAGGGTTGGGCAGTGTAGCACAACGAGCAATAATCATATACACTGAGTTACTGCCGCGCGTCCTGTGCTTCCAGGTCCATAGCGGCATGCGTGATACCACAGGTACGTAGTGTTTTCAGCAATAGAGTGGTGGAGGCAGCTTTTGCGAGAGTGGGAACGCAAGCAAGCCAAACGCCAACCATTTAGATGGGCTTGTAGCCTCCGTGCGTGCACATCCTCACCAGGCCCACGCCATAATCATACTTCTACGTACACATTGCTATCGTCTCTTAGAAGGGAACGCAGCGCAAGATGAAACTGAGACAAGGAAGGACGACGCGTACACAGCACTGTCCTTCCTTGTCGCCATCTTATTTCGTGCAGAGTTCCTTCTAATCTTCAACCATGGTCTCCGAGACTAGCCGGCTGCGGCCGCCGTCGGCAAATCTCGGAGGCCATAGTTCAACCAACACGACCAAGTTCCGATGCCTAGTCTCTTAGACCATATATCTCTTCCTAAAATTAACTGGAGGGGATTATGGAACTACGATCGTTCAACGACCATGGGAATGACGGGCAGTACACGGATTCGCCCTGTGTTCGCACTTGCGAGTGGCGAATCACACTTGCAGCTTCGTTTGTTGTAGTGTTTTGGTTTTCTTTTAAAGAAAACAACGAATTCTTTTGAATTTGGCGACCCAATTTGAAGTGGTAAGCCTAAAAACTTAATGTGGTGAAGTGCAACTGCTGAACAATGGCCGATTGTTGCTTCGAGACAAAGCAGCTTCCAGACACGCGAAGCCATAAGGAATGTAATGTACGAAGACCAGGCAAATTCGTGTACTACCCATATTTCTCATGCTCGTTGAAGCGCCATGCGTTCCAGCTACCATATACACTAGCGCCAGACTTCCTTCTAGTGCATAAATAGCAAACTCTGTGTCTCATGCCATACGCAAGCCCGCACGATGAAAACGACAGAGAGAGCTGTCTCGGTCTCTGAGCTGAAGCGGTCAGCACCTCGACCACTGTTGTAATGGTACATATTGTATATAGAATGCAGATCGATCGACTCCTGATTGACGTAACATTGTCGTGAAGTTTTGTGGCACTTAGGATGCTGTAGTTAAACTTAATAGGGAGTTATACTATACCCGGCTTACCGGGATACCGGGTGTGCTGTGATACCGGAATCGAGTGCGCATGCGCACATACGTACGTCACCCATCCCGCTTCCCGTACGTGCGGCATTTTTCAGATTTCAAGTTTCCGTGGTAGCGTAGGTGTACGTAGTGTACGTAAACATGGCGACGTTCTCGGACGCCCGCTTCGAAGTGATTTTGGCGTAGTTGTTGAAAGATTTACCTTGTTTACAGCAAACGACTGTTTACAGTGGCTTCGCTTGCCTTCAGTTAGCTTCGATGACCGAGCATTACAGATAAGTTGGCGTAGTTTTTGAGATAGCTTCACATTTCGAAAATGTCTAGGCCTAACTACAAGATCAATGTACACAAATCGGCAACATAGATGTTTTCGCGTTTCGTGCGTGGTTCATATTTATTTACTTTTATAATTACTAAAATAAACTTCTAACAATGGTTCGCGCGTGGCATTGGCAAACATTCTCGTTTTTGTTTTCATTTTCACTGTTTTAACTTATTAACCATCTAACAGGTGGCGCCACCATCTCAGACGGTGCACGTAAACCACGTAAACGCTATCCCGCTAAACTATAAGACGCTGCCCTCAATGAACGTTTGCTGCACAGTCACGCCATTCCCTTAACCTGCGCTATCACGGTAACGCTAAGCTATAACTGTCTAATTTTACCTTCCCATACGCCTTCTCTCTTCCGCTCTAGCTCCACCGGTTGTCGGTGTGGACGCGCCGTTAAAGCCGGACAATCCAGCGCCTGCGGCCGGCGCAATGTCACCGACTGGGGCGTCCAAACCAGCGCCTATGGCCGGCGCAATGTCCCCGGCATCGAAACCGGCGTCTGCCGCGGCTTCTCCGGTTCAGGCCCCTGCTCCTCCAGCCCCTGCTCCTCCAGCCCCTGTGGAGCCCAAGAAGGAAGCGGGTATGGAACCACCGGCACCTGGAGGAGCTCCCCTGACACGAACTGGACCCCCCCAAGGGATCCCTCCAGCTAGTCTCGGACCAGCGCCGCAAGGGACAGTGGTGGCAGGCCAAGAACAGGTACATATCGCAAAAGCAGTGGCTGTTACCTAAACACTGTTTACTAAGGCCAAACCTTTAATGACTGATATATGAGCAAAAAAAAAACCTGTAGGCATCGTGCAACATTGTTTAATGTGCAGAATGGTTAAAGGGGCTAAACTTCAGAGCGCAAATTTGATATGGGACATAAAAGAACGTACACGATACAGGAAAAGCGCCATGTCTTTTATGTGTAGTACCGACTTTGCGCTCTGATGTTTAGCATTATGAACCAACTATCGCAACAACAAGTTCACTTGAGCAAGGTTGAGGAGGATGAAGCAGACTACACTTATAAAGTGGCTGAACCGCTTCCGATAAGTATCGAACATTTGAAGGGAACGCACACATCGATTTCACAATGCCGTCTTAACTAACATTTCCAAATGAACTGCGCTATGGTTCGCGGGTGTGCAACGAAATCCAGGAAACAATTCCTTGGCCTTTCCGAACCCTCCAGCAACCCCAGTGTTGGCAGGGACTCACAGTTTGCATGCATTTATGTCCTTCACTTATAAGAACCTGTGTTCACAGCTATGTCTCTCACCGCTCTTGTTCTTCGCACGGCGTGGAGGAGCACATGGCCAGGAGGAGGGACGAGCCGACGAATGGAGCGTAATGAAGGAAAGAGTGAAATGAAATGGGGTCGCGTTTGGATACCCAAGCGTGCGTAACTCCATTAATACAGCACCATTTCGAAATATTCTCGCGGCTACATTATTATTAGAGACCCGTGCACAGTGGCAGCACCGCGGCTACATTTCGACCAATGGGTGACTTAAGGGCCTTTTAGCACTGTTTGTTGAGGCGAAAGCATCATGATATGGTGCATATCACTAAAAAATGCACATTCTAGCGTCGTGGGCATCAACGGTGTCAGTTGTCATGAGGACAGATCACGTGGGTATGGTGCAACATCGGGTGTATATAGTGTAGAAAGCTTAAGGGTTGAGGGTGCAGGGGGGACTTCATGCAGCATGTTTCAACAGAAAAAATTCGACAAATTGTACTTAATGTAAATCGAGTCCGAATCATGGTAAGTTACACTTAATCAAAGGCGAACCCTTAGAAGTTCCATTTGAATGGTGGTAGCGGGGGATGCTAGTGAAGCACGAGTTAATAAATAAATATGAAAGGCGAATCTTAAGTAAATTAACATCTCGGTGACCAAGTCTCACCGTGTGCAGGATTTTTCACACTTAGGGGAAAATCTCGGAGCTCGTTGCAACGTGCTGCGAGTGTGAAACAACCTGTACAACTCGTGGTGACGTCCAAGCTATCGAAAGGAAACTTGTGTTAGAATATAGCAATGTAATCGATTGAGATCTCTAAAAGAACTCATGAGCGTCTCTTAAAAGCACAGGCTCTTCGCATGTGATCTCATAAATGTACTGTAAGCTTTCGGCTGAACCACGGACTGAGCAAAACGACAACTATTAAATATCGCATAGAGGGCCTCCCGACAGTGTTTATTTCGGAACCTCCTTCTGCATTACTTCCCTAAGATTTATGTTACTTGTGTTTTCTTAATGTTCGAACACCTGTCAACTTCAAGGATGACGGGCGTTAACAGGATGTCAGTGTCTTGCGTCCTTGTGGGACAGATACGGAATGCTGACGGTGGTAATTGCTAGATAGTTCCTGTACACGCGCTATTCCCGCAGCCGCACCGCACTTGCCGGCACACCTGTCACCCGCAAGTGGTGGGCGAAAGGGCGAACCAGTGGAGCTCTTTCACCCTGCCCTTACGTGCAGCAGGTGTCCCGCCACGTGCGATGCGGATAGCGCGTGTACGTGCCTTTAAGGTAACATCTCTCTCCTTAGCATTTTAGTACGAAATTCGCGAATACACTCCTGTCTATTATTTGGTTATATCATGGATGAACGAAATTTGCGTCACAATTGTTGACGGCGCCGGCGCGGTATGCTGGTCAATTTACGCGTTTAATCTAAGGCACCGAGAGATCTTGCATTGACAACTGCCTAGTTTTTACGTGCTGCAGCTACGATACGATTTTGCGGCACGCCGTAACGCAGAGCTCGGGAATAATGTCGACCACCTGGGCTTATTAAACGTGTTTGCTGGTCCTCGAGCCAATAGCGTTTCGCCTCCATCAAAATGCCGCCGTCACAGCCGGCCCGGAACCCACGACTTTCAGGCTAGCGCAGCCGAACAATGTAACCATGGCACCAGTGAGGTGATGTTGGTGTGTTCTGTGAGCCTAAAATCATGAATCACGAATTAGCTTAACAGGCTATCGCAGTCAGGAGCTAGACCTCACGAAGTAACGCTTTTGCACAAGGTGTCTTTATTTGAAGACCTGACTTGTTTTCGTCATTTCTGTGCACCAGTGACATGGACCACATAAACACCTTGGTAATGGCAATTTGAGCATTCTTTTTGTTTA
This sequence comes from Rhipicephalus microplus, assembly GCF_043290135.1. Lineage (NCBI taxonomy): Eukaryota > Metazoa > Arthropoda > Arachnida > Ixodida > Ixodidae > Rhipicephalus > Rhipicephalus microplus. The sequence goes on along the minus strand of NC_134709.1, from coordinate 64,022,282 downwards.
GAGTTTTTAAACGCGAAACATTTCTTAGTGAACTTCGGCGACTTTGAGCCTATCTATCTATCTATCTATCTATCTATCTATCTATCTATCTATCTATCTATCTATCTATCTATCTATCTATCTATCTATCTATCTATCTAGCCGCCTACGACTTTTAGCTCTCCTGACCGTTGATTGATCGATATGTGTAGTTTAACGTTCCAAAACCACCATATTATTATGAGAGACACCGTAGTGGAGGGCTCCGGTAATTTCGACCACCTGGGGATCTTCAACGTGCACCCAAATCTGAGCACACGGGCGTACAACATTTCCGCCTCCATTGGAAATGCAGCCGCCGCAGCCGGGATTCGATCCTGAGACCTGCGGGTCAGCAGCCGAGTACCTTAGCCACTAGACCACCGCGGCGAGGCTCTCCTGACCGTTCAGATAATGGTATCGATACCAAACTTGGTATTTAATAACATCACTGTATGAAAAACATATTTAACTAGTAATAACATGAAAATCATGACACGTATATCATGAATGTCATGATTTACATTTCATGGTCCTGGAGCTCTTGCGGTGGTTTTGTTCACATGGCACGTTGCAAAACCTGTATGGTATGACATGACTCCATGCGAACACAAGCGACGGACCCTAACATGAAAATCATGACATGCGTGTTATGTAACAACATGACTACATGCCATGATCAAAATGCGCTGGCGGCCGTTTTGCTAGCTTCACTTATCCCAAATTTGGTATTACGTGACGGGAATGGATGAAGGAGGTATGATATTCGTGCAAACATAATAAACATGAGATGCGTATCATGTAACAACATGACTACATGCTACGTTCATGATGCGCTCGTGGCCGTTTCGCTATAGCTTCGCATGTACCAAACTTGGTATAACGTGACGCTAACGGACGACATAGGTAAATCCAAACATGATAATCATGGCATGGGTGTCATGTAACAACATGACTACATGCCACACTGATGATGCGCTCGCGGTCGTTTTGCTAGCTTCACATAGGCCAAATTGGTATAACGTGACGCCGATAGATGAGGAATGTACGTGATTGGTGCAAATATAATAATCATGAGATGCGTGTCATGTGAGAACACTGACTACATGCCACAATCAAGGCGCATATACATTTTGATATGACGCGGTGCGCGTGCTGGCCGGCGTTCATTTCGTCGGGTCACGCTGGTGTTGCCACGCCAGGCGCTGGTCCTGCCATATACTCGCAGGCGCGCGCTACGCCGCGTAGCTTTGACGCATGCGCGTTTCAGCGCATGCGACCTCCCTCCGTCACAAAAAGAGTGAGACGCAGTGTTGTCTGGGTAACGCATCAGCACGAAATGCAGCGTGTCTCGCATTTTGTGCCGGTTGCCGTCGGGCCGCGCCGACAGACGCTGGTCGCACCTGGTGTCAGACTATAGAGTGCTCGCGCTTTGCTAACGTGGCGTCGCTGTGCCTAGCGTGCGTGCGCGTCAACGCTACATTGGAGTATATTGGGCCCTTCATGATGCGCTCGCGGCCGTTATGCTAGCTCCACATATACCAAATTGGGTGTTACGGGACGTCAACGAATGACGAAATATATGGCTGGTGCAAACATGATAATCTTGACAGGCGTGTCATGTAAGAACATGACAACATACCACGCTCATAGCGTGCTCGCGGCCGTTTCGCTAGCTCCACATTTACTAAATGTGGTATCACGTGACGTGAATAGATGATGAAGGTAAACGACAAATCTAAACATGACATGGAAGTCATGTATGGCATCATTTACTTCCACCTTGTCACGTTGTGCTGATTTTAAAGTGGCTTATCAACATTTCTCATTCATGCTTCGCATATCATCAAGCACTGTATGCGGGATCTGCAAATTTTTTTTCAGTCGCTTTTGGTTGAAGTATTTGCTTCACACGATCACTTTAATCAAGAAAGTACTGTGGTTAACTGGACGTTGTACGCAAGTTGGGTTGGCAGGAATTTCAAAGTATTTATTTACATGTTTATGGTTGCTCGCTGCCAGCAGACAGCTATGGTATGTTATGTGAGGGGGTCGTCTAATTTGTTTTTTTTTTAATATTTATACCATGACTGACTGTGCAATAGCAAAAGAATGGTTTGCATCATAATTGCAATTAAAGTGCTGTAAAATGTGTTATAGAGTAAAAGTCTTTAATTAAACCCCCAATAATTCGACAGATTGAATAAATTGGATGCGATCTCTAGTGCCGGCCAGCATATACACTGTTCAATTGCATCAAACTCTTGTTATTTGTTCATGTCTGGCCGCAGTGCAGTCGATTCGGACGACTCTTGGGCCACGACAAGCACAAATCACCACAAATTTGCGACACAAATGAGGGAAAGCGGCGTTCGCGAACAACCTAAACGCCCTGTGGCTTTCAGAAAGGCGTGTTTGCCATCGACAATTTTACCGCGAGAACGTTGTTGGCGACCGTGGCTTCAGCGGCTGCGGCAAATTTCTTCCATTTTTTATTTGACTCGGCAACCGCAAAATCGGTGTGATATCTATAATCGGGTCGAAAGCGACTGGGGTAAAAATTTAGACAAGCTGTACGTTCATTTTAAACGCGTGCCTTCAGAAATGCGTCGTCACCATTCATTATTGTGGAAAGGCCAGCTAGGTTTATTCAGCAGAGAAGGTGGTACTCAGCCGTATCATTTTGACTAAGCCAGAACAGTCATATTATCATTACGATCGTGCCCTCTGTGACCATGACTTCGTTTACAGTCGATGTGGCACTCTATATAGGTTCGTTAAGATTTTGGGCAACGCTCGCGCAACGTCACAAAACTCATGCATACTGGAACCTGCTGAAGAGCTTCAGCCCCGGTTCGTCATAAAAGTCGCCTGCTATAATATGATGGACGAACGTCAGCCATCTTTACAACGAATAATAATTGTTGCTACGTGCGCATGGTGTGGTTAGAGGCGGCGGTACGTAAGAAGAGATGGGTTCAGAGCGTGTTTCAACTTGCGACACCGAGATCTTGAGTCGTGGTCGCATTGCGATAGGAGTAACGAATGACGGAATTTTAACCTTTTGCGCGCTACATATAAGTGCTTCTGATCTAATAGACACTAGTTTGTTAATTTCCTGATATATTCATTATGATTGGGCATTCGACTAATTGAAATTTTTTTTTCAGCTACCTTAAAATCAAAATCAACGAGCTTGTTTGTGCACCGTCTTCCGGTTCAACAATTCTTCTTGCTTTAAATTTGGCCTTCAAAACCTTGGCACGCGAACGCGCGAATTTGGTGCGTCTTTAGATCATAGATCATAACGCATTCCGCAAAAGGTTAGGCAGACCGTACGGTCCTATAGAGTGTCTTTCTGCGCGTCTCCAGGAAGGCGAGGGCTTCCGCAAGGCACTGCTGGTCATGTACGCCGTCGTGTCTCTGGTGTTCGCCGGAATCCTGTGCGGCATCGTGTGCGCCTCGGCTCCAAAGTGAAGCGTGACCTGGTGGAGGCCCCCACGCACCACCCGCTGACGACAGGCTTCCTGGACGTCTGAATAAACGGGCATCCGGACACGTACTCAATTGCACTCGAATTACAACACATCTCCACGCTTCTGCAAGACCACCTGCAAGACTTTCTGGTTTCGCCACGCTTTATTAGTTTAGCTTTTAGGTTTCTTATCTTAAATGTTCACGATGATGACGATAAACCGTGTGTTGTTCTGAGCGAGCAAATTTTGTGCGGCAAAAAGTTCTGCCACTTCCCGTGAGGGGGTGGGGGGCATTTTTTTTACACCAGCTCCTGCCCCTTGCCTTACCCTCTCTACAGGCTTTCCGACGCCTGTCCAGTAATTCCCTTCCGATCAGAACGCAATGCAAGGTTTATTGTACGAACAGCGCAACCTAGAAATATAACTGCGGAAGTGAAAAAAAAACAAGGATAGAAAACAGCGCCGGCTTTCAACAATGATTTAATAGCGGTGGGGTGTACATATATAGGCGACAAAACAAGAGCATGGGCATGCGTAGAAGGGTGCCGTTAACAATAGCTGCGATGAAATGTCAGCAAAACTCTTCTTTCGTGTTGATTAAGCTGGAAACCAATACACAGCTGAAAAGTGACCGAGATACGCAATCTCTTTTTGCAACAGCGCAACTGATGGGAACTTACACGTGTACCGTCAAACTTACTTCTGTGATAGGCTTCAATTATCTCACGCGTGGCTTGTGAGTGGTGCTTGCCTATATATTGCCTCGTAATGCTCAAAGAGGGGCATGCAGCCACAGTCTCGGCAATAGATTCCGAGGTGTACTTGACCACATTGTGCTCTCTTAGATGGTAATTCAAGCACCTTCCGGTTTACCTTATGCATATCTTACTGCATGATAGCTGAATAAGATATACGACACCAATAGCACAAGGTACAAAGCGCGTTTTATGTTTCTATATTTGCAGCTGGATTATTCACTAATTTACAAAGCTTTGATAGCGTTTCCGGGACGGGAAATACAACAGAGATACCAGTGCTTTTCCCGAATTTTTTCAATGTGGAGCCTTGAGGGACTGCAACACAGTTGTTAGGAACTAACGAATTTTTAGGCGTGAGTCCCTATATATATATATATATATATATATATATATATATATATATATATATATATATATATATATATATATATATATATATATATATATATATATTATTAGCCTGATTAAGTCCACTGCAGGACAAAGGCCTCTCCCATGTTCCGCCAGTCAACTCGGTCCTGTGCTTCCTGCTGCCAATTTATACCCGCAAACTTCTTAATCTCATCTGCCCACCTAACCTTCTGTCTCCCCCTAACCCGCTGGCCTTCACTGGGAATCCAGAGTTACCCTTAATGACCAACGGTTATCCCGTCTACGCGCTACATGCTCTGAATGAATAAAAGTTTAAGGAGTACAACAGCGTAACCTAGTGATTAAACTTCCGGACCTCTGTTACGGCATTCGGAAGTTTTCTAGAGTGTCTAGAATGGTTAAAATGTGGAAAATTTCTTGAAGATAGTGTAGAGGATTCTCGCGTCATCAATAAGTCCCAGCTGCAACCCACAGTTCCTCATTATTTAATTAATAATTTTATCCTTCTTGATTTTTCGGTCACGGAGAGGATGATGACTTTACTCTCACAACCAATGACGCCGACACCAACGCCGGAATTCCCGCGAAACAAGTTATTTAATGCCATCACCACGTTAAAAAAACTTATCACGATCGGCGACGCTCGAAAACCTTTCAGTGCGCTTAGCCACGCGCTCTTTTACTGAGTACACTGCATGGTCTGAAGGATCTCTTCATTGTCTGCTTAAAAGGGTCAAATGCTGGAGTGCCGTTCACACCCGTTTGGGTGGTTGGCCGTTATCAAATCGGGTTAGCCTACCATTGGAGATCGGCCATGAAATGGGTGGCACGTGCCTTGACATATAAATGAGCTTGTTTGAGATTACAAATTGTCTAACAATAGACAGATTTTGAAATCCCTTATTAGCTTAAAGCCCGAAACGTAAAAACGAAAAAAAAACCAAGTGACTAATATTGTTCACTAAGCTTGATTTAAATAATCTTAGCTTTCCTTCTTTGTGAAGATGGATGTCCAGCTAAGCGCGCTAAAGAGGAGATACCGGGTTTTATTTCTCTTCATTTCATACTTCTTGCCTCAAAGCCCCAAGAGGGTATTGCATAAGCGGTGGGTTGATATACAATCGATAGATTTGTCAATATGATGAATGTCGGGCTACACTCGAAATGCTATGCATGATGCTTGATGGGCGGTTGGTTGCGGCGACATCCTGGGTAAGGTCGTTCCAGTTTTTTTGCAGCTTTGGAGAAAAAAACATCTATTTATGTTCTCGTGAAAGGTAGAGAAAGGCGCAGAATAATCATGAAAACTATAAAAAACCTCTTTTACACTCCTTTAAATTTGTGTCTTTTGTAATCATTTGGTGGTTTTGGGATGGTAAACCGCACATATCCATCAATCATTCTTTAAAGTTGTCCACCTATGCAGCACGCATCGTTTAGCCACGGCGTGCGAATTCTTTCGCATGTCGGCAAGTGACATGTCGGGCGAATGCTGTCCGCATTGTCGCGTGTCACGGACGCATGCGACATGCCTGCGTGTCAACCGCGTGCACATGACGGGTAAGTCGCATGCCGCACATGATTGACGCTTTGTGCATGGCGTTGAGGGACCATTCCAATGGCGTGCATTGTTTCTCCGCATTCTCCATTTCGCGAGTCTTTATATAGTGAACCAGCGGCGAGTATTGGGGGTTCGGGCAGACATTTCTGGAATATACGTATTTCTTTTTTTTTTTTTGCGCAGACAGCCTCTTTATCTTTGATCGCGTAGTTGTAGGGCTAGTATATTTTCGGTTGCACCTGCGTTATGCGTTTCCTGCCACTATAAGTTCATCGCACTGGCATATACAGCTCCGCTGTATATGTAGTCCCACTTTTCAGGGCCGAGACCATGGTTGTGTTCACTTCGAAAGACTTCGAAATTCATTCCAAAAGTTGCCAAAATAGCCACGTCATTTATTATTATCGCCCAATTTGTAGCCGAATAGAACAGGAGTGGTACTATGAACGCAGTCTTTGCTATTATTAAATAAATAAAACCGACCTGAGTCGGTAAACCGAGAAGCCTAAAGGCAGCCAGAAAATAGCCATGGCGCCAACCGAAAATTTTCAGTGCCAAATGGGTCGAAAAGTAGCCAGTCTGGCGAAATGTAGCCAGTCTGGTGAAAAGTAGCCACCAAAGACAACCCTGACCGGAACCTAATCAGCCCCATGTTGTTATATTCAGGTGTACATAGAATTAATCACGCAGAGACTTGGATCCTCTGATATTCGTGAAAAAAAACGCACAGAATACAAGCTTGGAATGTTTATGTTTTAAAATTTTTCGATAATAGGACGAGCTCTCGATACCTTACTGTTTTCGAAGGTTCGGAATTTGAATAGAGGAATACTTCAAAAGTCGCAGGTTTGGTGCTTGCGGCCTCTGATAGTAAGGCGCTTGGTCCCCTTCATGATGCAAAGGTGGAAGGTTCTGTTCCTAGCCTGCTAACAGGTTTAAAGGCTGTTGCCCTGCACACTTGGTAGGTCGTGGATTCGACCCCTTAGCAACCATGTACCTAAAATATTCTAAATACATTTGGAATGAATTTCAGCACTAACATTTGCAGTCTACTGCTTGGCAAATATATGTTTTTCATCATTCCTACTGAACCACTTGTATTGACAAAAAAAGTGTTACGTACTAGAGGTATGCTTGCTGAGAAAATAAACTTTGAATGTTTCCGAACAAAATAAACAGAGAAGGAAGCTGTGTGCTCAAGTAGGAGGACAAGAACAACAAGAGAGAAGGCAGGGAGGTTAATAAGGCACATGCTCAGTTTGCTATCCTACGCTAGGGGGGAATGGGAAGGGGGAGTATAAGAATAAAAGAAAGAAGGAGAGAGGGAAAAGAAGAGAAATAGAAAAAAAAGAATTGTCAGTGAATGGGCTGACGCATATGCAGTGGTGGCACTACACAAAAGTTAAAGGTGTTCACATAAAAAGCACAAGATGGCCTTGACTGCATCTCGAGCCGACGAAAAATGAGGACGTTCCTCCAGTAGCATCTGCATAGAGAGTGGCCGATCGTCCAATTGTCGCAATGCGTGCGAAAGCTTCTGGCTCAAAATTAATATGATTTGAATGGAGCTGAAATGAGAGAGGCCCTTGTAGTGTGTGATATCAGTGCAGGTTATAACGGTGTCACTCGGTGACTCTTGATCGCGATCGAAGCCTCATTTGGATCAAGCTTCTAGGACATGACTCGCTCTTTAGGACAGCCGCAGAAGGAAGTCTACCTCTGTTGAGAAATTTTATTCCCATGGGGCTTAATCGCAATCAGCAGTGAGGCTTGTGACACTGGTATTAAGGAACCCTGGTTGATCAATATCCTTCCCAAGCTCTCCACTATGGCATCCCTCTTAATCATGTCATAGTATTGGTACGTAAAACCGTGGCGCTTGTTAACGTTATTCTGGTTGCACCGATGGCTAAGTGCTTCGCAAATATATTGTTTTAGCTCATTCAACCTCTGAAGCCAATTTTTTAAGTACAAGGCTAGTGTTTCTTGAAGTAACTTTTAGCAAAACAAATCTCTATAGCCAATAAGCACAAGTAGTGGTTTCAAAGGTGAACAGTCGATGAACGTGTGTCTGGTGTGGACGCAAATATTTGAAAAGGGGCACCAACCAATGTATTCAATCAAAACGATAACTTATATGCCATTTAAAGAAGAATCCCAACTTTTTTTTTTGTTGATCCATTGTACATAAAAGGGTCACGGAGCTTCAAAGTTGCTTGGCGAAGCTCGCGTTACTAATTTCACAATATTAAGCAATATATTATAGCAATAGCGAACGACAACTGGAAGAGTAAAACGTTCATGTTTTCTTTTGTGCCAAATTGAGTGTACTAATCTCCATTCCTTTTTTCCTGCTAAAGCGTTTTGCATCTAGCGTGGTCCAGCATTGCCTTCAGGATCATCGGCATGGCAAGCTCTCTTCTTCGAACCTGGTTTTTGCACGGCCTCCGTGATCCGCACACCTTTATTAAGCGACGATGACGTGTGATGGCGTCATCAGGTGACGCCATCACACCAGCGTCACTCGACGATGATGACACCAAGCAGCGGAGCCGTTTGAGCTCGGAAAAACTTCGTTAGTCGTGAACAACTGTATCATCATCAGTAACCGGCATGCACCCCTTCGTCTTCTTCTTCACGTGCTGCTTCGGTTCCAGAACATCCACAAAAGAAAGGATCAAGCAAGCAAGCAAAAACATGTGCGACGATTTGTACGGTAGGATGATGATGGTTAAAACTTTATTTTGGTCCGGAGAGGACGCAGGGGAGAACCCGCGCCACCCCGTTAGTCCCTCATAGGGACCGCCAATGCAATTATAGTCTGATGAGGGAGAGGATTGGTACAGAGGAAGAGAAAGAGGGAGATATACTCATAAAGAAAGAAATGAGAGAAAAACAGACGTAAAAAAAGGACAGAACAACAGAGAGCAATACTGAAATAAAAAAGAAAAAAAATCAAAGAAGGATAGACAACGAAAGATAAACAACGAAAGGTAGAAGGATAAAGATTTATATAGAGTAAGATATGCGGTGAATAGATGTAAATTAAAGTGAGATAAATAGGAGATGAAAAACATGGAAAAAGAGAAAGAAAAAAAAGCAAAGGAACTAGGGATTACAAAATTCCGTATAATAACTAAAAAAAAAAAAGGGTTCTCAGCTCGTGTCTTGGCCACTTCTCCAGAATATAAGCACCTCTTATTTAAGGACCCAGTGAGCTATCGCGGTCGAGAATAATGGAAGTGGCAACAACCACACTTCGCTGCCGGGTTGCCTCCCTCGACTTCTACCTGCATAGAGCAGGTCGAGTGCTTTCTCCTCTGTTGTTCTTCTATAAGGAGAAGGAAACAATCAGTCAGTACTTTCTATCCTGTCGCCGGTTCAAGTCATTGAGAAGAAGATTTTTAATAGCACCACCTCTTCGTAATCGGGGTCTGTATATATGAGTTGCTCTTTCTTTTGGCGCTTCTGTGGTGGGCTGCAGTCACAGGGATGTTTTGTACGCCATAGAGGAATTGTTCGGTCAGTCTAAAAGAATATCGAGCTAAATTCTTCATCTCTGAAACGTTTTATTACGGATACTTCATGCTTAAGTTCGTTATACTAGTTCATTCTAGCCTATACGAGTATAGTATATCAAAGAAAATACTGAAAAATTTCACCTGTCACTCGGCCAGTTGCCTGCATTGGGTACGAGCCATGAGAGCAGAAGAAGGGCACCAGCTTTTAAGAATTAGCACTACTAGAAAACAGCCGCCCGAGGGTTTTTTTGTTTTTTGTTTCTGTATCGCTCGTATTCACACCACCGATTGCCGACTTTCGCGTTGCAGATGCACGTCAAAGAGACACAACTATTCTGCTCATATTCCTAGTCGTCACGCTCGTTCCTTGCGACATGTAGTGAGTATCTCAGCGAAAACGTCCGGAGTTTCTTCCTGCGTCGCGAGAGCGAAGGTCAAAAAAAAAAAATATTGAATACTGATTTCCGCACCGTAGGCGACGGATGTGTGCGCAGAACGACTTTATACAGTCTTTCGTTCTTTTTTTATCTGCTGTGGGTGTTTCACGTTTGCTGATCTCTTTCATTTTTTTCCCGTATACGTCAGTTTTCTTTTTTTTTCACGTGGCATCCATTTATAGCAGACGATCACGCCTGTTGCTCTGCGGCGCGATACAGCAAACTTTATCAATATTATTTTTTTCAACTTCTCGTCCTTTGCACCTGGTGTTTGCTTCACGAAACGATTCCGCGACCCTGACCGGAAAACCGGCAGCACAATTGTCAGCGGTGTTCACTCCCAGCTCGATTTTGTACGTGTACCCCAGTTCGCGTTCACTTCGTCGTATCTTGTCGTCAAGGGCGCCCATGTCTTCCCGTCACCTCGGTAAGTAGATTCGCCTGTCGCACGCCGCTGCACATCTCCCTATATACGCGGTTGCTTAACGTATACCGAAGCAAGGCCATGAAATGCAAGTGCCATTGCTGCCACGCGCGAACACAGGCCCATACTCACAAGCTAACCTGATCCTTATCTCCCGTTTTCTTCAAGTTTCTGTACTCTAGATCTGTTATAAAGGTGCAAAAACTGGTAACAAGGTAAGATGTGACAGTATGTGTACTTGTGAGAAATGACCTATTTTTATTTATCAAACAAACTAAAGGCTGAAAACAAGTACGGAAAACGCGGGATAAAGATAGAGTTCATTTCAGAATGCGGGTCATAGTCTTTGGAATAAAACTTTAAAGTCTGTTACCTATATTATCCGGAAAAGTGTTCCGGGTAGCCAGGTAGAGCGGCGTCGAATTTGTTTTGCGTGAGGGCCGTAAAATCCGGACAGCGCTCGGGCCTCGCGGCCGACTTTTCTAAACGTTTTCGAATGCTGAAAGAATGTGTTCGCTTGTGGGGCGTGTCCACACTTACATCGCACGACATTCACTGCTCGCGTCACGTGACGACTCGGTGCCCGCCGCAGCAGCTTAACGGTTGGGGCGTTGCCGCGTTAAGCACGAGCATGTATCGAGACTGATGGTTGGCCTATATTTGGTATACTTGCTTAATGACGTACTTTAGCCGTGAAATATTACACCCAGAGTAAAGAAACAATTGTTCTTTTTGTGTGTTTTTCTCCGAGCTTGGAATATTTCGCGGTAAAGAACATTTGTTCGTGTTGTTGCGTGTTTCCTTACTCTGTGCTTCGGATATTTCGCGGTTGAAGTAGGTAACCGAGCACGAGCATGCTGTTTAGTTCAGCGGCTAAAGTCTGTAACCGAGCACGAGCATGCTGTTTAGGTCAACGTTTATAGAGCATGCTCAGTTGCCGAACTCTCCGCCTCCGTCATACTCTGAAAGCAGGCGCAAAACTGACTTCCGGTCCAGCTGGTGCTACTGCCGCAACAGGCTTTACGCAGCAGCGAACGAAGGGCGAGCGAACGCCACGCATGCAGCTGCTATCCACCCAAATATTGAATTGCTTAAAAACGCAAAGACACGGATGACTAGCTTTTCTCTTTAGGTAATCGTGGAAAATTATTACATAAGCGAAAATGTTGGCAAGCGTGTTGGGTGGTGTTCCGTGTTGCGCTCCCAGTGCTCTGAGGACGCTGCGGTTCTCATGTTCAGCGCAACAGGCGTTGCTCGTCTGCTTTTCAATGAAGTATCGAGTCGCTATGACTTTTTTTTTGTTTTACAGCAATTGTAAAAAGTTTGAAATGCGTTGTGGAAACACGTAACAGAATTTCGTTGGACCCGGGCAAGTTATGCAGTGGGTGTGGCTGATATTGTCCGCATTGCCCCGTTATAGATTGTCGAGTGCCCTACAGAAACGTCAACAAGACTAAGAACCACTACTTTGTCATTAATTCATTGTCATTCAGACCAACCATGAGGCACAGTGCATTCACAGAAACCGACCCTCGCAAGCGCATGACTTTATTAGGCACGCACTTCGACCGGATTTCTTTCGCTGGTTTATCTGCGCAAGTTAACGGCTTTCTATGCAGTGCAATGGTTGCTTATTTTATATTGATTGCATATTGGTGATTCACACTGCAATGTGGGCAAGTGATAAACGCGGAAATGAAATGTCGGGCGCTGTTTTCGTGTTTTTATATGCCCATATATGTCACAGAAGTCTAAACTGTCTTAACCGTAAATCGCCGTGGTGGCTTAGTGGTTTAAAGAACCTCCGGGGGGCGAAATTTCCGGAGCCCTCCACTACGGCGTCTCTCATTCATATGGTGGTTTCGGGGCGTTAAACCCAACATATCAATGGCTTAGTGGTTAAGGTATGACGCAGGTAAGCTCATGAGTGTTACATTGATTCCCGGCCACGGTGGCCACGTTTTCTGTCTCGGTGCGAAAAGAACAGCAAAAAAAAAAAATGCCGTTACAGAATTCTAGATAGTCAAAATGGACGATCTCACGCTCGTCCATGAAATTCGTAATGCTTATCTCCACGGGTACTTTCAAACGCAAAGGTTCATTGCAGATATAAACAATACTGCAGCAAATTTCATGCGTGCCAGAGGACGTTGCCACCAGTGAATCGTCGTGAAAATCGGCCCTCCAACGGAGTTCACTTGACTCGCCGGTCTGGTAGAAGTGAAACTTAAATTTAGAAGTGAAATCGATCGGCGCTCCATCTATCGTTAGCTGCAGCAAACATACCCGGTTTCGACCCTTGGCGGCTCGGGCGTCGGTCGAAGCGAAAAAAAATATATCTAGTTTTTGGTTCATTAAGTATTACGGCTTGGTGGCGCTAGCCACCGCCCGATCTAAAGGGTAAAGCCATATCCATCTATCTAGCAGGTCGAGCCATTCGTCTGAGTGCGAGTTAGGCATAGTGATTGCTGTACAGTGCCATCCACTCTTGAGGTGAACATGGCTCCACGTGGCCACACTCTGTGGAGCGCCAGTGTATCAAGCGCCGCCGCGCATCGAAACGGCGCAGGAAGGCGCTGTTCTTGCTGTCCTACAGGAAAGCAAGAGGCGGCGTCACGCTCCAGCACTGCTGCACATGACGCGACGTAGTATTTCCCGTCGGTATACATGTGCGCGAGCGCCGCTTCGCTTCAATGCGCGGTCGCTTTTGATCCGGTGCCACGCTCAGCAGAGTGCGGCCACGCAAAGCCATGTTCAGCCTAGGCGGATGGCACTGCACCTCGGGTTTCGCGAAAAACTCGGAATGCAAGCTTTACTAGTCACTCTGCTGGTATGTATCGCGAGATGATTTCAGTGCACTATTCCGAGTACTGCGAACTTCCATATTAAAATGGTTGGTGGAAACTGAAATACATCGATCATAATCAGTTATTTCCTCCTGCGCACGTGTTGTTTCTCTGGTGTGTGTCTGTTTGGACACGTACTTACTTGCTCTTTAACTAACCAACTCGCAAACAAAAAAAGTATTGATAAAGTGAGAACACATATACGATGAGGTTTTGGGGCTCTCACACGAAAAGCTTTGGTTACAATGTCAAATTAGTCGGCGTCTTTCACAGCTTTCACCGATGTTTCATCGCTACCAGACGAGGTATCGCCAAACCCTCTGCTACGTCGCAATGGTTTCTACATGTGTACAAGGCCAATGTAACTATAGTGACTTAATAAAAATGAAAAGCACGTCGAAAGTGAATTGGTCCAACGGATACAGTTTGCAGGAGCTTTCTTAAGCTTTAAAAGTTCATGGGTGCGCCAGAGAATGTTGCCACGAGTGAATCGTGGTGAAAATTAACCCGCCAGTTGAGTTCGCTTGACTTGCCGGTCATTCAAAAGTGAAACAAATTTACTATTGAATTAAATCAGCCCTATCGTGAAGTGCCGAACAGTTAGTGATTTTTTGTTTATTGGTATAAAAACTCTAGAATTGATTGAAGCATTCAAAACATTTATTTATTTATTCAACCATCTTTCCGGTTCTGCGCCGTCACCGAAGTGAGCGTCATGTTCCTGCGCAATCTGTGCCTGCTGGTCGTACTGTTTCGCGGGACCGTATGCTACCCCAGTGGAGCGCCGGTTCAGGCCTGCAATGACATGATGCCACAACATGGCTCGGCGGCGTCCAACGATAAGGGTACCCTTGACCTGACCGCTGCGATGGACGGCAAGCGAAACGTCAAGGGTGAGTGGATGCAGGTGCTGCACATTTTCGTAATAGATAGATGTATACGTAGATGTGGATAGATATGTATAGGTAGAATGATAGGTAGAATGATAGGTAGAATGTATAGGAAGTATAGGATAGAATGATAGATAGATATGTATAGGTAGGTGAATGGATAGGTGTGTAGGTAGTTCGGTAGACAAAAAAAAAGAGCAAGAAAAAGTCAACTGCCAGATATATGGAAACTAGTGTTGACTAACAAGTGAAGCTTCATTTATGGTGTTTTCGTGATTTGGATTGGTGTTTTTTTTTTACCAGGTTGCGTTTTTTTGCAATTGCTCTTTTTAGACTGAGCATGCAGAGTTCCGACAGTTTGCGCTTTGCAACAGCGTTTAGCCGCTTTCAGAAGACAACTTCTGTGTCCTTGCACTTCTCGAAAATAACGCAAATTACAGCCCGGACAAGAGAATGAAGGACTGATCACAAGAAGTTCAACGTTGCTGCTTGTACTGTTTTCTTTTTCTTTTTTTTAGTTGTAAACCGAATAGGCTTATACAGAACGGGGTGGGCTTAATGGAGGTCATTAAGAAAGACATTCGCCATGGCGAGGTCGAAAGGTGCTTTTATGTTTTGTTGGGAAGTAGTTTATCGAAGTTCATTTCTCGCAAATCCTTCATTATGCAAAACCCGGAGTTTTAATTTTGCATTGGTCTTGGTTCTCCGATGCCCCTAAATGTTATATCTAAACACGAAACTTAAAAGCACATGGAACATATCGCAGGGGAATGAAAGGAAAAACATATGGAAACCACCCGTTTGTGGCACGAATTCACAAAAAACCCATATCGAATTCTCAGAACGAAAAGCTTTTTAGTTGCCGAAAAATTCATCCTGATCGTGGGATCGAAACCGGAAACAGCGCCTTTCCGGGGTGTTCACTTTACCGACTGAGCCAACTAGGAAGCTAGCGATTGGCAGCGCTACGGTGAATTCATCGACAATTTGGAGCACATGCAAGCAAATTGTGTATACCTTTGAGCCACCTTGCAGTTCTCCGCAGGTTTTGTTTGCATATATCGGGAAACTTTCATCCTGATAAGACATTACATTTGTTTGAATGCTCGTGTTTTGTAAACTTCTGCATTGAGTGGAGAATTTTTTTTTATTTAAGAACTGGGATTCACTGCGGGAGTGTTTGACGAAGTCCCTTTGTGTATATAGCTTTGTGCTTTTTCCCTATATCATCTCGTGCAGCCGGTTGCACGGCATACGTTGAAGTTTCTCGCGGCGCCCTTGACCATCCCTGTGTTAAATGTGCTGTGTAAGTGGTCTATGAGATAGTGTTGACGTTAGATGCTTTCTATTGTCCAAACCAGCCGATGTATCTGTAACTGCCTAGCACGTCACTTTTCGATGAAGAATGCAGCAATCGTAATGACCATTAAAACACGTAGCTTTTTGGATAAATCCGAACTGCTAAAGAAATTTCCAGACGACCGTCTATCCAACATCGTGTTTATCCGAAAACGTGGATTCCGAGTTCGAAGAAAAGATAACGATGATCAGAATATTAGCCCGTCAAGCTCTGGTCGTTTACCGCCGTTTCCATATGGCCGTTGCGTGACGCTGCTAACTTGAGCGCCGATGGTGCCATGTAAACTCCAGCGAACACTTGTGGAAATCTAGGCGAAGCTTTTGTAAATCGGGATGGCGGCGTCGCACGAGGAAACTCCGACGTCCCAGAGCTCCAAGAAATGCCGTGACCACCGGAAGGTTCGGTGGTCACGTGCAGATTTCGTACGCGTCATTTTCCAGTCGATGCCCACTCGATCATGGGCTTTTCGTTGATCGGCCGTTTCTGATGTGACAATCTAATCTTTTGTCCAGGTCACTCGTAACTTCACGTTTCCACATTTCCGTGTTGCCCGGATGTGGACGCACGACCTGTTGTTGTTGCCTGTAAGAGCTAAAGTATTTCGCTGCTACGCACGGAGGAAATCAAACTCCTTGCATGAATTAGGGACAGTTGTGGGAGAGCGTTGCGCAATGCGAAAATAAATGAAGTAGAAAAAGGACAGAAAGAAAAGCACATCACACACATCTCCCCGTAAAGTGAACTCCGAGTAGTATGTGAAGCAGCCATGGGTTGACTTTAGGTTCTGTAAAGAGGTACTCTTTATTTATTACTGTAGGCGTTCATGGTGGCGCACAGTGCCGTTTTGCTAGCCCTCGTCTCCGCTGCACTCATGGTCTTGTCTTCATTTATGCTACTACGCTTTATGCGTGTGATAGAGGGAGGAGTAAGCGCTTGTATTATATACAGAGCAGCGCAGTGCCGCTGGAGGTCTACACACGCACCAGAGCACGCGTCAGAGTAGAGCGAGCGTTTTACTACAGAGCCATCTTATGGACGCTCTGAGTACTAGCGTGGCTACGGCTACGGACAAATGACTAGCACCGGCCGTAAGCTGCATCGAAATTAAAGAAAAAAAATCGCAGCTTATTTACGGAGGGAAGGATGATGAGTGGGCCAAAGCGTCTGTCAGTCCATCCGTGCTTCCGTTCGTTCTTGAGTTCGGCCTTCCGTCTGTCTCTGTCTGTCTATCCGTTCGTCCATCTAGTGAACACACCAAGTACCACCATCTCGCATCTTTTCATGCATATATTTATCATACACAAATACCGTCATCCAGCGCACATTTTAAGGACTAAATGAGAGGTGGCTACTACTACGACCAGGACGACACGGAACGTACGACCCACGGTGTAAGGAGCTTCGCCTTTAAGAAGTGTGTACGGCAAATGTGAAGACGCCAGGAGTCACTAGTCCCTGTTTTCGTGGTAGTCAAGCAAGAGTTCGTGCATGCGCGCGTGGGTAACTGCCGCTCAGCTGGCGTGAAAACGAATGTTTTCGTCTGGTGAAGGAGTACGATGATGATCTTTTGCTAATGGTTCTTTGATGCAGTGGTTTTGACTGGGACCTTCAAGGGTTTCCTCATCAAAGCAGTGAGCAAAGATGGCGGCGTGGTATCGGGAAAGTTCACGATTGACAAGCCCGACACAATGAAAGGGTTGGATTGCGATGGCCATACAGACGTGAGTATAGATCATCAGGTGTCGTAAAGTTTATTTTCGAAGGCAACGTCTTTCCATAGGGCGAATTACCGGTGGTAGCGACGTCATGGTTACGACGTATAAAATTCACTCTGGTGCATTAAACAGTGTTCTATAACATCAGTTATTTGCCCGCATTAGCTTGCGCTCTTTTAAAAAAGTTGCTCTTTAGTTGCGGAAGGTGCTTTCGGAAAAACGTTTACAATACTGTGAGGCGTTTGAAATAAACGATGGTAACAGTAACCAATGTGACGTGAAATAATTTAAGCCGAGTGGAAGATGTCCGTGGGCGCAGAATGATTGCTCTGGTTAGGTGAGTCTACTCATTAGTGGACGGTAATTCAGTGATTATGATCTTACGCCATGAAACGAAGTGCGGTCTATCCAGGGACAGCCGCGTAACGAGCTAATGGTTTGGAGACTCGTCTTGTGCAGCGCTGGTGTGTCATTCGCCCCTGTGGTCTCGTGAATGTGGTGCGCGATTGCTGACGCCGGGGTCGCGGGATCTAAATTCGGGCTGTGACGGCCACATTTTCAAATATGATATACTTTCTCGGGATACTTAAACGCAAAATCTTTCGACTGTATGTTTGCTGGCATCTGTCCAACAATGCAACCACACGGCGAAAGTTTACGAAAGTTTAAATCCCTGCTGAAAGCCCACCTTTCTTGATCTGGTGCTTGCGTTCTTACTCCTGAATATTGTCGATCAAAAAAAGCAAATATTACACATATTTGAGGCGAAACATCGATACGTATTAGGTAGTGTGTTTGTGTATTTATAAGATGCTTATATACGTAATTCTGAAGACTGCAGTTTATTACGCCACACTGGCAATGGTACGTTATGAACGAAAAAAAACGGGTGCTTCTAATGCTTCGTTAAAACGACATGGTGCTGTCACCTATCAGTGGCTATGCATTCTAATAAATACTTTCGTTTCATCACAATGCTGCCAGATGGCGCCATTTCTCATGCAGCGCCTCTACACAGGAGGCTATCGTTTTTCAACGTGTTTTGCAGAGAAGCACACCGATGCATGGACAATTTTTTACGCATGTAGAAAAAAAATCGAGTCCCGTGTGCATGTTAAAGATAATTTTAATTTAGGAGCCCATTTAAGAACTCCAGGTTGTTTGAATTCCTGGAGACCACAATTACTGCATCCCTTACAAGAATATCGTGGCTTCGGGACGTACGAACGCAGTGATTATAACGCGCCCACTTCTGACGCATGCCTACTGCAGAGTGCTGTCACTCACACTCACAACGGGGACAAGAATTCTGTCGCAGTCACGTGGACAGCTCCGGACAGCTTCACTGGAGACGTCATGTTCAGGTGAGCCAAAAACTCTCAATCGGTAAACTTGCACATCAAGGGGTGCACATGTATACGTTTACCTTTTGTGTGATGCTTACTTCATTGGCACAAGTTGCAGTGCTTCCACTTGAAGCTTTGCGTCTCACAAAAGTTTCCTTTAATGCCAGGGCTACCGCTGTGAGGACAAAGCCGGATTTCTACGTCGGTCTGATGTCATCAGCCATAAAGATAGAGGCCCCGTCGGTGAGTGCACTCGAGCAGTTGTCGAAAATCATTTTGAGAAATCGTCAATAGAGGATGGTAAAAAAAAATGGAGAGAAGCTGGAATCAACTGCTATGCACAGAACTCATTTGTGGCAGCAAATGGACTTCTATTGACAAATTAACTTTGTGGTAAAATTACTTTCTCTAAAGAAGGAATTGGTATCTTTAGTAAAAAAAAAGGTGAAAGGGTCACCTCCAGCGACCACCATGCAGTTAAGGGTCGACCGGATGGCTTTGGTGTAAAGCCACAGAACAGGCCTCGTTTTTTTTTTCGCAAGAACAAAGGGAAGTTGTACGTTCACCAGTCTGGGGAGAAAAGTCTATTTTTGCCACGCAAGTCATTCACCCACGTAACTCCCTGTAGTGGGTGGCTGACTCTCCAAAGTGTTCTACGTGGGACAAACATGACACGTCACGTGTGGCAAACAGGACAAACGGCCCCTCCACCCCACTTTTTTTTTCTTTTCTTCGAGTGTACGCGATTCTAGAAGATGCCTAAAAAATTTCGTGAGATTCCCTGATTCCCTGATTGGATGGCCAATAAGAAGTATATTGCCAGCCTCCTAAGGCCCTTCATGCATGGTTGACCATCCTTCAGCGAAAATGTGCTCTGTACATTTGGAATACAGTGCTTCATGTTTAGATTCTTTAGTATAACCAACCTGATTGCGTGGTACACGCTGCTGTGCGTGCAAGCGTGTTACTTTTCTGCCTTGATTTCTCTAGTTTTCTATTTCACTCTTCCCCAACTCTATACTATCAACTCAGTAAGGATAGGAAATGAGGTTTTTGTTGCTATTCAATATCCCGGATTCAATGTGTACCGTGCTTTAAAGACAACTTCATCAACGTAACGACCCCCTGGCTGTATGTATCCACCATGCCTCATCAGTTTGATCGAAACCATCAGTTTGTACAAGCTCTGTTTTACTTATGAATACTCGAAAAAGCAGAGATATCGGGCCGGAAGTGCTTAGAAAAGAAACAAGGATGTCACTTGTTCAAACCACCAAAAAGGTTTTCACTATAGCCCCGCTGAGCTGAAATAAAATAGAATATAACACTGGAATTGCTTTTTCAAATGACATGGTCCCCGCAGGGGCGTCTGCGTAAGCAGGCGTTTGGTGTGTAGCGACACCACGGACCCGAGCTAACGGGGGGTTTCGGTTCCCCCCCCCCCCGCGCCTAGCCATGCGTGGCTGAGCCGTGTCCGGGGAAAAGGGGATCCTGGGGGTTGGGCTGACGCTGGGTGCTTGGACCTTTAAGGCCTCTCGGCAGAGGCAACACACCCCCTTGGCCCTGGCTTCACGTAGACGGCACCCCCGGATTGAACCGCCTGGGGGGAATCTGCAGTCGCCTTTTCCTGTCTTCACCTCACATCTTCGTCTTTTCTCTTACTTCAAATCTTTCCTGTCCTCTACTCTCTTCCGTTGACTTCCGTGTTTCCTGGCGGCAAGGGTTAACTCTGTGTGGCTATCCTACCTTGAATAAACCATATTTGGTTATAGTGGTAGTGTACAGCTGGCGTCTGCAGGGCCTGTGCTTACAGACCCTGCAGCATTCCCTTGTAGGACTCCATGGTGGGTGGCCGGCGCTGCTGCCGAAAATAAACCTTTTCATATGGCTAGTTCCTTCCCCTCACTCCCTGATCGCCCTCAGAAAAGAGGGCGCACCGATGAGGTCTTCCAGTTTTTTGGTCACCAGAAAGTATTTTTTCCCAGATTCCACGTTATCCACGCTGACACACCCGGCAAACCAGTGCGAACACTTTTACCTTTTCTTGTTTCGAAGTTTTTGACAGAAATCTTTGGCCTAGGACATAAAGCATCGAGATTGGCAAGTGGTGACCTCCTGTTGGAGCTCCGCGACCAGAAACAATATGAAAAATTGTCTAATCTAGTGAAATTTTGAGATACCAAATTAATAGTAACCCCACACCGAACCATGAACACCACCCATAGCGTTGTTTCAGATAATGACCTGTTACGGCTGACGGAGGCTGAACTCCTGGAGGGTTTCATCGAACAGAATGTCATCAACGTGAAGTGAATTAGGATGAGGCGTGATGGAAAAGAAGTCCAGACTAAGCACCTGATACTTACTTTCAATTCAAGTGTACTGCCCGACTCCTTGAGGCTGGGTACATCAGGCTTGGAGTGAGGCCATATATACCGAACCCTCTCCGATGTTACAAGTGCCAGCGGTTCGGCCACAGTTCACAGAACTGCCGAGGCCACCTAACTTGCGCCAAATGCAGTGCTGAAGAACATACATCTGAAGCCTGTGAAAACTCTCTTCACTCTGCGAACTGTAATGGGGAGCATGCCGCATACTCATGGTCGTGCCCATGCTGGAAAAAAGAAAAGGAAATAGTCACAATTAAAGTAAAAGAAAACATTTTCCTTGAGAAGGCACGAAGGCAGGTGTCCTACCTACCAGAAACCAGCTTTGCCGAAGTGGCGCGTCAGGGGGCAGCGCCACGACGGCCCCCGGCCGCTGTCTGGCACACGCGTAGTGAGCCGACGGTGACACCATCCACCCCCTCGGTGGTTGCAGCCAGTGCTGCTCCGCCATCTAAGAAGGGCCCACCAACCTCCGGGCTTGGGGCCGCGAAGGCCTCGTCTTTAGAAGCGAGTCCCTCAAAACAAATGCAGCGCTCGCAAGAGCGCTTGTCCAGTGCCTCGCAAGAGGCAATGGACACAACTCCGAGCGTGAGGGCGCAGCAAGCGCCTAAGGATCGGCGCGACTCCGTCGACCGATCCAAAAAAGAAAAATCTCGTGTCACGGCCCCCGTGAGCTAATTTTTCATCCTTGAGCACACAGCACAAAACACATCTAAAATGGACACACAGATTTTACAGTGGAATGTGAGAGGACTTCTCCATAACCTCGATGATATTAGAGAATTCCTTAATAAACATACTCCAAAGGTGATGTGTGTTCAGGAAACACATCTCAAGTCCACACAAATAAACTTTCTAAAGCAATATGCCGTCTTCCGCAAAGACCATGACGACGCTGCCGCCTCGTCGGGTGGTGTCGCTATAATAGTTGATAAAGGTGTTGCCTGTAAGCAATTAAACCTCCGAACTTCTCTTGAGGCAGTTGCTGTCCGAGCAGTGCTGTTCGGGAAGCTACTAACAATTACCTCTATTTACATTCCTCCGTGCTATCAACTTTCGAAGACACAATTTCAAAGCTTCATTGCTGAACTTCCTCCGCCATATATAATCGTTGATCTAAATGCACATAATCACCTATGGGGCGACTCCCGTTTGGATGCACGAGGACGCCCAATAGAAAACTGTTTTCGTCAGGTGCATGTTTACTTAACAAAAAAGAATCAACATATTATAGCACTACGCACAACATACTCTTCTATAGACCTGAGTATTGTCTGGAGTACACTAATTCCTTATCCGGAGTGGTCTGTTCTTAAGAACCCCTTTGGGAGTGACCACTTCCGATAATGTTGAAGCTAACTAAAGAAGATACATGCTCGCCTGACTTTCCTCGTTGGAACACCAAGTCAGCCAACTGGGAACTGTTCCGAGAAAACATATTTTTAGATGAAGATGACATTGCTGATTTTAATATAGACGATGCTGTGGCATACCTTACAGATTTTATTATTGACGCTGCAGTGAATTGTATTAAGCAAACTAACGGAATGACTAATAAGCGTCGCATTCCATGGTGGAACGACAATTGTCGGAAAGCGTGAAGTAGTCAAAATAAAGCTTGGAGATTACTCCGAAATTACCCAACGGCTGAAAACCTCGTCAATTTCAAACAGGTGAAGTCACAAGCCAGAAGAACGCGTCGTCTTGCAAAGAAAGTTGGAATAGGTACATCTCTGGTATCAATTCTTACACCGACGAAACAAAGGTTTAGAATAGGGTAAACAAGTTCATGGTTCGGGAGTCGCAGCCCCTACCCTTTGTAAATAGCCGAGGTGAGAGCCTGGAGGAGCAGGCGGACTGCTTAGGCGAACACTTTGAATACGTCTCAAGTGCATCAAACTATACAGAAACGTTCTTAAAATTCACACAACGCGAAGAGCGGCAGCCCCTTAAATGTAAACGTCCATGCAGTGAGACTTACAACTGCCCATTTACGTTAGCTGAACTTAAGGCATCTCTTGCGTGCTGCAACAACTCGGCGCCAGGTGTCCATCGTATAACGTACGAAATGGTCAAGTACCTTCACCCCGAAGCACTAAAAACACTCTTAACTCTCTTCAATAGCATATGGGCAGCTGGGTATATTCCATTGTCATGGAAAGAAACTATAGTCATCCCATTAATTAAACAAGGCAAAGATCCGTCCTTGGCCGCCAGCTACAGGCCAATAGCGCTAACAAGCTGTCTATGCAAACTATATGAGAAAATGATAAACTGGCGCTTAATCCACTTTCTAGAAAGTAACAGTATACTAGACCCCCTTCAGTGTGGTTTCAGAGAGGGGAGGTCGACAACAGGCCACTTTGTTCGCATAGAGACATACATCAGAGATGCATTTATTCATATGCAGTTTGTACTTTCGGTATTCCTAGACTTAGAAAAGGCGTACGACACCACATGGCGATTCGGGATTCTCCGCGAACTTGCCACCATGGGCATCCATGGGAACATGCTAAACACAATTAAAAGTTATCTGTCTAACCAAACCTTTCGCGTAAAAGTGGGAAATGCTCTCTCTAGAACTTTTACCCGAAAGACTGGTGTTCCGCAAGAGGGTGTGCTTAGTTGCACACTCTTTCTTGTAAAAATGAACTCCCTGTAGTCAGTCATTCCAAGCGCGATATTTTATTCCGTGTATGTTTATGATGTGCAGATGAGTTTTAAATGATGCACTATGTCTATATACGAACGACAAGTGCAGCTTGGAATGAATAAATTCTCTAAATGGGCGGATGAAAATGTTTTTAAAATACACCAAGAAAAGTACTTGCGTACTTTTCTCCAACAAACGAGGGGTAATGCCACAACCAAATGTTGCGATCAAGGGAGATGAACTCTCTGTGAGCAGCGAGCACAAATTCCTGGGAACCACTTTAGCTTCTAAGCTGACGTTTATTCCCCATATTAAATATGTCAAAATGAAATGTTTGAAAGCGATGAACGTCCTAAAACTCCTATCACGTACAACATGGATATACTGATCGAAAGTGCCTCTTGAAGTTGTACAAAAGCCTTGTCGGGTCGCGCCTTGATTATGCCTCTATAATTTATCATTCCGCAACGCCAAGTGCATTAAAAATCCTAGACCCCGTTTACCATCTGGGTATCCGACTTGCGACCGGTGCTTTACATGGGTAGTGATCGAAAGTGCCTCTTGAAGTTGTACAAAAAAAAAAAAGCAATCGGTGCTTTCAGGACAAGTCTGATCCAGAGCCTCTATGTAGAGTCGAATCAGTGGTCACTTCACCTGCAGCGATCCTATAGCAGTTTCACATATTTTATAAAGGTACGCACAAACATCAAGCATCCTTCTTATTCAACTATAAACGATATGACCGCTGCCACCCTCTTCCATAATCGACCCGCAGTGAGAAAGCCGTTCTCTTTGCGTGTGAGAAACTTAAGTGAGGAGATGGGTGTTCCGCTGCTAGAACTTTGTCCTACGCCCACAGCGAAACATTTACCGCCGTGGCAGTGGCAGCTTATACACTGTGACACCTCATTTGTCGAGATCACTAAACACGCACCAGAAGCACATATTAAAATGCATTTTCCAGAACTCCAATCCAACTACTCATGCGTAGAGTTTTATACCGACGCTTTTAAGTCGCATGCAGAGGTAGCTTATGCAGCAGACCATCCTTCTCGGAATCCGAGGTACTGCACCCGGAAACAAGTATATTTACGGCGGAGGGTTATGCACTATTGTCGGCTCTGAAGCATGTACGGAAATCAAACATACAAAAATCAATTATATATACAGACCCATTAAGCATCGTAAATGCATTAAGATCACTTTTTAGATTAAGAAATCCAGTAATAATTGAGTTGTATTCCATCCTGTGTATTGCGTATATGTCCAACCAGCATGTTACTATTTGCTGGGTACCTGGCCATAGAAGTGTCGAGGGCAATGTGTTAGCTGACCAAATGGCCACGTCAATTATATCGCACGTTATTAACCCTACTGCTACTGTCCCTGCAACAGACCTAAAACCCTTCCTATAAACTGCGACGCCACTGTCAACGATTGTGGGACACAGAAATAAATAAGCTTCACTTGATTAAGCCGCAGCTAGGTTACTGGCCCTCCGCTACGAGACCACGGCGAACTGTTGTCCTATTCTGTCGCCTCAGAATAGGACACACTTATGGTACCCATAGCTTTCTGCTGACTGGAGATGAACCTCCTACTTGTGGTAGATGTGGCGAGAGGCTAACCGTCCTCCACGTCCTTTGGAGTGTCTGGAAGCTGAAAGAGAAAAAAATATTTTCCTTTAGCATGCCGCTATCATCTTCTTTTACATCCGATATTGTTTCTTGGCGAAGAGCCGCTTTTTGATGCAAAATTAGTTCTAAGCTTTTTAAAGGATGCAGTATTGAATATTTTTAGTCCAACATTGCATGTTTTTAGCCCAACAAGTTCATAGCGCATCCTCTGTTTAGAGGATGCCGCTGTGATAGCAGCTTTCAATGAGCCCAGGCCTCCATGCTCTTGTTTTAAGGGCTCTGTCGAGGCACTGGTGCTCCATGCCAAGTTTTTATTTCACATACGTATCACTTTTAAACCATTTTATGCCTCCATAGCACACATCATTTGTCATTGCCATAATTTTACTATATGTATATTTTTACGCACCTACAGTGACTGTTTTTAGGCCCATTTACAGCCACGTCACATCTGTTTTATCCACACTGCACATCGCACAATTCATTATCATCACTCTGGCGCTCTTTGCCCATATCTGGCCCTTCCGCCAATAAACTCCACTAATCATCATCAAATGACATGGTCACAGTCGAATGGTCGAATGCGAATTTTTCGTCAATTGCTTCCGCCTAATTTTTTAAAGAAAATATGATAGATCGGGGTTTATTTATGTACATCACATTTTCAAACTACGCATAATGAAGCTTTTTTGGCATAACCTGTAGACTTTCAGCAAGCTGGCAACCTACAGTTGCTCTTAAAAATGGAAGGCCCTTTTCACTTGGTACATCCGTTTCTGCTCTTTGTAAGGCCTTCAGATTGCAGGGTTGGTTTTACGGAGAGTCGGACATACTTCATTGTCGAGCAGTTAAATTATGCTTAAAAGATAAATTTAACCGGAGAAGCACTTGCAATGTGTACCCCTCTCCACTCCAATCGAGCAAAAGAGAAGTCAAAAGCCCCCTCTCCACATAATTTACGCGAGTATGTATGCTGTGTCACCTAATGACTGCCTCTGCAGAGCTTCGATTGCCTTGTCAAGATACCGCTTTTCATCTGCCAGTCGATCTTCGTGCATAGATTAGAAGTTTTATCACAAGAGACGAAGTATACCAACATGGGCACAAGAAATTAAGACACCGCTAACGCAGACATCTTGCATCCGTTTTCGCAAAACCTGTCTTTTAGAATGAATGCTAATCAACTAGCTCAGCTTTGTTACTTTAACAATCGATCGTCTCTTCCCAAGTCACTTGTTTTCATTTTCTTTTTTTTTTGACGCAGCCAAGCGACAGCGATAAAGGCGACAAGGACAAGAAAACTGAGAAGAGCGGTGGTAACGCCACGTTGCTTACAGGAATCGCCGTCTCGCCACTTGCTGTGGCCCTCATCGGCGTCGCCTTGAACGCACAGCGTCACCGGCTGACGTTCCACTAGCGGGTTCAGTGGACACAGGCTCATCACCCGTCACAGTGCACATCAATGCATAATAAGACCTCTCATGGTTGTTCTTAATGTACTTCACTACTGATAGCATGTTGCAGAGACCCAAGGCATTGTGAATGCCTTGACTGAGCAACATTTGCAGCAATATTTCTTGGCGTTTTTTTTTTGCTTTGCTGTGGTTGTGCGCGTTCACGTTATTGTTGATAATAATAAATGTTGCCCATTTCATTATTATCAAATATTTGCCTGTTGTTTCTTATTTCAAAGCTTGGACACTGCCATCAGTTTATGAGAAATAATGTGTAGCAGTTCTTCACTTCAAGGCTAAATTGTTGGGAAATACGCATGCCCACTCTAAAAAAAAAAAAAAAAAGCCGCTCAGATAGAATTTCTGCGGCTCGTGCCTTTAGTTTATGATTCGTAGTTATGTCTTTCAAAAACAAAAGATGGTTTGACCGCTTGCTCAGCACACATTTTTGTTTTTTGGTAGTATTATTTTAAGCTACTTTTTCAGATTGGCTTCATTTTCAGTTTAGTTTCATTTAAGTATCCTGCCGCCCGGTTCTTGGCCCATCCCCCTTTGTGGGTAAGCGCCATCCATCAAAGGGCATCAGCATCAGCATAACACTACTAACTCCATCCGCGTAACCAATTTCGGGCTGATCAGACAGCTACGTTTACTTCACCCCACCGTATTTAATATATATGGTTTAGGGAGAATATACAGGCTCCAACCAAAAGTTTTTAAGAGACCCGACGTTTCGGAACCGACTTGGTTCCTTCAGGGGTGACTGCGTAGGCTACGTAGCAGCAGTCTTCAAAGCGCTCGAGGGGTGGCTAATGACCCCTCTCTCTGTCTCTCTCTCTCTCTCTCGTTTTGCCGTGGAGCACAGTCCGTGTTTGTACACTGGGGGAAGGGTTCCGAGAGAGCGGT
This sequence comes from Rhipicephalus microplus, assembly GCF_043290135.1. Classification (NCBI taxonomy): domain Eukaryota; kingdom Metazoa; phylum Arthropoda; class Arachnida; order Ixodida; family Ixodidae; genus Rhipicephalus; species Rhipicephalus microplus. The sequence goes on along the minus strand of NC_134709.1, from coordinate 63,994,521 downwards.
TGATGTTGTGGGCTGTTTCCTGAATGTGCCACGACTCGAGTAACAACCTTCTCCTCCAGTTCGGCTCACTTTCGAAGATGGCCGTCGCTTTAAAATTTATCTTGTGGTCCAATGTCTCCGCATGTTCGGCGAACTGGGCTGCGCTCTTTGTAGATCTTCCGCACATCGTTGGCGTGTTGCTTCAGTCGTTCCGGTAGGTTTTTTGTCTCACCGATATACGATGCGGGGCACCCGGCGCACGGAATTTCGTGAATGACACCGGGTTAAAGTGAGCTAGAATAGTTTAACCGGGGCTCCTGTCCATTGTTGGCTGGTCTTTCGGGCGGGAGAGGAGGCGGCCCAGCGTACACGCAGGCACATGCGCGATGTGAACCCCCTCCCTCTCGAAGATCCGCGCCAGCGTCTCGCTGGTTCCGTGAACGTATGGAACCAGTACGCGTTTCGGGGGGCTGCCAATTGAGGTTGAATGGGGTTTCGTAATACTCTGTTGCTCTGCGCACCATCAAATTCAGGTGCTGGGTGCACCTGAATTTTGTGCACCCAGCCATACAATTCCCGACCGAGTGTGAGAGCGACCACTGCCTGCCCTTTCTTGACGTCCAGGTGGAAAGAAGGCGTGACGGCCTGGAGTTCTCCGATCAGAGGAAGCCAACGCACACAGGCCGCTACCTTCAATTCGATTCTTCCCACACCGCCTGCCACAAGGCCTCGGTTGTGACTGCGCTACTCGAGAGAGTTAGGAACTTATGCTCCAATGACACAGAGCGAAAGAAAGAAGAGGGCCGCGTAATTGCTGACCTCAGAAAAAACGGATATCCAAAAAACTTCATTAGAGCCGCCACCCGCCGCACAGAGCAACAGAGTATTACGAAACCCCATTCAACCTTAATTGGCAGCCTCCGAAACGCTTTTCGGTTCCATACGTTCACGGAAGCAGCGAGATGCTGGCACAGATCTTCAAGAGGGAGGGGGTTCGCATCGCGCATGTGCCTGCGTGTACGCTGGGCCGCCTCCTCCCCCGCCCGAAAGACCAGCCAACAATGGACAGGAGCCCCGGTTAAACTATTCTAGCTCACTTTACCCCGGTGTCATTTACGAAATTCCGTGCGCCGGGTGCCCCGCATCGTATATCGGTGAGACAAAAAACCTACCGGAACGACTGAAGCAACACGCCAACGATTTGCGGAAGATCTACAAAGAGCGCAGCCCAGTTCGCCGAACATGCGGAGACATTGGACCACAAGATAAATTTTAAAGCGACGGCGATCTTCGAAAGCGAGCCGAACTGGAGGAGAAGGTTGTTAATCGAGTCATGGCACATTCAGGAAACAGCCCACGACATCAACCGCTCTCTCGGAACCCTTCCCCCAGTGTACAAACACGGACTGTGCTCCACGGCAAAACGAGAGAGAGAAACAGAGAGAGGGGTCATTAGCCACCCCTCGAGTGCTTTGAAGGCGCTGCTGCTACGTAGCATATGCAGTCACTCCTGAAGAAGGAACCAAGTCGGTTCAGAAACGTGGGGTCTCTTAAATACTTTTGGTTGGAGCCTATATCATCTCCCAGTTTCATACCCAACGAGACAGACTTCTGTCAAATGTTTACATTCAATTCATATATGGTTTATTACACTCCCTATTGTTGATTCAACGATATTTATTTGAGTTGAATTTTAGAATTTATTTTAAGCTGCTTGAATAAAATTGCGAGCCGAATTGAATGCACCGCTGCGTCAATCTCCCTAAATGGAGGCACCAAAGCTTAGCAAATTTCTACCATTAAACTTGTACCCATCTTAAAAAACGAAATGACTATACACAATGAATGTTCAGTAGTGATGATGATGACGATTCTTAATACTGGCGCACACCCACAAAGAGAGAATAACGCGTTATTTGAAGGTCAAACGTGCTTCGAACGCGTTAATCGAAGGTCGCAGGTTCGGATCCTGCCCACGGCAAGTTATCAATTCATCCACTCTTCTTTCTTCTCATTTACATTACAATTGGCCTAATAACTTCCCTATACCTTCCTTGGCATTATTGTCTGTTAGATCTCATTAATATTGTGTAAAACACGAAAAACGAGCCCTTAGGTATACACTTGTTTCCTTTATTCATTAACGAGGGTCTAGTACTGGCAGACTTGGTGCCTTTAGGTTGTATACGAGGGACTATTGGTCAGCTGCCAGTTAGTAATAAGTTCACGTGCTACGTGATGCCAAACAGGCTCATTGAGAGGGTGCCACACTCGCGGCCATGGCGCTACTAGTGGCGCTGACTGACACTCCCACGTTTAAATTGACATAGATACCCAATAAAGTAGCTGGGGGGAGAGCTGTCGTGGTAGCTCAAGTGGTAGAGCATCGAACACGTTATTCGAATGTCGCAGGTTCGGATCCTGCCCACGGCAAGTTATCTTTTCACCCACTTTTCTTTCTTCTCATTTACATTACAATTGGCCTAATAACTTCCCCTATACCTTCCTTGGCATTATTGTCTGTTAGGTCTCATATATATATATATATATATATATATATATATATATATATATATATATATATATATATATATATATATATATATATATATATATATATATGTATTTATAAGTGGAAAGGCACAAATCGAAAAAGAAGTATAGCTGAGCAGGGATGCAGGCTATCAGATGTGGTTTGAAACAGAGGTAGTGATGTGTCCAAAACGAAATGTATAAGTAAAAAAATGTACTCTAACATGGCAATCGCTTTATTTCTTCGCAGCCCTAGTAAGCTTTAACCTCGTTCTTTTAGAACACGTGCATTGTAACCTCGCTATAACCCTAACCCGCTCCAGAGGACTAAGTAAGAATAAATTATATGAATATCTTGGGCACCTGTAGTGTTGAGTGTTGATATACAAAAAAGAAAATAAAACGTATGTAAATTAGGAGTGCAAGAAGCGTTCTAAAGACATTAGCGTTAAAAAAAGACTACACGCCGGAACGAACGCGCGTAAGGGTCGCGAATTTCAAAGCGCATTCATCGTAATCTGGCGCCATTCACTCTACAAAATTTTCTCGAACTTGGTACGTTAAATTTATGGCCCACTAAGTTGAAATTACATTTTGTTTTTACTGATTAGAAACTCCGTAGGCCTCAGTAGGCACCGTCAGTATGCACGACGTCACGGCGAATGAAGCCGAAAGTTCGAGGTGGTGCCGCTACCCTCATATTAGGGTTTTTTTTAGGAAGATAGGGAAACATGGTACGCAAGCATGGTACGATGTTATACCGTACCGCTCTTATACTTTCTCGGTCGTTGACCAGTGAAGGCACCCTAACAACAGCAACAAAGACTGTTCCAAAAATTACCACGAGGTTGTCACTTCTTGTTGGGGCATGTTATTCTTCTCATTGTCAGCGAGGAATGATGGTACGCAAGTATGGTCGTCCGGAGGAGCAGCGCAACCGTACTGCTCTATCGTATTTTCGTGCCGTAGTTCCGTAACCATATAAAATACCCTATTCTTTCAGCACGTTTTCTCAGAAAAGATAGTATTTTCGGTATCGTGAAAGAGTAGATTACTGATACGAGAGAAATCGTTTGCATAACATACAACTTCGTTGCGAGAAAAATGTGCCATTAGATAACAATACCACAGGAAACCGACTTAGCCGGGCAATCAGCATTTACATTTTTCCTTTATGACTTAGACAGTGGCCGATTCCCCTAGTGGGTATAAGTCAGTCTCCGCTGGGCTACAAAATAAAACAAATTTAAAGATTTCGAGCAATTGAGGTATTGCTGGAATAAACAGTGGTGTGTATCTTGCCAGTTGGAGGTCACTTATACCAAATTGCGCTGTACAGTACCACAACTACATTATTACCTTAACAAAACTCGACTCAGAGCGTCACCGCTGTGAATTTTTCACAACGAAATTGAAAGAATGGAACATTTTTTTTATTTGTCGTCATTACTCTTATTAGAGAAAAAGATAATTAGTAGCCCCATTACAAAAGCTCGGAATACAAGTAAATCTACCAGTACTTTTATCACTTGGCGGCACTTCATTTGGTTACTGCCACAGGGATATATGCTCCACTGTGTTTGACTACATCTATGCAACTAAAAAATTACCGTGCTAGTGAACCCTAACCTTTTCAGATCCTTATTTTATAATTCGTAGCGATGTCTGTCAGGAACAAGAGATGGTTTGACCACTTGCTCAGCAAACATTTTTTGTTTATTGGCAGTATTATCTCTAAACTAATTTTTCTGATTGGCTTTAATTTCATTTTAGTTTCATTTAAGTATCCTGCCGCCCGGTTCTTGGCCCATCTCCCTCTGTGGGTGAGCGCCATCCGTCTAAGGTCATCAGCATCAGCAATCGCGCGGGCCCCTGCAGAGTGAGGAAGTTAAAGTTGACCGGTGCAGCTTGTGGCGCGTGGATCGCGAGTCTCGTGCGTTCGGCTGAACCTCGATCGGCTCCGTGGAGAGCAACGTACCCTCGGTGAGCGCGGTAACCTTTTGCTTGCTGTTAACTCCCAGACTTGCACTAGGTGCATCCCTTGCCAAGGGCCGCCGCGTCATAACCTTGGCAGAGGAATTTAGCTGTTGTGACTTCGTACACCCTGAGCGTGCGCTAGAGCGCTGGGACTGTTTCGCCTTTCTCATGGAGGCATCGCCCCGTCAATTTCCAACTCCGTTAGCAGTGGACAGCATAGCGCCTCCTGCCCCCCAAGTGTTGCTAAATAATCGCTGCGTTTGGTTGATGTATTGATTAATGTACTTAAGCCAATTTCTCGAGTAGTATCTGGATTGAAAGTTGCGGAAGCGTACTGAATGAAGTCAAACGTCTTCAATGGAGGCTATTAGTGCGTTAATGCCTGCAGCGGCGGCTCCTCGCGGTCAGATCCAGTCATGACATTACCCCACTTCGAGAGGTTCCGTACGCTTATCTCTAAGCCCGGCTGTTTTAGCAAAGGACCATGCAGACACCCTTGAGGTCTATGCAGAGTGCCACGTGGCAGTTTGGGTATCGGTTGCCCCAACAACCCCAATGACAATGCGTGATCCATGTGCTATCGAGTCAACAGGACAAAGCAGAATGGTTGAAAGGTGGGCTATTCGGTACAGATTCATACTGAAACATTTGCAGTGAAGCCTAACAGCGTGCACGCAAACAGAGGAGACGAATGAGTGTGCAATGCCCGCCTTATTCTGTTATGGTGGAGCGTTCAGTGAAGGAGCATTTCAGCGTATATGTATTCTACAAACTTCCCTTGGTTTACCTCTTCAGTTTGTACAGACGCATCCACTGTGAACGGGAACATTTACGCGTGTAGGGCATGCCCTCATTTGGCTCTCTTGGGGAAGAAAAGTGCCATAGATTAGCGTAGGACTACTGTTGGGGACGCTTCTGTTGTCACAATCTTAATAGCTCAAATGCATGGCTGTTGTCTGTGTTAGAGTGCCACGCCTGAGCATTTGGGAAATTGTATGTTGAAATAATAAAGATCCAGTTTATTCTAAGTTGTCGCAGCTTCCACGGCTAGTCTTTCAGCCATCTTCATTGTATCACCTTTGGCACACGGACAGTGTTTTCCGCATCCACTACCAAATAAGGACCCATCATCATAAGATATGCCCATTGAAGTGTTCCCTTAACAGTGGACTCTACGCTGTATGTACTGTATGTGCATTTTGAATCTTACATTGTTTAATCAGCTTTGTCGCGATGGTTTCACGCTGATGGACAATTGATATGCCTAGGCTTTTCCGGTGATAGTGTCTCTCCGAGGCTTCATTCTCGTCAGTGGTTTGCGAGAGGATTCTCCCACACAGTTAACATGTAAAAGTGGCTTTTTCCGTAGACCGTGGCAATAGCATAAAATAGAGCAGAAGGCATAGCTAGAAAACTGCGCCCAAATCTCTTAAAGGGCCCTTATATAACCTCTGAAAATACAGAAAACGAAAAATAAGCACATTGGTCTCTTCAGAGATCCCCCGCCTCTTATACAGTTCTCGAAGTCGGCATTCTTTACGGGACGTCAGGAGCAAAGAAGCTTTCGATCAATGTATATTCGCGGGAAATTAGCTGGACCGCCTCGTTGGTGTAGTAGTTACGGTGCTCTGCTGCTCACGCATAAATCGCGGGGGCATGTTGAAGAACAGGTTATAGCAACAAAAGAGCGGCCCAACGCTGCTGTTAACGGAAGCAACAATAGGAAGAAACGACGTGATCGACTAAGAACGTCTATCGAAATGCAGCTCGTTAGGCCTTGCAATGTGTGGTACAAGATTGTAATGGTTTATTGCACTATCATGTGCGAGTAGGCATTCACCTTCAAGGGTTAGGCAGTGAAACATGCTTCGGAACTTTTCTACAGCGAAAACTCTCATGAGATCGCAACAAGAGCGCCCTAGTTGTCCGCAGCTGCCGCCACCGGTGTCCGTAGCCGCTATCACACGAAATGAGAAAAAAAAAGAACGTGTAGCTGATCCCTCATTCTACGAATCGGTGTAACACGAAAGGAAAACGGGTCTTCCTAGATATAGTTGAGCGATTATTGTGCATTGGTTCACCACAACAAAAAGAAATGAATGCTACAGCAACAAAATGCAGTCAAGCGAATAACGGCAATTAGCCAAAAACTTGCAGCGCGCACCTCAAGCACAAAACGCGCACGAAATAAGCATACACAGGATGAGCGCAGAATAAGAACTGTCACAGATCGACAAATTAAAGTGCACTGCTTAAACAGAAACATGAAACAAATGAACGCACAAGTATGGACAAGAAGAACAAGTGCAAACAGCAGTCACGATCCTTATTTCTTCGTTTGTGAGCAGCGCGCTCCTTTCGTAAACGCGGCCGTGGCAGCGATCGAAGTGACATCCGTGCTCTCCCGAATCACGAGTCTCGTAAGCGCGCACGCAGGAGAGACCCGATTCCGTGGAAGCGGTGCTCATTGAAAGGTGAGAGGCATAAAAGAGGCCATGACCCTTAGAGCTCACCCAACGTGAACTGATCGTGCCATCGCGCTACTGATAACGAAAACGTGCTGAAATGGCGCAGCTCAGAGGACCGCCAAACAGTACAGGGTGTAAATAAATTGTTAGCTGTTAAGTCTCGCAACGGGCGTTCCGTGGTTCAGTAATTAGCACCACGCACGGTGGATATAGAGGTTGCTGATTCGATACCCCGAGACCAAACTTTTTTTCTCATTATTTTCTTTGCAATCTGTTGGCATATATTTTACAACGTCAAACCCGTGACGTTGTCCGAGAAGCCATGGTAAACCCAGACATAAAACACTTTCATTTTAAGAAAATATGGTTCATCCCTCCATCATAAGAATAGGTATAACACGAAAGTGAAACGTTAACTCATAGAACTATTTGAATGTTTACTGTGCAATGATTCAAGAAAACTTGTAGAATGACTCTATTGGTGTCACAGCTATGGTACCGTTTAACTTGAACGCACCCACGTGGAAACTTACGATACATCTCGAACAGCTGACCTCCATGACCGATGATTGGTGATCCCGTGTGCTAAAAGATACCTGTGGCACCTGTAGTAGTTAATGGCGAGAGTGAAATCTGAGAAAGCCACTAGTGGGACAGCCAGGAGTGCCGTCACTGAATGGACGCAGGACTTGAGCTGAGGCGGCCTACTTGCGGCATGTTAGAGTATTGAGTGCGACTGCTCGACTAGAGAGAAACACAACGCGCGTCGTGTCTACGTGGTTGGCTGGCCGTGAATTTTCGCTGGGCGAAAATAAATGGAGAACGCCGAGCTACATTCAGCATACCTCCATGACAGCCAAGTAACGCAGAGCTATTTCAGATGTAAAGCAGTTCTTTGATTCACGCGTGTAACGCTGTACGTTAGTGCGTCCATACGAACGCGCCGCAGCGCGTTCTCCTCGCCGCAGGTGTTGGAGTGGTGCCAAGTAAGTCACACCCCAGCTCCGCGGTGACGTCACGCTCACCTAGCTTCGCGCGCAGACGTCACTCTCTCCCTCACCTTCCCCACGCTCGCCGCAGCGCACGTACATGCCGCCTCGTTCGTTCACCCGAAACACCTGCGGCTACCGCCGCTAAATATTCACGACGATAAGGGGAACGTGCATCAATCTGGTCTTTGCTAACTTCGGCGTCGAATGTCTGCAGGAATCTTTCAGCGTGTACTTCACCGAACACAAGGCCGTGGCAATAATTGTAAAATGCGTGCCAGCTCTGTTCCAGTGCCCGTGTGCATTCTGAAAAAACGACGACTGCGAAGCCAAACGCTTTAATGAAACTTACACAAAACACAAACTGACTCCCGTGTCTTGGCGTTTCAAAGAAATGCTTACTCGAGTAAACGCTACACAGAGTTTTGCTTCAAGCAGTTTCCCAGTACCTGTATCATCGCCCGTTTCAACAATGTCAAGAGAGAGAGAGAATAAACTTTATTGGGTTCCAGCATGCGGGATTCCCTCCGGCCGCGCAGGGCGTGGGGTTCACCCTATCTCACGTTACACTAGAAGTCCTAATGTCACGCGGGCCTAGACCTCAAGGCCTTCGTGCCCCGTCGCCGCTCGGGTTACTGAGGGTGTCCCCCTTTCGCCTTTGCAGCGCCAGTGCGACCTCGAGCTGCCGGACGGCCCTTCGCTGGTCTTCTGGGTCCGTAGACCCCACACGCTGTTCTACTTGCGGCGGTAACACCGGACCGTCCGCGCTGTCTGCGTCACATCCCCAGAGTATGTGAGCCAGGGTGGCTCTCGCGCTCGCGCACACACTGCACATTTCACTCACGTAGAGTTCGGGGCACACGTGTCGCGCTAGCGATGGGGTCAGCACAGTCTCGGTTTGGAGCTGGCGCAACCTCACCGCCTCCCACCGGGTAAGATCCCTGTGCGGAGGCGGGAAGCCACGCCGTTGCTCCCTGTACCACGCGAGGATGTCGCCGTAATCGAGCAGCTGCTCCTCGTCTTCTTCTTTGGTCGCCGTCGTCAACAATGTCAACGACGTGTGCACCACTGCTGCGTTGCAACGCATCGGAGTTCCCTTTGGGAAGGTCGTACAGTTTTCAGATGACGAACAGCTATTTGACTCACGTGTATAACGCCGTAAGTACGCACCTCCACACGAACACGCCGTAACGCGTCTCCTTGCCGCAGATATCGAAGCGGTGCAAAGTAGGTCACGCCACAGCTGCGCAGTGCTCCTCTCACAGTGTGGACTGACGTCAATTTCTCCCTCCCCTGCCGCGTTCTCACCGCAGCATCCGCAGCTGCCGCTCGTCTGTTCGCCTGCAGCGCATGCCGCGACCGCCACTCGCTACACTGTCGACTTGCCGGATCACGCGCAGTGAACCTGACGTGCGCCTAACGTAGCGTTGAAACACTCGGCACCTTTTGAATAGGGCTTTGCATTCACGAGTGGTGGGGTCATCAGGTTCCCAACTAACGCGCGAGGTATTTGAGACAGCAGAAATTGGTAGACTTTGGAGAGAGAGAGAGAATAAACTTTATTGAAGAATTAAAATTACGTGACTAATCCCGGGTGGAGCCCTCTTGTAGAGCCCCACTGGCCACAGCGGCTCGCCGGGCCTGGTCTAGGGTCACCAGTTGGCTCCCCAGTGCCAGCCCGGAAAGCCGTGCCTCCCAAGACCACGTTGTGAGTGTTTGTAGTGAGCGCACCAACCTAGATACCGCATTGGCTGGCCGCTCGGTACATTGGTAGGTTATGTGTGTAAGTGTGGCTGTGTGGTTACTACACCATGGGCATACCCCTGTTGTGTATATCTGTGAAAAAATTGCGTGTAGTTTTGATATGTGGGGGTATGCGTTCGTTTGGAGGCGGCGCCAATCCCGGGCTTGTTGGCTGCTTAAGTTCGGATGTGGAGGGGCGTACGTGCGGCTTGTAAGGCGTTGGTTTTCCAATATCTGCCTGCTTGTTACACTTTGCTCTTCATGATGCCCTGTGAGGTGTCCTGACGAGAGTCCTGCGTCTCGGCCAGTAAGTCCGCGAGCTACGCAGCTTGCCTCCTCGTTCCCCCCCAGGCCGTCATGCCCTGGGTACCAAGTGACGCCATGTGCCTCCATCAACATGGACCCCAAAATATCCGTCACGCACCTTGGAAGTGTGCCTCTAAGGTATAAGCGACATGCAGCTTGTGAGTCTGTCAAAATATACGCTGAGCGCCCCCTTCTTTCGGCTTCTCTGATTGCCAAGGCTATGGCTGCTGCCTCTGCGGTGGCACTTGATCTGGTGCGTAGGGACGCGCAAGCCACGACTTTGCTTTGGTTAGTCACTGCCAATGCATGTGCTTGTTTTCTGGAGCCTTGTGGTGGCGCGGGATAAAGACTGACGTCGGTAAAGTAAGCGTCTGGATCCCTACTTCTCTGCAGGAGTTTTCGTGCTCGCGCTTGACGGCGCTTTTTGTTGTAGAGCGGGTGCATGTTTTTTGGAACTGGTTCCACGATTATTTGATCACGTATTTGCTTGGGTACAATGACTGTCTCATCGCCACAGTATTGAGGGGTGAGAGGGTATCCCAGCCTCTGTAGCAGTGTTCTTCCCTGGAGCGTAGTGGTGAGTCGTTCTCTCTGTGCGATTAGCGTGGCGGCGGCCAATTCTTCACACGTATTATGCATGCCGAGTCCCATGAGTTTTTCTGTGCTTGTGCTGTTCGGAAGTCGCAATGCTGCTTTGTACGCAATTCTGATGAGTCTGTCAATCTGCTCTATTTCGGGCTTGCGTGTTGATTGAAAGGGAAGAGCGAACGTGACTCGGCTGAAAACGAAGGCATGTACAAGGCGTACCGTGTCGGCCTCTGTCATCCCATCATTACTTCGCGCAATTCTAGCTATAAGGGATGCAATACTCTTTACGGTGTGTTTGAGTTTGCCTATTGCAGTCTCTACGCTGTTTTCTTGCACGTGCATGCCTAATATTTGAGCTACTGGGGTCCTGTTGATGATCTGTCCGGCAATTTCTAGCTGCAGCGCGGGTGCACGGTTGGACCGAGTGCGTGGGGGTCTTATTTGCAAATATTCTGATTTGCTAGGTGCGCACGACATGCCTGCAGCAGTGAGGTAGCCTTGAATTATGTCTATAGCGGTTTGCAGTACATCTTGTCGTTCTCCATAGGAGCCCTTTGTTGCCCATAGCGTAATATCATCCGCGTAAAAGGCACAGCCCAGGTTTGGTACAGTCTCCAGCTGGAGGACTATTTTCCGGAGGCCGATATTGAATAAAAATGGAGACAAGATGGAGCCCTGAGGTGTGCCTTTCAGTGGGAGGTCGTATGGTGATGATTTGGTACCAGCTATGCCAATCTGCGCCTTGCGATTTCCAAGAAAATCAGAGGCATAGTTGAATATGCGTTGTCCGCATACTATGGCTGCAAGACCGTCTGGTATGGTAGAGTGCGCAATATTATCAAATGCTTTTTCGATGTCGAGTGCAACGAGTAGATTGTTGAGACTACCTGGCGCTGGGTTAAGCACTTCCTCTTTTAGCAGTAAGAAGATATCCTGGGTAGACACTCCTCGCCTAAATCCGTACATAGATGTTGGATGAAGCCCCGTTCTTCTGTGTATTGGTCAAGGCGAGTGAGTATAACTTTTTCGAAGAGCTTGCCAATGCATGACGTTAAAGAAATTGGTCGTAGCTGATCAAGGCTTCGCCGTTTGCCTGGTTTAGGTATGAGTACAACCTGTTCCAGTGTCCATTCTGCAGGTATCTTTCCACTCGGTGTCCAGACTTCCTGATTAAAGTGGTCTGTGATGGCTTGTAATGCTTCATCGCTGAAGTTCCGTACCATGGCATTTGTAATGCCATCCAATCCGGGCGCTGTATTTCTTTTGAAGCTTTGAGCCGCTGCATAAACCTCCGCAAAGGTTATGGGGGCGTCGAGCTCAGTGTTGGGTTCTCCATTGTATTCTTGACTGGGTGTTGGGCTAACGTTTCGCTTGCGTTCTCCTGTGTAGCGTTGTTTCAGCTCTTCTATTAACTGATCCGGATCACCTTGAAATTCCCCAGCTAGCCGTTGAAGGGTAGCGTTTGTTTCGGTTCTTGTTGCAGAGGAATCCAAAAGACTCCGTAGGTTGTTCCACGTCTTTTTCGTGCTTAATGTGCCTTTTAAGGAATCGTAGAAGGTGCGCCAGTTGTTGTTGTAAAGTTCCTTTGAGTATGCGTTTACTTCCTCCGTGATTTTCGCTATACGGAGTCTGAGTTTCTTATTTAGCTTTTGTCGGCGCCACCGTTTCGTGAGCTTCCCAAAGACGAGCTTCCCAAAGATGTGTCAAGTGGGTGTCAATGGCAGGTGCGTCGGTAGTTTGATATATCTTGGTGTTCTTGTCATAGAGACCCTTAATGTACGGTGTCCATTGGGCTATAGTTGTTGGCTTGGGCCCGTCTACTTCCTGTTGCGCTCTATATTTAGTCCAGTTAGTCAGTCTGGCTTTTTCGAGCAGGCGTCGCAGTCGAGCTGTTTCATATGTTATTTGCACAATATTGTGATCGCTGCCCAGATTGTCGTCCAGCACACTCCAGCGCATGATCGCGGCATTGTTGGTTACGGTAAGGTCGGGAGTGGTGTCCCTGTTGACACTGTTTCCTATACGAGTCGATATGCCCGGTGTCGTGAGGAGTGTGTAGTCGTAGCGCTGTATCGCTTCTAAAAGTCGCGTACCTTTGGGTCTGTCTGCGCTATAACCCCATGTGGTGTGCCAAGCGTTGAAGTCCCCAGTGATGATCAAGCGGTCGCGTGGTTGAAGCTTGTTGTTCAAATAGTGGAAGATATTTCTGAATTCTGCTTTTCTTTCTTGTGGGGGACTGTATATGTTACATATAACCTGCCTCGGGCGTCCTTTCTTCGCTGGCCAGAGCGTTACGATAAGGTGTTGCGTCTCTTCGTTCGGTGCCGTTATGCATGTAGCTGCCAATTCTTTCCGGACGAGTGTCGCAATCTTAGGTGTATTTGGATCCATGTACAGTTTGTAGCCAGAAACTGTTTTAGGCCTGGCTCCCACCTCTTGCAAGCAGATTACGTCAGGAGGAACCAGCACCGCCTTTATGTATAGAGTGAGTGTAGCATGCTTGTTGTGCAGGGAACGACAGTTACAGGACCATATAGTGAGATTCTCGTTTGCTATGCATCGGTTAATTGCCATGGTGCGAGGAGGTGGGTGTGCTTTCAGCGTCCGAGGTAAGCATGCTTTTGGCGTCGGACTCCTGGGACTGCGGTTGGCTCTGCTTACGTCGACGCTTCGTTTCTTTGTCGAGGCTTTCATGAACGTATCGCTTCAGGTCATGAAATTCGACAAAGAACTGTTTCATTTGAGCTTCTGTTTGCTGCAGTATGTGCTGTTGCATTAGCTGCAGTTGTTGTTGTAAAGTGAGGTTTGTCGCTGTTTGTTCTGTTCCTATATTGGCTACAGGATCTCATGGTGGTGTCGATTGCGGTTGGATGTGTCCATTGTCCCGTAGCTTTTCGCTTGGGTGGCTAGTTAGATTTTGAGAGGCCTGGACTGTAGTTTTCGGGGTGGTTCCCATTAATTGGGCCAGCTGTTTTTCGAGCCACATTATTTTGTTCTCGTATTTGTCAAGGCGTTGCTTAAGCTGTTTGTTTTCAGCGATTACTGCTTGATAGTGTACGTTTTGTGTGATTGGGGGAGTACATGCAGACTTGGGAGCCACGGCTTCCACCCAGCTTACCGGAAGCGATGATGCCTGTTGGGTGCATCCTTGATTCCCGCCGTTGTCTTTGCCCCCCCCCCCCCCCTGGAGGACTGCGGTGGAGGTTCTGCTGAGTCGGTGCTGGCGCGCTCTTCTTGGATGGCGAGTGCGGCTTTCTGCCCGGAGACCGTGAACGCGACCGGGAACTGTGCTTGTCATCGGCTGACTTGTAGGCATTTTCTTCCTCTTCGGAGGAGAACCAGCGAAGATTCTTGGTCCTCGGTGGGTCGTTGCTAGTGCCCTGTTGAAGCTTATCACTGTGGTCTGCTTGTACTTGCGGCTGTTTAGGTTTGGGCGGCTTAAGTCTTTTTTTGCAAGTTGTATCTCCTGTGGGGTGAGCCTCCCCGCATGAGGCGCATATAATAGAACACGGATGTCCATCCGTTGGATTAGTCAGTCCACACAGCCGGCAAATGGGGCGATCCGGATGCGGGCAAACGTCCGCGCGGTGTCCTTTCTCTCAGCAGACCTTGCAGACTTGAATCGTAGGTCGGAAGGGGTAGCAGCGGAGTTCACCCCCGTAATAGTAGACGGTACGAGGTAGCGTTGGACCGAAAAATGTAATGGCTGCGCTTTTCGTTGTGCCTATCATTCTGGCAGTGATGATCTCCACACCGTGCGTTCTGACACGTAGGTGCGCCATGAGAGTTTCGGTTGAGGTGTTCATCGGTACGCCGTGAATCACCCCTCTCAGAGTATCGTCTCCATTTGCGGCGTAGGCACGGACAGCGTGAGCCCTGCCGTTAAGCACAAGGGCGCGTATCAGACGCACTTTGTCCGCCACTTCCTCATATTTGGTCGACAGAATTGCTATGTTTGACCCTGGGTTGATTCTGAGGATGAAATGATCATCTCTGATGCCAGCTTGGCATGCCTCGATGATTGCTTGCGCAAGCGTAGTAGTCAGAATGTTTCTTAGCGGGAGGCCCTGGTTTGGAAGAATGACGATCTTGTAATCGTCCTTCGGCAACGGCGGTAGCTTTAGCGATTTCTTGAATGTTGGCGTGCCTGTCTTAACTTGGTCCTGGAGCCCTGCGCTGCCGCGCCTCCGCTCCAGTGCCTCTTGCTTGCGTTTTTTGGTGGATTTCGCTGCCTGCCAGCTAGCGTCCTCTTCTGAATGCGATTGAGCGCCGATAGCGTCTCGGCTCACCGTATCGTGGTCGCCCTGGAGTTGATCCATTTGGTCGTCTGCTGTACCATCCTGGTCTAGGAGGTGGTATTGTTGGTCGGTCGCCGCGTTGAGAGCCATAGCTGGATGAAGCTCCGACGCGGGCGTCCCCAGCGTCGGTGCAGCTGCCGGCGGCTCCCCAGGTCAGCGTTTGGTGAGCGTCCTAGTGGTGACGAGCTTTCTGAAGTTCTTTGGCACCTCCAAGTGGCAAGAAATCCTCATGAGTGGTGCCCAGGCGTTCCTCGGAACTTCTTGAAGCTGATAGTAACGTTTTCGAGTGGTTGCAGACGGGAAACACCACTAAAAAGCATGAGAATCCAGAGCGCGAAGCGAGCGCGTCTGCACTACTTCGAGCCCCCTGGCGGTTTTCGGTAGACTTGGAAATACCTGTGTGAGCATGCCGTCCATCGCTTCGACGGAAAAAAGTGCGATTTTCCCGCACGCATGACCGCTGTAAGTGACGTAGGGTAATTCTTCTTTTTAGTTTTTTTTTCAAATATTGGTTTGCAATTTTAGGGGCAAAGCTCCTTATAGCGGCACCCGTTCGTCCCCCGTAGTATGTAACAAGTATAACATTTTGACCTCCAAGGTGGTGCCGGTGAGAGACTTCTTCTGTGCGTTGTTGAACAATAAAAAATAGTGCTCAATGTACATGTCAATGGCTGCTAATAGCGAATGAGAGACAGGAGCATTCGGCCTTTAGTTAACGCGCAGGCTGCGATCACCATTAGCAGCCATTGGCATGTACATTGAGCACTATCTGACAAGAAAGGGTTGCTACGTTATACTCGCTGGGTGTAACCTCCTTAGCTTTAGAAATGTTTAGCGAGCGTTGAGCCGCAGTGCCATGAATACAATGAACTTGTATATACCATGAATGAACTCGAGGTTGTTAAAAATGGGAAGTAGATACGAAGCGCAAGCCGTAAGAAAATAAAAGCCGAATTCTCCGCCTCTCATTTCCCATTAGCAGCCATTGGCTTGTACATTGAGCACTATCTGACTGAAAAAGTTTGCTACGTCATGCTTGCTGGGCGTAACCTCCTTGGTTTTCGAAAGGTTTAGCGAGCGTTCGGCCGCAGTGTCATGAATACAGTGAACTAGTATATACCATGAACTCGAGGTGGTTAAAGGTGGGAAGTGGACCCGAAGCGCAAGCCGTAAGAAAGTGTGCGTGTGCCACCTCTCGTTTAGTCCTTGGAATGTCCACTGGATGGCGGTGCTTCTATATGGGGAATATATGATGAAAAGATGCGAGATGGTGGTACTTGGAGTGTTGAATAGATGGACGAACGGACACATAGACAGATGCATGGATGGACGCATGAACGGACGCAGGGGCGGCTGCATGGACGAACGCAGGGACAGACGCACGAACAGACGCACGCACGGATGGGCTGATGGACGGATGGACGGTCACACTGTCGGACGCATGGACGGACGGAAGCAAGAACAAATGGACGGACGAATTCTTCGCCCCACACTCCATCATTCACTCCGTGGATATGCGGCCATTTTTTTTTGTTGAAGCGCATTTTCCCCTTTATATTCTGCTATATTTCGGAAATGATTTCAAATTCATTGCTCGTCTGTGTTCTTCTCATCTCTTGTCCTTTGTTGCGCTGTTGTAAATATAATGAGACTTCAACCTTGATTTTCTCCGCTAATAATGAACCTGTGGCAGTAGAACTCGTGGCATTCGAGTTTTCTGAGTGCAGCTTGTCATTATAAGCCAAACCAATCTAAAGTAGTCTGAGCCATCTGGCCTAATTGTTCACTTTTATTTACTAAGCCAAGTCATTGTTCCTCTTTAGTGTCTATTTACGAATAATTTCCCTCCTATCTAATTTTTTCCCCGTCAGCGTTTTGCAGGGACTCTGAACGCAGCAGGATGGCAGTACGTGGACTGATCCTGCTTACTGCTCTGGCCCTTGCCTCAGGAGCTGATGATTTAAAGTTCACCGACTGCAAGGCGTTGCCAGCGGGAATGAAAACCAAGTCTGCGACTACGAACCACCCGTACCAATTGACAGCAGCTGCGCCCAACAATGGCAGCATTGAAGGTGAAAGGCGGCGCGTAAGGAAAGTAACCTGGGGTGTAGTCAGAGAACCAGAAGTGGCAAAAACGTGCAGCACTTGTATGAGGAAAGAGAGAAGAAAATGGTTCTCTCGTCTTTGAATTTGGATTGGTTTAAGGTCCTTGGACCATTGGACAGACGACTTTGCAATGCGCTTGCGCGGGAATCGTTCCTCACCTGTTGTCATACCAATGACACATGCGCACAAACACACAGCATGCATGCTGTGAGTGTTTGCGCGTGTTTTTTCATGCATGTGAGTGTATGTGCGTGTGCAGCGTGAGCGTTTTTGAGAGTGCTAATGTGCTGCGCCCTCTCTATTTCTCTATATATCTCTCTTTCTTCCCATTCCTTCATCTTTCAAACACTTCCATCCCACCCACCCGGTCCTTCCGTTTTATTTTCCTCCGCCTCTTCTTCCACCCATTTCCCCAGTGCGGGATAACATACAAGGTATTCGAGATGGTTAAAATTCTTGTCTGCTTTATCTCTCCTTTGGCTTTTCGCAGTGACGGTTATCGGGAGTATGTTCAAGTATTTCCGCATCGTGGCCATGGAACAGGGGAAAGAGACTATGCCAAAAGGGTCGTTCATGCTCGCTCCCGACGCAAAAGCCATGCTCATGGATTGCGGTGCGATGAAAATGGTGAGTCACAGCGGATAACCTGCGGAATACTTTCTCAAACAACTTAGCAAGCATACCAGCGTGAAATGAAAATGGGACAAGAAAAAAAAAGAAGATTACTGTAACTTTATGTCGGGTGGTTCCATGCCGATAATATCCCGTGCGTTTTTTGCACTTTCGCGTTTTCTCAGCCGAAATGCTTGACGATTATTTTTTAGACACTTGAAAATAGACGCTCATAGTTTTTTTATCTCAAAAGCGTATCAAGGAAACATCATTTTAATATTTTTCATGTTATCCGGTACACGGTAGCGTGCTGAAAAGTAATTAAGCTTGAAACGCTGGATAAAAGTGGTTTCTACAAACATAACTTTGCTCCTCGTAATTTTATTGTAGAGGGTGTGAAAGTATACATGGCATTCAAATTTCTTGATAGTTCATACTAAGCAGGGCAATATATATATATATATATATATATATATGTATATATATATATAGATCGATACGTGTAGAGTTGAAGTTGCAGTTGCAGACGTCGTAGGCAAGTGTAACACAATCGGTTCTGAGCCCGAGATACTTCAACCTCGTCGATATCTAGAAGCGTCCTCTACTCAAGTCGACACTACCACCAACACGTACTGTCACAGTGTACGTGACGTAGAGCTTGACTTTTCACTCAAGCCAACGTGACGCGAAGGCGGCCAGAGCAAGACCAGGGAGCCAGGGATTGAACCCACGTCGCGGTGGTGACTGTCGTAATGGCGCTTTTTGTGGGCCTGGGATGCCAGGAGTCAATCACGAACAACGCGACGTGCCGTCGCCGCGCGAACGATGGTGTCGTGAGCTTAAACAACACATATATATTCTGCATGTTCGTCTTTTACTAGAACAGGCATACATAAGTAATTTTAAGGACCATAGCGTTTGTCACGCTGCGTGGACCAAGCAACGCTTGCACGGAACGAGGAGTGCTTCCAACGCTTTGCTAAGACGAGACGGTGGTGGCACCTACCCGTCGCCTTGCGTTCTACACCTTGTCACCTCTGAGACGGGCACGCACGGCCGTCTCAGGGCCACGTGCTTTGTTTTCCAAAAAGAACGGCCAGATGGCGCTCATGTCTCACGTGTGACGTGACTTGATGCGCTCGTTCACCCCCGCTGCACGCTCGAGGCACTCTAACACGGCGCCTCCGGAATACCATTCCCCGATTTTCTTGCGCGGCACATCAAATAAATGTTTTGTTCAGTCTCTACACACGCAAGACTGTCGTCTTTCGACGACATTTGCAGATTACGTGCAGATACGGGGCCAATTTTTTCCGGGGTTCTTTGTTCGTTGTTCTCACTTCGCTTTGCGCCAGAAAGTTGTCAGTTACGTTCCGGTGGCAAATAGCTCGAACCACGTTTCTAGTTGCTTCTCGCACTTCGCTTATAAAATGGTCACAACAACTTTCATTTCTTATATTGATACGCTTCAGGCTTTATTGACATTAGAAGGCCTATTTATCAAAAGTAAAATACAAGTAAAAGCAAGCAATAAACTTCAAAAAATACGTGTACAAGCTGTCAGGCTCCTAATTATGCAGTATTAGCTAAAGTCGCTTTAAAATTGTATGGTCGTCAAAGGCGACAGTGTTTCTTGGCAGGTGGTTTCGATGCTGCGATGTGCATGGAATCAAACTTCAGTAACACTACTGAATTTGATGAAGAACTTCAGTGTAGTCATGAGAGACAAGCCGGGAAGGATCCACTAGAGTCCTCGGTTCACCGCTGGCTGCTCCCGTGTCGGAACTCAAGAGGCCATGCCTCTCCGCTGTTTCACGGGCTCTGTGGACGGCCGTTGACGGAATATTCAGTGAAGTTGACTGAATATTCAGTGCAGCACTATTGATGACGTCTTCCCACTTCTCATTGCTGGCGTGTGTCATGTCCCGTAACGCAAGACACTGTCTGATCGTATATGCTAGAATGCTTAACCCTCCTCATAATCCGGGCACTGGATTGACGTCTCGCTTTATCCAGATGGTCATATCTGTCGATATGCTTGCTGAATTGAATCAACCCAAGACATTACAAAAGATTATTAGAACCTAATGATATTATAAGTTCGGCCTATAGATTAGTTTGTTAAACAGATGGCTGTTAGCAAAGCAAATTTTGTGAAAAAAAGTAGAGGTGACAAACGGAAGAGGGGTAAGCGAGTGACTATAGACTAACGGTAGCAATGGTTAAAACCTGAATAGCACAGGCCGGCCGTTTTATAAAAATGCTGGAGTGGAAATCACCTACCGCAAGTGAAGCCAGCTTACCGCCTTTTTACCATGGGTACCATAAAACGTTAGTTCATTTTGATGTGACTGCCTACCACTCCAAGTGAGTTTGAGACGGCTAATTGTTTCGGACAGGTATTGCTGAGAGAATCTGTTTTTTTTTTTGCTGGTTTCCGTAGGAAGGTTACGATTTTTGACAAATTTCGTGAGCTCAAGCTCCAATACTGATCTGAGTAAATTCACCGGTAACTGCATCATTTCTCTTTGATCTGTTTGTCAAACAAACGCATTTTATATAAACCAACAACAAGCGAAAATGCTGCCTTATTGCGTAGAAGTATGGACAATAGCTGCCTGAAAAGTTTCTTGCTCTAGAGTGGCGAAATATTCCGACAGAGCATTCATTTTGATTAACCTCCTTGCTTACGCTTACATGCATCCATTCCCTAGCCTAAGAGAAGTTGAATTGATTACAAACTGATATTATTTGAGAAAACAGCAAACAGAAGCGCGGTTCCTGCAAATATGTTCAGGAATTGAGTGTTCCTGGATGTCTGGAAAATTAACACAAGTTAGTTGTGAGTTTTACGCAAAAATTTCCCATCTCAAATTTGTGATGGTCACGGTACCACAGACATTATATATATATATATATATATATATATATATATATATATATATATATATATATATATAAGACCATCACTGCCAATGAGATTACTGCTGGCACCAAAACATTTAGAACTGTTGTATTTAGGAAAATGTTAGTGTGTATGGAAAACAGCTCACATATCTGAGTTCAAGGCTGTCTTTCAAGGCAACGGAAACGTTCGAGTTCTTCTTCTGCCTCGCGATCCGTAAACGCTTTATGGCTACTATATGTGGAAAACCATTTTTTACAAGCTAGTCGCAAACGCAAGTATGCAGCGAAATCAAGTTTGTTTCAAGAGGGCAATGGATAAACGTTACCTTGCACCAACTAAATAAGACGTTCACTGTCTCCAAGAGTGAGTGGTCTATTTCTGTATTTCGCCGACCCATTGAATAGTAAACGAACGCTCTTTTAGATGGTTTGAAATGCCCTGGCACCAGACCCCAGGCTTTTACCATCACTCCCCAGTGTGGTCTAAGCACAGGTGAACACTACTGCGCCAACACAAGCGAACTCCTAACCAACACCTGGATTTAGAAAAAAAAAAAACACGCGTCTCCTAACCAACACCTGGATTTAGAAAAAAAAAAAAACACGCGTCCCTATATAGGCAAATGGGAAACTGCTAATCTGCTACATACACCATCCCGATGCAAAGCCGTTAAAGACAGCTGGATTATACAGAAGAGCGACTCCTAAATGCGAAGCACTTCTTGCGAATGCGAAGCATCCGACATCCGGTCTAAGATAGAGGGGTGGGGGGTGTCTTATCTCATGTGCCCCCAGAGCGACGGAGATGGGCCAGTTTGTTTAATTACTGCTTCGAATGGGGCCGTCGCTTTGCTTGCACATTACCGGCGGGTGGTACGTGCTATGTGCTTCGGAATCTTATCAATTTCGACTTTATATGAGAGATTACGGCAACGGCGACAGCAAAAGCTCGCTCAGACTGTCCCCATGATTGTTATCGAAATAAAAAGATGTTTCATTGCAATGAGCATATTGCGTGAGTGTGTGTGTTAGCGATGTTCGCACAAACCATTTACAGGGCCCACAACCAAGCGCTGCAGGACATACCTCGAATCTAACGTGGTGCATGTACCGCAGAATTGCTGTAATGTCTGAAATTCCTCCGCCATCTGGAGCATACAATAAGGACATATCGTGAGCTGTAAGCTAAGCCCTCTCACATGTATCACACCTATGTATGGTGCCATATTGCTCTATATTACCAAGTTCGATAAGAGTGTGTGGTCTGTCGGGGAAACGAATTCTCGGTGGTCTTTCCGAAGAGCATAGAACGAAGTCTTAATACAGGTGTGCAAAGGAGGTCAAAATACTTAATCAGTATAATTTGTCAAATATATGGCCAATGCTGTCTGTGTGCATCCCTACCACAGCACGCTCGATTCAAAGGCAATACTTTGCAGGCAGGTTCTCCTACCACCACTGTAGGACGTGCCATGGTTAACTTTGCAAGAATATACGCCAAATAACCAGCACTGTCTTCTCTACTTCCAGGCCGCTGTAGTGAACAAGGATCCGGCTGATGACATGACCCCGCCCTTCACTGTCATGTGGAAAGCCATGTCTGGTTATGAAGGTGCTCTGAAGTTCAAGTAAGCGCACCAGTAATATATCAACAAGTGGGTAACAGGCAATATTTATCGAGCTAGTAGGTTGATCCATCGTTGCAGGCAGCTGAACGCTTTACTCGGGAAGGATACATGAAGGGGTTGTGGTTTCTTCCTTTTTCATCCGTCCCCAGTGAAGTTATGCGCCGCGTACGATGATATACGTGGGACGGCATGCTTTCAAAGAGGCCCTCGCAAAACCAATTCAACTGATGAAGTGAAAAGAAAAAAAAGCAGGTCCCACGTACTTTGGGGATCGACGTTATGCAAAGCATATGGTGGGAAGGTCATCGTGCGTGTCGTAACTTTCTATTGAGCGACGGCGTTATGAAACGACGCTCGGTCTATTTGCAAATGTTGCACACAGAGACATATGTTGAACAGAGACAGATGTTGACATAACCAGTCGCTTGCACCTGCGCAACGACGCCAACTGGAACTTGTACATGCGACAACATTATGAAATGACGCTCGATCTATTTACAAATGTTGCACACAGCGACATATGTTGAACAGGAGCAGATGTTTTTATATAACTAGTCGTTTGCTCCTGCGCAACGATGCCAACTGAAACATGAACATTATCAACACCAGAACTGATGGGCTGATATAAAGCGCTGGTGCTCGCTAATACGGTAGCCCTGGACACTGCTACATAAGCCAACTTCAGCGGATGGCACAGAACTACGATTGACTTTAACCTGACGTGACGGCTGTGTTCTAGGAGTGCATATGTAATGTTTATGAAGGTGGACCAAAGTAGTACATATGTAATGTTTATAAAACTATATCTCCAAAATACTTCAAATAACAGATAGTGCTCAATCGACCAACAACAGAGAATGGTGAAGCACAGGAAACGCGCTTGACTTGTGCATTAGTGTTCCCTCTCGGTCCCGTTTCGAATCCACGCATTTCGGCAGTTCAGAGCAACGGTAAGCCTACGCACACCAAGCGTGAACTGCTAAGTAATGCGTACTTATGCAGCCGTCTCGGATAAAGTCAGCCATCAAAGGGGGGTGAGGGAAAACACTTTTGTTTTTCTAGAAATGCTGCAGCAGTTAGCATAGCCGATGGCGAGCTTTGTGTTTCACGACATAGGCGTTCGTAAGCTATTTTTTTCACATCGCCGTCTACCAGAAGGTCAGTCAAACGCTAATCGAATGCTAAAGCTGGAGCTTGCCTTCCGGGAGCTGTTTGTACCAAACACAAGCGTAACGTGTTTTTTTTTTCATGAAACTTCGGGGCCCCGGACCTGCTCTGACTATCGCCTCCGAGATTTAGTTTATGCTAGGGGTTTATGTACAAGATTCCGGCTCCACCACATCTCCCGTCCTGTACTCTCCAGAGAGTTTCTTCACCAACTGTTTGCCACTGAAAGAAATTAAGACAGAGGAGCTGATCAAACGCAATAGTATTCCTGCTATGCCACTTGCAGTCAGACTGAGGTATTGATGTTCCGGATACACGCTCGTGACCTTACCCTCACTTTTACTTTCTACTATCATGCATGCAGTCTGCATACATAACTAATAGTCGCCGCCGTGGCGACCAGACCGTTACGAAAGGTGGATCAATGACATTCTGTGCAAAAATACATTTTGTGGTGTGCGTCTGAGCGGCAAGACCGGCGTGTGGTCGAGATGACTTGAATGTTTACAACAAAGCGGTGGTTTATATCAGGAGAAGTTTGTGCTTTTATAACCATTTATTATTTCATCGGAGTTATACAAGACGCCGCTTCATGATTTCAGAACGCGTGTCAGTGTCCATCCACGGGCAAAAAGATTCACCACTAGGGCGAAGTATATGAATGCGATGGCAACTATTTGCAATGGTATACGAACTAACGCTATCAGCTGAGTATTATTCTGTATCCGATCTCGCATAAGTCCACAAAACGCCGGTGTAAGAGAATACGGCCCCTCCAGGTGGAGAAGTGGTTTTTGTGCTGTCCGTCGTCTCAACGCAAGGTGGTTAGAACACACCATGTAGAAGGGCGTACTAGCCGTTTGCTGGAACCCATACTGAGGAACCCATACGCGCGTGCAAGCGATGGCAAACACGCCCTTATAATCAAAGTTCACAGATGCTGCTTGAGTGGCACACTCCACCCTTTTCGTCCCCTGGCATCCATTCATGGGACCTCAAGACGCGCAAAGCGTTTCCTCTTCGCTTGAATGCCAATAGATGGCAGGCCTTGCTAGAGGGTTGATGTTATCGCGTGCACCCTCAGTGCAATGGAGATGGGCCGACTCGTTTCATCTCCGGTTCAGCCGCTTTCGGTGTCAGCGCTCGTATGCTTTTTACCGGCGCGTGGAACGCAGGATGCGTGGGAGGATGTTATCGATTTCGACATTATGAGGAACATGACGGCGACGGCGGCGAAAACCTGTTGTCAATGTTCATATATGTCAGTGTTGTGCTTGCGCGAAAATTCCAAGATAGGTATGTTCCAACTAGGCGGAATCGCAGTTTTGCTTCAGTTGATATATATTTGCTTTCGATATAAAAAGAGAAATGGCATGCCCGTCTCCTTGAGCGTGAGCCGCGATGCCACTTGACATCATACAGTTGGAAGTCATGACGATGCCTAAATTGACCAACGTCAGTGACGTCATCGTAAAGTCACACGATGATGTCATGAATGCACTTTGACGATCGCCCAAAGGTGAGCCGATCTCGGAGGCATTACATCAGCAGGTTTTTAGCGGAATGGTACGCCTTGTGTACGTGTTCCGGCCTGTCAGTCGAGTGTAGGGGCTGCGTTTGCGTGTGGCGAATATGGGTTGACCACGCATTGTGACAGTAAGAGCTTTATTGTGGTCTTAAAGTGGCAGAAGCGAGAAGAGGCAATTGATCCCGCTAGCTGAGCCAGATGGCTCTGTCTAGAATAGTGGCATGAAGCGGAACGTCCCAGTGACGTTCCCGGGCCCTCAGGGTGGCCATGAGTTGGTTTCAAAGTACCATGCTACACACAGCAGCATCAGAGTTGTGAGAAGGCCCGAGCAGCAGCGTGCCTATGAAAAATGCTGATGAGAGCATAAGCGACCCTCGAGCCCGTCAACTACACTGGCCATCCACCTACACAGTGTGGAACGATATCAAACACTTTTCGCAATCTTGACGGGTAGCGATTCAGATTACGGTGACCCGGCGTGTTGTATGTTTATTAATGTGTACGCTCCCCTACGACTCTGTCAGGGCCGCAGCCATTTTATTTCGTGCGTGTGGGATGTGGTATCAGTTTCTTACATAAGCAGGCATAGAGCTGCTCTTTCTAATTTAACTATTTTTTCTTGCAGGTTGACCGTCGTTGAAAACGCCACCATGTTCTACGAGGCAGAATCCGGGGAGCAAACGATCCCCAAGGCGAGTACATGGCATGTATTTTGCAGAAGCGCGTATTTTTCGCACTCGCAGCACTACACATAAGGGGGCAAAGGAGTTTGTGACTCATGGATAGTCGCTTTTGCCCTAAACAGTAGTCATCGTCTACTTCACGAGCCTTTAATTCTTTAGCGTGTAGTGTTGAATGGTAAATTGTCTCGAAGAGCACGTGCTTTATGAGTACGAAGCGGTTCGTTATAGAAAAGTGCTAAGTGCAACTTTTCTAAAAAAACGCAAGGGAACCAAATGATAGTTATTAGATTAAGTGACAGGAAGACATGGCTCTACTACGTCATGTCTCCCTGCGTCATTCATCTCGTCGCAGTGGCGTTGCGCTGCCGCAGTGAAAGTGTGGCGGTCGTGACGTCACACCACATGACGTCGCACCACGCCGTTCGCTCGTAGCCTCGCCGCTGCTGAAACACGCAGCCAGGTGAAGGTTTTGTGGCTACTTCGCCGGCGCTCATGAACAGGACATGAGGAAACTTGCGCGGAGCGCCATCTATCTTTGGCGACAGCAGCAGCGTATCGTAACTGAGTGGAAACTAGGCGAAAAAAATATCCGACGAAAAAAAACCATTCGTCAAAAACGGCTCCCGCTTCTAAATAACAGAGATTGAGTATTTTTTTAAACAGCAGAGGCAACAGAAGTACACTGTTTTTTTTTACAGTGTCGGGCTTCAAACTATGTGGCTTTCCGGAGTGTTCAGTATTTCACAATGAGGCCCCATGTATTTCCAGTGATCGGTGCTTGCCTTAGAAAGCCACATAACTTGTACTGCGGTACTCAAATTTTACGAAAATGTTCAAGCAGGTCTCTGCTGTATATATATTGGAGTCGTTTTAGATAACCCGCACATTTAGAAAAATACAATTTTTTGGCCTATTTCCCATTCAGTTATCGCAGGACACCGTTACTGCCGCCTAGAAATGGCACTACCTACAGAGGTCCCTAAATCCTGGGAATATGGTTATTCATTTTCTCCATGGCAGGCTGCGAAAGGTCGAGTAAAAGCAGCCGCCTGCTGAGAAGATGGCACAAAGGACGTCGTATTCAGTGTAGCAAGCTTCAAATAAGCTTACCAAGAGCGAAAATATGCAAATGTGGAAGCTGATGCAACAGTCGCATTGAAGAGGTACGTAAGCAACTTGATTGATTCATGAAAGAATCATTTGAGGGAGGTGGTTGGGAAGTGTAAGTGTAAGCAGCATGACGACGGCCCCTCGGCTGCTCTGTGTGGCCGGGCACTACTTGTGTGCTTCGGCGACACATCTAGCCCAGCTCACTGTCCGGAGGTGGAATCGCACCTGCGAGCTCCGCAGAGCAGCCCCCCCATCGCTTCTGGGCTTCTGACTCTTGCCACGGGGGCTTGTGTTTGTTAGGGCAACTCAGAAATACGTTATTGAAGTATCCTCTGGCGTTAGGGCACAAGGTGCAATGAGAAGAGGTTCTGCCATGCGTAAAAAGAGAGAGGAGGAAAGGAGTCACGACTGTGTTCGTTTGAAGTCTTCACCACAAATCCTTGCCACTAATTCAAAAAATTTTATGTGGTGGAGGATACGTTAGGCGGGAATTTTGGTAAAAGAGCGTGGCATCATCGTAGCTGAGGAGCCGATCCCTGGCACCTAGAAGCGAAGGCAGGTCGCTTTGAGCCTGGTTGACGAGTTTTCGGGCTTGGGTGTGAGCGGCCGTGTGGTCTGGGTGTCCACAGTTCGCAGGGACCCACAGGAGGATGATGAGATCAGGCGGAGAAGATAATTGAAGAGTTCTAGCAGCCGGAGAGTAGATTTTCATAATCGCGAAATTGCGAATTGCATTTTAAAATTGGAGAAAATAAGGAGTGAAGAATGGCTGAGGCATTTGCCGCCTTGTCTGCTTCCAGGGAGTCTGTAAAATTTGGAATGGACGTACTAGCGAACAGTTTTTGAAATCTTTCAACATCGGCTATTGTGAAAGCTGGATTATCTGCATATCAGGCCGTGTCTACGTATACCGCGGGAGAATTAGGAGGGAAGCGCTTGTGAAGGGCCTTGGCTCTAGCTTCGCGTCTCGCTGGATTATGCTCTTGGTCAGTGTTTTTGTGGAGTGGTGGAATTATTAAGTTGCTTTTAAGAGCGATGAGAGCTACGTGCGTGACCGTGGTGTGACCAGGAAGGTTTATTCCAATGCTAGGCAGGAGTACTTGTTCTGCTAATAGGCAACACGATCACTGTAGTAAACGAAGAGGTTACAATATACTGCTGTTTCTGTGTTGTCACAGCTGGTGCGAAGCTTTTTAAGCACGAACTATTTGTCTCTGCACGCAGCAACATTCCAATGGCGGCAATGGTCACAAGGACGCCGGGGATGCGGGCAAGGACGCGCACTCGAAAGGCACCGCCTCCTGCTCGGGCCTGTCATCTTGGTTGGTCGCCGTGGCCCTCGGCCTTGTCGCAGTGCTCGGCCTCGGACACAATCTGCCCGCCAGTTAGCCTGCTGTGGGGAGGCCCCGTTGCAGACTCGGCTGCACAGAACAGCCATGGTGCATGCTACGGGAAGGGGAGAGAAAGGCTGCATTGGGAACTTCGGAGTCTTTTTTCCCTGGAAGAAACTTCTCTTTTTGAGTCTTTGTGCCTGTTTTCTTTCCTCTTTACTATGTAGACTACTGCTAACCTGTACATTTCATTTGTTACTGCCCTCGGCCAGCGTAAAAACGGATGGAACATTCGATTATTGCCAGTCTCACAGGCTAAGAGTAAGCAATGCAGCTAGTATGGTACTACATCCCCAGTCGATAGCACTATTTGGACGCACCTAAAGTATGTTCAAAGTGGAGAAATAGCTTTGTTTTACTGGCTTTGTGAAAAGGATGATGCTGTCTATTTGCTTATGGAGGTTCTTAAAGGTGGCCACGACAAAACTTAAGGACGTTTGCGTACAACCAGAAAGAATTGGGATTGACTCCCAGCCAGCGTTGGCCTTTGCTGTCCCCACTGGCCTTCCCAAGGAAGTCGTGTATGCGACTTATCCCGGGAAGCTATTGTGTAGTTGTTATACTTGTCTTTATTGTCGTGGCCACCTTGCAAGAACTTTTACAAGCTTCTTGTGCATTTCCTCTGCGTGCAAGGACACTCGAGGCGAAAGGTTGCACACAGCAAACGTAAATTCTAGTTATTTGAATTCACACTTTACTTGGCATTTAAGCCCGCAAGCACAAATACTAGGTAAATTACTGTACTACGCATCATTCCCATCGTGGCTGAATGACTGCAGAGCCAGAGTGCCCTCTAGTTAATTTTAGGAAACTGTTTCTCACAATTATCAGCCTGCCTCTTGTAACTGACTATCGGGATTCGGGGGTGGGAAGTATGCAGTTCTTGAAATGCAACACCAGAAGGAACATATCGCAGGAGAGTCCGGTGTTCGACCTGTTCGTATACATAGATTGGAGAAATCAATGAACTCGGCCTTCGAAGAAACGCACCCAAGAGAAGAAGTTGACGATGACACACGCTGGATCCCAGCGTATGTGGTCATCTGTCTTCTTTTCTGGGGTACGTGTCTTGGAAGGCTGGGCTCATCTGTTAACCAGGGGGACGCAACATAATAAAGCTAAAAGATAATCAATCCAAGGGAAGTATAGGGGGCGTTGTTTTTAGCACTGTTGGCATAAATGTGCGGAAATAGGAGTGGGAAAAAATTCACAGCATATACACGGAATGACTGATAATGAGTGGGGTGAAGCGTTCGTCAATCCGTTCGTACGTCCGTCCAACCGTACGTGTGCCTGTTCGTGTGTCCGTTGATGCGCTCGCCCGTGCGTCCATTCGTCTGTGCGTCCGTGCGACAGTCCATCCTGACGTGCGCCTGTTCGTGCGTCCATTCACCCATCCTTCCGTCCGTACGTCCATGTGTCTGTCTGTCTGTCTGTCTGTCTGTCTGTCTGTCTGTCTGTCTGTCTGTTTGTCCATCTGCTTGTCTGTCTGTCCGTCCATGCGTCCGTGCGTCCATCTAGTGAACACTTCAAGTACCACCATCTCGCTTCTTCTTATATATTCATCACATACAAGTACCGCCATTCAGCGGACAATCCAAGGACTAAACGAGAGTATTTACCACATTTCTGCTGTAAGCGCTTTGTTAACACCGAGAGCGTAATAAGGACGTCATGCTACGTTTTTCATAACATGTGGACATGTGGATATGTGCCCGAGGGCGGGTATCTGTTACTGGTATGTGGGTATGTGCCACAGGTTATGTACTACGACAATGGGGGACGCACTAGCCACAGAATAAGTAGCTTCGCCTCCTAAAAAACTTTCCACTGGCAGGGAGCACACCTCCTTCTTTTGATTAAAGCGTCCGGGGTCTGTCGATACAGCGGCGGTGAGGGGTCGTCATGCCATTCACTTTATTCAGTCTGTTTAAACCGGGGAGTCTTGGTCGGCGACGCTTTTAACCATGAAGGAAACTGTACATCACTTTTTTTTGCTGCTGACGTCACGCAGAATTTTCTTGACGACACATAACATTTAATATTTTTGCGAACTGGCCAACAAGCAACAATGCATCCTATACTCCCTGAAAGCGTAATGGTCTGCCAGAATGAGGCTCTTCCTATGAATGAACAAGAGAAAGGGAATGTAAAAGCTTGTTTTATTTGTCAGACACAACTGCAATAACAACTTTCTGGAGGCCTACCTGGACGCCTATCTGGAGGCATTTCCGACTGCCCCGACGTGACATGAACGTGTGTGTGTGTGGGCACCATAGACAGACATCCAGAAATCTGGGTTGTTTATTACGTGGAACGATTTAAGCTGCTAGAATGCGTCGCCAGACCCTATTCCGCCGCCTGTTAGGCGCTTTCCGTAGGTCACGGTAGACTCTGCATTCCTCGCGCTGCTGTAGAAAAAATATCAGCATATCTACGGACTGAATGATGATCAGTGGGGCGAAGCGTCCATCAGTTCGTCCGCGCTTCCGTCTGTCCGCTTGTTCTTGCTTCCGTCTGTCTGTCTGTCTGTCTGTCTGTCTGTCTGTCTGTCTGTCTGTCTGTCTGTCTGTCTGTCTGTCTGTCTGTCTGTCTGTCTGTCTGTCTGTCCGTCCGTCCGTCCGTCCGTCCGTGGATCCATTCGTTTAGCTAGTGAACACTCCAAGTACCGCCACCTCGCATCTTTTCATCCTATATTCATCATATGAAAGTACCTCCATCTAGCGGACATTCGAAGCACTAAACGAAAGGTGGCTACCTACTACGACAACAACAACAACAACAACAACAGCAACTACTACTACTACTACTACTACTTCTACTACTACTACTACTACTACTACTACTACTACATACATCGCGGACGTACGACACGTGGCATAAGATGAAAAAAAGTCTCGCGGTGGGCCCATGGCAGTCATAAATCGGTTGCAGAAGCCTCGGGCTATATGGAATGTCGAAGTGTTATTCTCTGAGCACTCGTTTGCTGGACACCGGATGATGTCACAGTTATCTCTCAAAGTTTGTTCAAGGATCTGACGAACTACTTCGAGTGCCGTCCCATTAAGAAACGGGCGACATGCCGACCACGAGTTGAACGGTATGACTGCCGTCTTCTTTCTGTGTTCCGTGTCCGCAATGGCCATGGCTATTGCAGCTGATTCGGACTTGTTGCGTAACTGCTAGCGAGTGAGTCTTTCTGCTGCCTATGCGTTGGGACGTTGAGGCTAGGCCTCCCTATCCCCACGTAGGAGCAGCCCGCGACATTGCTCTAAAGGAGTAGCGTTTCTCAATAGACAATAAAGTTCTCTGTCTGTCTGTCTGTCTGTCTGTCTGTCTGTCTGTCTGTCTGTCTGTCTGTCTGTCTGTCTGTCTGTCTGTCTGTCTGTCTGTCTGTCTGTCTGTCTGTCTCCTAACGTCTGAGTAGCGCGCGGTCGAATATGTCCAGATGTATTTATCGCAAAAAAAATACAGCATAGCAGTAAGACTGCCCTTCAAACAACGACGGTAAATGTCCGAGAGGGGGAAGGTGTGGGTACGAATAACTGTGTTACCCCTCACCAACTCTAGGTAATTGAGGGGGGCATGCCTCCTCGCCAACTGCGTGGCCGCCTCCCTCTTCCCCCATGCACACGCCAGTGTTTAGACGTATCGTCCGTGTTTAGGACAAACACTTATAAAGACAATAGCAAGAAGCATTAGTCTGTATCTCGTCTTCATTCAAACCATGGAACCGGACGATGGACATTCTACTGCGGGCATGGAAACAAGC
This sequence comes from Rhipicephalus microplus, assembly GCF_043290135.1. NCBI lineage: Eukaryota > Metazoa > Arthropoda > Arachnida > Ixodida > Ixodidae > Rhipicephalus > Rhipicephalus microplus. Next base: position 63,962,737 of record NC_134709.1, on the reverse strand, counting down.
TAATGACGAATGTCGCGGCTGATTTTTAAGTGAAATGTACTGGTACCAAACTTAAACGCGTATATACGAATGTCGTAATTTAGTAGCAATCGATCGAGACTCATTGCACTCGCGAGCAGCCTCCAGGGGACACGCCGGGCGTGCAGTAGCTCGATAACTTAGGTGAAAGCTTTGGTGTTGCGCCGATAGTAAGTTCGGAGTTTCTAAAAATCCTCATGGGCGAGTGTTTTGCAAATAAACACGATCGGCGAGTCAGCCCAGAGAACGAACTCGGCATGCAAACATTCCCGATGTCAAAAAAAAAAAAAAAGAACAACCTTCCGTTGCTCTCGTCCGGCCATGCCTTCCAACCTTCCGCTACTTTCCCTCCCCGTCCGCCTTAAGCTTTCAACATTGACGTCAGCAGTATCTTATTTTAGGAATAGCGAACATGTATTGCATTAGGGAGGTGGGGAGGGAATAGCTTGTGTGGAGGGAGAGAGAGAGAGATGGGGTGGTACGTGGCCCTTTTGCACCACTCTGCCAACATCCATGTACGGCTTTGAGACGGGCTGCCAGAAGTGACACCATAACATGCAGGAAAAAAAAAGTTTGCAATGAAAAAAGAGAGGCTGGGTATTTTCCTCTCTCACGAAGCTCGTCTTTGCTCAAGTCAGGTCAGTCGTACACTGAATTGTTTCTTCATTCATGTTAATTTACATTTCGCGAAAGTTTGAAGCTAAGGGAAAAAAATAATAAGGCTAGACGTGCTCTCACGGGTCTCAGTTGACAGAGTTCGGCAGAGGCGACCGTTGTGTAGAACGCCAACGGCGAAGCGACCATAGCAAGGAAGAAACGAAGCAACAAAAGGAAGAAAGGCAGGGAGCTTAACCAGAAAGACACCCGCTTGGCTACCCTACAGTGGGGATCAGGGAAGTGCACAATAACATCCTTTCGCCGCAATGCGTTGGCAAGTACTTGTCTCTCTGTCGCAAATCCAGGACAGTGGCGTAGCAGGTGTCCGACATTTTCATCGGTGCCGCAAATATCGTATGCCACACTGTCAGTCGTTCCGATGAGCGTGGTATAAGCTTTCGTTAAAGCAACTCCCAGCCAAAGGCGGCAGAGAAGTGAAGCTTCACGTTGATGTAGGCCGGGTGGAGGCCGGAGTTGTAGTGAATGGTGAAGTTCATGTAGCGTACGTCCTATGCAACCGTAGAGTTACTGTGGAAAAGGTAGCATTTACAGTATCATTAGACGACGCGCGCTCACTGCGCCATCTCGCTGGTAACACTGAAAACACGATAGTTCCTCCTAGATAGTTATCGCCAGCGGTAAGTGGTAGATATAAATAGCTTGCCGTTTCGACGTTGTAGGAGGTGCTCCTTCGTGGAGCAGTGGCCAACATGTCGCACTCACAATTTAGAGGTCAGACGTTCGATTCCGACCACCTGAGTCTTTTTCGGGATTATTTTTCTTTCTTGCGTTTTGATTATATATATATATATATATATATATATATATATATATATATATATATATATATATATATATATATATATATATATATATATATATATATATATGTACGGTGAAAGACGGCTCCGCCGACACTGGCGGCAAGCTTCAGCTGAGAGTGCCCATATATATGCTATCGTAATGAAATAATTTTACACAAAGCCGGAATTTCCCTGGTGTCTTCTAATGCTAATGTTCCTGGAAGGGGCTTTTATCCCCATATCACAAAGACTTTACCAATGTATTGGCAGAGAGTGTTCCCTTTTGTTGTTTTTTCCTTTGGTACAGAGTATTCACATGGTTAAAATACAATGGCACTCGGCCAACATTGACGCTTAGCTGAGTGGCCAAGACACTCGCCTTTGAACCGTTACGCCCAAGGTGCGAAACCCAATCCCACTAACGTATCTTTATTTTACAATTTCCTTACAGGAGCTTTATTACATTTTTAAACCCCCGAGTATTCAATTCAATAAACATACTTCCATTTCCAAATGATCTCCAAAATGTGTTAGTTGCTTTTGCTGTAGACGGACAACTAGGTAGTGGTGCGAAAAACCTTACTTGAATGTCCTCAGGGTAAGGAATATATGCGATAATGAGCGCACTTAGACGCAAAGGCACTTAATTTGATGAAGAAAACGATCTCCATTCCTTTTTTTTTTGTTTCTGATTTGGTGAGCCTGCTTTCCTTGCCCTCTTCCCCTGTACAAGTAGCCAGCCGTTTAAAGGACTGGCTAACCTCCCTGTCCTTCCGCTTCGTCTTTCCTCCTTTTCTTCCTCCCGAGGTGAAGCTTCCCCTGATACGTTGGCTTTCTCGCAATGTATGTCGAAAATGAGTCGAAAAAGTAGAGGACCTTATCATCTCTGATAAAGCTGCACTTTTGTCTGACGTCACATCGTACAGCGAATGATAATCTGTACGTTTATATTGGAGTCTCCCGAGCTGAAGCTTGGCTGAATCCCGCAGCTTTCCCACAATTAATGTTAAAAAGCCGTTGAAAAAGTTAAGGACCTTACCACCGTTGATAAGGCTCAATTTTTGTCTGAGGTCACAACATGCAAGGAAGGTTATACTGTACGTTTATAGTAGTCTCCCGAGCTTCTCCTGATGCGTTGGTTTTCCCGCAATGCACGTTAAAAAAAAGCAGCCGAAAAAGTTGAGATTTTTACCACCCCTTGTAAAGCTGAACTTTTGTCTGATGTCACACCGTGCAACGAACCATAAACTGCACGCAAAGTTGATCTAAACAGGTCGCGAAAGTTGGAAAGTCGTCCGAAACCTATTGCCACAGAGATCAACAACCGCGTGATGATTGATGCGCGACTAGGTGAGGGGACAAATATTGAAATAAAAAGAAATAATGAAACGTTCTTTTTTTCAATAGTTTTATTTGTTTAAAAAATTACTAGATCACCTAAAGAAAGCTTAAGTTGTTTTTGTGTGTGGTTGAGAACCCTATCTTGTTTGTTTAGTTTCAGAAACGGCGGGCACATGCAGGCAGTCTGGTAATATTAGCCCATGGTTTTGCCTTTTATCATGTGTTCGACGTGTTTTTGGTGCAGCGTATTGCCAGGCTAACGAGGCATCGCGCAATTTTCCGTGGTAGTTTCGTGCGTACCTTCAGTAGTTGATTTATTTTTTATGCACTGTTTACCAGTGTGAACATTTCAGGGCTCAACTTGCTCACATATTGTGTCGAGAGCCGCTCCTGTGACTGCCGACTGCTATCGCTGGCGCACGGCAGGCGTGCCCTGGCCTCTGGTGACGGGGAACACGACACGCTAAGCAACGGGACGCTGTACTCTACGGCTGCCAAAGTTATATTTTCAAAGCTGCTATCTCACTACAGCGGTTTTCGACGATTGGGCAACGTGCGTTTTCAAACTGTTTGCTGTTCTGCTGGTGAACAGTTGTCTTACAATTGCCTCGTCGAAGTTTGTTGTGCATGTTGCAAGTACGTAATTTGGCTAATAAAACAACTTTGCTTCCACAAGCCTTGTTTTCTTTTGTTTTTTTTTCTCTCTCGCATGCAATTAGCGAGACACAATTAAGGCTCAACAAAATTGCGTAATAATAACGGCAGGTAAAAAGTGAGCAGTTAAAAAAATTCCTATTTCGCGCCTTGTAGGGCAAATGCACGACCTCGCAAACGCTTCCGGTTGTGACGTCGTAACCCATTTTTTAATTTTTGTTTGCTCTTATATGCTTCCTCCTCACGTATATGACGACGGTTGCAATGAGCCCTGGACTACTGGATCCACGGGCTTCCAAGAAAGTTACGGCAAAAGTTTACATATAACTTGCTGTGTGTTTATATTAGAGTCTTCAGAGGTGAAGCTTCTCTGATGATTTCGCTTTCCCGCAATGCATGTCAAATATCAGCCGAAAAAGTTGAGGCTTTATCACCCCAGATAAGGCTCAACTTTTGTCTGACGTCACACTGTGCAAGGAAGGTTATACTGTACGTTTGTATTGAAGTCTGCCGAGCTGAAGCTTCCCCTGATACGTTGGATTTCCTGCAATGCTTGCCAAAAAAGCAACTGAAAAAGTTGAGGCTTTATCATCCCTGATAAGGCTCAATTTTTGTCTGACGTCACACCGTGCAACATAAGATGTAGTGTGCGTTTGTATTACAGTCTCCCGAGCTAAAGCTTCCCTTGATGCGTCGCCTTTCCCCCAATGCATGTCAAAAAAGCAGCCTAAAATGTTCTGGCGCTTTTCGCCGCTGATAAGGTTCAATTTTTGTCTGACGTTACACCGTGCAGCGGAGGATAAACTGTACGTTTATATTAAAGTCTCCCGAGCTGAAGCTTCCCCTGACGCGTTGGCTTTCCCGCAACGCATGTTGAAAAAACAGCAGAAAAAAGTAGAGGTTTCATCACCCCCGGTAAGGCTCAACTTTTGTCTGCATCACACCATGCAACAAAGGCTGTTTATATTACAGTCTCCCGAGCTAAAGCTTCCTATGATGCGCCGCCTTTCCCCCAATGCATGTCAAAAAATCAGCCGAAAAAGTTGAGGCTTTATCATCCCTGATGAGGCTCAACTTTTGTCTGACGTCACACAGAGCTAGGAAGGTTATACTGTACGTTTATCTTAGAGTATCCCAAGCTGAATTTTCGCGTGGTCCGTTGGCTTTTCGGCAATGCATGTCAAAGAAAACAGCCGAAAAAGTTGAGGCCCTTATCACTCCTGGTAAGGCTCAACTTTTGCTTGACGTCATACCTTCAACACTAGACCTAGTATTGCATCTTTTCGTTTCGCATATGTTGGAATGAGCTAAAAAAATCTGATGACGTCAGAAAAATGTTCAGGTTTATAGGGCTGATAAGGGACTAAACTTTTGCGACTGCTTTTCTGACAAGCGTTGCGGAAAAGCAAACGCATCAAGAGAAGCTTCATCTCTGTAGGCTTTAATATAAACACACAGTGTGTCCTTCGTTGCAAGTTGTGACGTCAGACAAAAGTCGAGCCTTATCAGGGGTGATAAAACCTCAACTTTTCCGGCTGCCTTTTTTTTTTGACATGCACTGCGGAAAAGCCAACGTATCAGGGGAAGCTTCAGGTTTGGAAAGTCTAATATAAACGTAGAGTATAATATTCCTTGCACGGTGTGACTTCAGACAAAAGTCGAGCCTTATCAGGGCTGATAAGGGCCTTAACTTTTTCGGCTACTTTTTTTTACATGCATTGCGGGAAAGCCCACATATTGAGGGAGCTTCAGCTCGGGAGAGTCTAATATAAACGTACAGTATCACCTTCCTTGCACGGTGTGACGTCAGATAAAAGTTAAGCCTTATCAGGGGTGATAAAAACATCAACTTTTTCGGCTGCTTTTTTTAAATGCATTGGGAGAAAGGCAACGCATCAGGGGAAGCTTCTGCTCGGGAGGCTCCAGCGCGCACAGGAGGTCCGTCTTAGCACGATGTGACGTCACACTAAAGTGTGACGTCACATCGTGCTAAGAGTTTCACAGAGTTTCTCGCAATAAACTTTACGCTTATTAATCTTCTCTAGCCTGAAGTTTGTAACCTTGGGACATCTCCTGCGTATTTACCTGCATTGTATTACTGTTTCTCTTACTGGACTAATAAAGATTGATTGATGGCTTGATTTACTTGCACTACTCGAAAAGGAGACTCTGAGCAGGGCTTCTATATACGTCGATGGCATAGAAGCCGACTCGATAATTAAAGGCGTCTGTCCGTCCTTTTATCTCTCTACCACGTAATACAAATCGCACTGAAGAAACATACATAGAAAATAAAATAAAACTTATAAGCTGCGTTGAGTTTCTAAACTACTTGCTCGCGCTTCAAAGGCGAGTGCCTTACGCACTGGGCTAAAGGCCCAGGCATGCACATCATCGCTATCTCTGAACCTCGTGAATGTGCCATGAAGAAATTCACGCATCAAATAAAAAAATTTGCAACGTTGCACTGAGTTTCGAACCTAGGGACCCACGCTCCAAAGGCGAGTGCCTTACCCACTAGGCTAAAGACTCAGGCTTGCAGGACGTGTGTATCTCTCAACCCTATTAATGAACTAAAAATAAATAGAAGTATAAAGTAAAAGAAAACTTGAAGGCTGTGCTGAGTTTCGAACCTGTTGTGTCACACTTCAATATCGAGTGTCTCAGCCACTGGGCTAAGAAAGCACACTTGCAGAAGTTAGGCTGAGCTTCTTTTAGTGAAGACATTTTACCGTGTAAGACATTTCTGTGCCATAGATTTTCGGTTCAGTAGGGTAGCCCAGTGACCGAAGTCCTAGCTTGATTAACCTGCCCGCTTCTCTCCTTCGTTTATCTCTCTCCCTCCCACGTTAACAAAAGAATAAGACTACTTAGACGAAATTGTTCTACAAGCAAAATATTTAGCCCTTATCTGGGAACCAGGACGAATTTTGCTTCAACTAGAAGATTTTTGTTCTAAGAAATCTTTGCGGATTTCCTCGTGGGTTCATGTTACGAATGTGTGGCTGTCATTTCTCTTTTTCATAAGCCTTCGCCACCTTGAGGGATCCCGAAGAACTCGCTCGCTGTAACTAGGCTCGCCGATAACCACACCGATTAATAAAGTAGCACTTTTAATCTTAGCGCACTGTTCCACGTGAACATTTTGTAATAAAGTTCCGAATGCCCAACTGATCGCTAAATAGAATGCTTCAAATCGGGGTCATGTGTTACCTGCGTGATCAGCACCCAGAATTAGGCTCATTAGAAACATCTTCCTTTTTTGTCACAGAATTGTTCGCCGCTGAGCTAGTGCAAAAAGACTACACTGGAATGGCACAAGGGTACAGAAATAACGACAACAGCAATAAAAATGTCATAATCCTTCAAACACGATTTGAACAGAAGAAAGCGAATAACTTTAATACAATAGGCCACAGTACAATAACATCGCGACCTCATGTAATGACCTAGACGGTACTTCATTTCACGAGCACACTTGCCGTGGGTTTTCCTCATAAGCACCATAACATATCATTGCACTCTTCAGTTTATTATAAAACCATCGCAACGGACACTTTATGGCGAACACAGAATCATCGCTCAATTTAGTTGACTGCATATCTCCATTTGCTTGTGGAATTTACGACACGAACAAAGCCTTGACTATTATCGTTAGGATCATCGTGATAAAAACGTAATGTTATTCGAGCACACCATTCAAAATTACACAACGTCGCTCGGACTGTTAATCGGTTTTAACTTTATTTACCTTTACCGCTAGTAGAGTGGTGTTTCGGCATATTCCGTGGTATCACAGCCAACATCATGTCTCCAACATGACTGCGACTACTAGATTTATCGAATATGACATGATGTGGCTACAGAATCACACCTTTATCACTTCCAACTGCGTGTCAACCAAAGCCCACATCAGATCACGTGACTTTGAGGGCTCACAGCATGGGCATCGGCTGACGCTTTGCAAAGAAGATGGCGCAGAAACGAGGCAAATCCGACCCTTGTTTTGCGAGTACTGTACAAGCAGTTTCTGGCGTGCTCCAGTCCGATTTCAAGTGAAATCTACCACTGTCAGCGCAGTGCTTTATCACGGTGCTCCTTAGTTAATCTCTTTCTTGGGCCTGCGATTCCAAATGTGTGCGTTTGCGCATTCAGCGAAAGCGCAGCAAGGGCATGGAGTTTATCCTAACGATGCTTGAGAAGCGGCTGTATGACATGGTCCCACGTCAATATGTTGACAGGGAAATAGTGGAGCACAACCGACAACGCTGTATAGAAGCAGAACTCGCTGTTAAAACACAAGAAGCCTAAATAATAAAAGCAGCATTCCACGACAAGCACGCCACGTGGTTTACGAGGAACCGCACAGGAAGAAACGGACGACAGTTCCTTGAAACGTTTCCTGTTGGGCTCGGTCTTCACCGAAGCATGACTTTCTATGCGGTAACGTGCACACACTTCGGAGTGAATAGTTGCAATGTCTTCGCATGAGTGTCCATGGCTGCTGTATTCTTCTCTGTTCGACGCGAGAAACGGTTCGCGAGAGGTCCGCGTAAACAGGATTGCGAACGGCTGTTTCAAGGCAAGGGCCACGGCATGCCACTGAAGTCCACCGGTCCACGAAGTCCAGCGCCCGCTTCCAGCAAGCCCATGATGACCGCCATCACCGCCTCGTCGTTTCCTACACTGTTCTCTTAACTTCCGACTGTCAGGCTGTCCCTACTCATGAAGCGGTTCGCCAGATCCAGATCTAGGATAAAGAAGCAGAACGTAAAACTACAGGCAGGATCTCTTACTGAGGTAAGTATACGCGAGTGGGTCACAGTCTTATTTGAGCGAGTAATTGTTGATGCACTTCTTTCAAGTATTTGCTATTGCATATTTCTTGTGCTGTTAGAATTGTTCGTGACCTTTTAACAAACTTGGGTTCCAGGATGTAAGTAAAGCATCGTTCAAAACAATAAGAATTGGAAGAAAACTGTCACCTCTGCGTTGGAAGGAAAAAAAAGTAGCCACCGTGAGAGCTATGCAGACAATGGTGGTATTACACGTCGTCTAAAGAGACTTTGTTCGACATGTCTTTTTTTCAGCCATTACTAATAATACTTCCGAAGGTTTAACGTGCGATCATGAGTGACACCATAGTGATGAGGTCCAGAAATTTCGGCCACCAGTTTTTTTTTAACGAGAACCTAACTCTAAGAACACGGGCTTCAAGCATTTTCGCCTCCACCGAAAATGCAGCCGCCACCACCGGGATTCGATCCCGCGACCTGCGAGTCAGCAGCCGAGTGACTTAGTCATTAGACCAACGTGGCGGGTTTGTTCAGCCATTACCATACGTCTACTCTAGGCTTATTTATTCTCGACATGTTTGTAAATGTTTCAACACTGAAGTGTGATGGCTTAATTGTGAAAGTCACCACAAGTTCTCTTTCTGGCATCATGGTGCACACACCGATGGCGAAACTGTAGTAATCACAGAGTGCGCGTACTAATTTCAGTCGCTTTCCAATATTAAGAACTGATCACAACACCGCATCACAAACTGGTTTCGTTACGACATAGTGAGAAAACCAGCATTATTTGAAGGTCGGTTTTATGGTGTTGTCTTGAAATGTGCTGTCCAAGAAATTATAAGCATTTGTTGTCTTTAACATACTACCCTCCAAAAGTAAAAACATTATTTGGGTAGCCCGGACCAAAGGTTGAGAACACTTCAAATGAATATTCACTCAATAGTTCTTATTTCTTCCCTACCTGAGATAAGAAGATTGTGTTTGACGAAGCACTGCAGGCGATTGAATAGCTTCATACGTTGGTTTTAGACTTCAGCAGAATAAAACGTCATCGTGCACTTCTAAGCAGTCATTACTTATTTTCAACTGCAACACCCCAGTGCATATCATAAAATGTAGGTGTGCTCAGCAACTTTTGCAACACATCTTTTCACAAATTGCAAGTTACCTTGCCCAAAATATTTTGCAAATTATGTCCTAAGTTGTTTTTGAGAGTTGTGACAATGAAGTGTAACCATGCTCAGCACTCAAAGGTGTTTGAAAGAGTTAAAGCGTTTTTCAAAAAGCACTTTCTCCGCTAAGGCTCAAAACTAATGTATTCATGCAGCATAAATTTCGAGATTCAAAGTTATTAGTATTTTCTCTTGTCGACACAGCTGACAGGAATGTTTTTAGTTACTGACATACTAGAAGCTAATCTATAAAAAAGATTTTATGGTGCCCCTATTAAGAGATCCCTGAGGTGACAACGTGGCGTATGCATCCAGCTGAAAGAGCTCGCGCACAGAAGGCTCAAAAGAAATTGGAGTACTGAGATCTAGTTACACCTTAATAAACCATCACGCGAGAAATGTGACACAATGCAGACCCCACTCTCGCCCACTGCACGCAAACTGCGCCGCGTACTCTAATTGCAGATTTGAAACTTAGAAGCAAATACAATACCGTTACTTAGCTCAGCACAGTGTAAATTTATTGTAAATTGAGTGTGAGACACCTCAAGTAAGCTTCATTTTTTTTTTGGCCACGGGGAGCGAAATTATTAGCTGCTGTCAGCGGTAGTCACGCCACGGTGTCCTCGACCTTCTGATGAACAGATTTGTTTTGTAAAGGTAAACAGGTGGTTTGTTAGGAAATGTACGTAATTACTTTCAACTTATCTGCCAAAGACTAGCCGAACTGAAACTCGTAAGTACCGGTGAAGTAAAATGCGTGAAAAGAGCCACTAACGAGGAGAGCTTACCGGCATATCTGCATCACCACCACCGTCACGATCAGCGTTTTCGGCTTACTTTAGTGCAAGTCTGACGAGTGCGATTTCTTTATCTTTCTTGTCCGTTCTCTATAACTTACATAGTCTGTTGCCGTTACCATGTTGTTACCCTTCTTTCAAGTGCCGTGTCATGCCCACCCCTCATGTAATGTCCCTATGGGACCTTTGAGGAATCAATAAATAAATCAATAAATAAAAAACTTCTTCATACGGAGTTGTACGAACAGGCCCAGTTCAGTTCCACATGATGTCGCCTCTTTCTCACTGCGTACTTCCCCTAAATACCTTTCTCAACTTTCTGGTGTTGGGTAGGGCGAGGAGGGGGACACGAGCGACGTCATCCATACCTGCCGTCCCCTCCCCCCCTGCCCTCCATTGTTTGGTAAATTATTCGAGTGTAGGAGGAGAGCGCGTGCAACATGTCTTCATGCAAGCGGCACCTTTACTATAGGCACACAGTTACGTATCCTATCTTACAGCTTACAACAACAATAAAAGAAAGATGATGTACTCATGATAATTGGTGCCCCGCCGCAGTTGTCTAGTGGCTAAGGTACTCGGCTGCTCGCCCGCACGTCGCGGGATCGAATCCCGGTTGCGACGGCTGCCTTGCCGATGAAGGCGGAAGGGCTGTAGAGCCATGTGCTCAGATTTGGGGGCACGTTCAAGAATCCCAGGTGGTCGAAATTTCCGGAGCCCTCCACTATACGTCGTCTCTCAGAATCATATGGTAGTTTTGGGACGTTAAACCCCACATATCTATCATGATGATTTGTATGGCGTGAACTGACAACTAGCACAAGTAGAGAAACAAGAACGAGCGCTGCCATACCAACTAGCTCACGCCGCCACCCTTCTAAGCTATCATGTGCTTGCTAAGTCTTCGTACCCTTCGCTGTCGTCCGCTGGGGCGTCTTCGGGCAAACTGAGCTTGGCGGATGCACACGGCTTGAGGTAGCAGCCGGTGCAGTGGATGACCGAGTATACCAGTGGTCGAAGCTGTGCGCCTTTCAGCGTTGCTGGCCTCCCGTCGCGGTGTCGGCCTCCTCTTTGACGGTACCCTGCGTCTTGCATTTCATCCGACAAAAAAAAAAGGAGGGACGAGCACCGGGACACAGCCTGCTCTGGTGCTGCAGATATTCTCCTTTCAGCGGCAGCATCGCTGCGTGAACCTGGGCAAATGGGTCACGTGTCATGAGAATTTGTGCAGATCACTGAAAGGGTACTCACGAAACATATCTGGCACTCTGGACGCACTCGGACCCAGACTCACCAACATTTTCCTGAGTCCTGAGTCACACGGACTCAAACGTTATCACTCACCCGGACTCACTCAGACTAAGGCTCACGGCTCGATCCGAGTCTGAGTGAGTCGACTCATGAGAAAATTCCATGACCTATGCATACGGCAGAAGGCTAAACATACGTCGAAAAAAAAAAGACAACGTCGTTTTACAGAGCAATAAAATACTTTTAAAAATCGGGAGCACGGGATGTCTTACTTCAAGGCGGTAAGGCGAGTCCGCTGGCCGTAACACCGACACGAGCGACCCCCCGTGTTCACCAACTTTTCTTCACTTGAGCCTATATACTCATCCCCTAATTTTCTGCTTTCTCAATATCAGGCTTTCGTTACTGAAAGCTTATTAGAGAAAAGATTTTTGCTATACATAGAATATAGTATTTTTCATTCCTGGGAGGCGCCATTTTGTATTTTTGCACTATTGATTTCTCAGTCCTGTGTGTAGTGGCATGAGAACAACAAGGTCACGGGACACCAAATTCACGCATTGGATTTCATGCATATGGCTCTATATTGTTGCACGGCGTTAATTTAGTTGGTACCGGCACAAAACGGCAAGGTAATCCGTCTGAATTAGTGTCAACTAGACGCACGCGTAAAATAGTCCGCGATGCCTTGTTTTTCTAGCTGTTCACTGTTGTTCGCAGTATAGTTACAAGAGCTACCTGTAAGTAATCGATAAATTGTGTTCAAATACACTATTATCTAATCGCAGGCCTAATGCCCATCCTAATTTGGTTTTTTGTGTACAGAACGCTGCAAGATTTGTTAATTGCGTACTGCCATCGCAAGGAGGCGCAACCTATTTAAGGAAACGAGCACGTACTCTTTGCATCGATGAGTCTTTCTTCTAACACGGGTCCAACAAAGAGAGCTGCTCTTTGACTTTGGCGATGTCCTTAGAGTGCAAAATGTCAAGCCAACTTTGTCCGAAGATATCTCCTTGGGGTTGCTGAAAGGAGGGATGGAAAATGAACCTTGACGATGGTGAATTCATAAAGCAGCATAGCACCTCATCATGGACATTAGGCACTTTTCCTTACAATGTCAGCGAGGTTTTGTAATAGTTAAGTGACACGAAATTGTATGTGTATGACAGTGTTTTTTATAGGTTCTGGTCATCTGTAAGGACTTGATCGTTTATCTTTTTTTAGAGCACTAGTAACACCTGCTACGTTTTAATGAAACGATACTCACACACTACACACGCGCGCGTACACACACCATCACTGTAACCTTGATTAGCTCATTTCGGGAAAAAGTCAAAGTATTTCAGTATAGCGTGGCACGTATGAAAAAAAAAACAAAAGACGACACAGACGTCAAGAAAGGTAGGCGCTAAACACAAACTCGTGAAAAGAACTTGCTGGTAGCGACGCACTTGGTGGTACAGCTCAGAACGTAAGATCTTGCATATCACCTTTCAGAAGGATTCATTCAATCACCCGGACAGTCGTCTAAGATATGCAAGATCCTGCGTTCTGAGCTGTACCACAGAGGGCGTCTCTACCGGCAAGTTCCTTCCACGACTTTGCGTTTAGCGCCTACCTTTCTTGAGGTCTATGTCGTCTTTTCTTTCTTTTTTTCGTATGTGCCGCGCTAACAGAAGCTATCTCCATGGGTCACCAACTCGCCCGAACCGCAACACTCTTGAGCCAAGACTCGTTTTGCTAGCACTTGTGTGGGACACGAGGGTTGGATTGTTTTTACTCTGACGGGATGGTGGCAATTCTCGTTGGAGAGTAGTGACACTTTGTTACCAACCTTTTGGACAGGAACATCTATCTTATTGCATTCTATTGTTTGTCCCCTTTGATATTCATAATTATTCCTTTCTTCCTCTTAAAACTACGCAGCACGATTGTGCTAATCCATTTATTTCTTACTGTTCATTTTTATTCTTTCCTTTCTATCATTCCCCCTTTTCCCAATCCCAAGAGTAGGATAGCCAACCGAGTCAAAGCTTGCTTAACCTCCCCGCTTTTCTTCTCCGGTTCTCTCTCTCTCTCTTATCTTTCTATAACCTATCGCTTAGAGCGGATTTGCAGACGACCGAATATGACTTCATCTTCTCAATGGTTCCTCTTTACATTTTTCACTCTCACTTTCAGTCACATGTTCCAAACTTGGACATGGAATCACTGATCGCCGCCGCTCTTGTGAATTGTTTTTTACTACATTTTTTAAGAAAAACAAGATAAGAGGATTGCCGCACTATTCCTGTTTTTTTTAACACGAAAGCGTTTTATACCGGGGCCACCCATAGCTGCGTGACGTTTTCCGTCATGGATATGACATTGTGAAATATTTACACACAGTTTGCAAAGAAAAAAAATTGACCCCGTATCTGCATGCAATCCGCAAATTTCGTCGAAAGACGATAGTCTCGCGTGTGGAGAGAGTGAACAAAACATTTATATGATGTTCTGCGCAAGAAAATCGGTGAATGGTATTCCGGAGGCGCTGTGTTAGAGTGCCTCGAGCGTGCAGCGGAGGTGAACGAGCGCGTCAAGTCACGTCGCACATAAGACGTGAGCACCATCTGGCAGTTTTTTTGGAAAACAAAGTGCGTGGCCGTGCGCGCCTGTCTCAGAGGTGATAAGCTGTAGAACGCGAGGCGACGGGTAGGTGCCACCACCCTCCCGTCTTAGCAAAGCGTTGGGAACACTCCCCGTTCCGTGCAAGCGTTGCATGGTAAGCGCAGCGTGATAAGCGCTACGGTCCCTCAAATTACTTATGTATGCGTTTTCTAGTAAGAGATGCATATGCAGAATATATGCGTGTTAATTGTTGGGGTGCCCCAGACAGCCGCAATAATTGCTTTTTAATTGACGATTGCACAAGCATGAACGCTCAACCTTAAGCAACATTGGTGGTCGCTGCGGGTGGGGTCGGCCGTTTCAAGTACCCGATGCCGGTAAGAGTAAACAAACAGACAATTGTACAGACAGACAGACAGACAGACAGACAGACAAACAGACAGACAGGCCAAAATTTTTGCGTCGAAGGTCCCCAAGAAAGACTATCGTCTTTAAAAAACGAGAAGGAAAAGCACCGCAGTGGGGTGCCAAACCAGTTACCTCATGCTTCACAGTGCGCGACGCTAACCACTCAACCACAGAGCGACCCTTCTCCACCATGTTACCGGAGAAACATTTATATACATCATGTAGCGCTGGTGGTCCTCAAAGTTCGGAAACTTCAGCACGTTTAAGTAATCAGTAACGATATGGCACGACGGGCGCACGTCGGGCCGGCGCGCTCCACAGGTCCTCGTGCCATGCCAACCAGGGTGTCGCTGTGAATGCGCCGGCACCGAGGCACACGCCCATGAAGGATCTCCAGTGCCTCCACATAGCGTGGTCAGCGTCGCCAAAGTGCGTTAGGTGTTCTTCAGTGTAATGGCTCACTCCCGCACCCACTTATCTCGGGATTGGGGGTCTTTGTACAGCATGTGCTTCCACCATACATTTGCTCTGGAGTTATAGTAGTTGAAGAGAGCACCAACGTCGATTCAATCGCTACCATGCCAGAGTTTGATTTGTGGGGTTTAACTTCCCAAACCCACCATATGATTATGAGAGACGCCATAGTGGAGGACTCCGGACGTTTCAACCACCTGGGGTTCTTTAACGTGCACCCAAATCTGAGCACACGGGTCTACGACATTTCCGTCTCCGTCGGAAATGCAGCCACCGCAGCCGGGATTTGAACCCGCGACCTGCGGGTCAGCAGCCGAGTACCTTATCCACTAGACCACCGCGGCCTAACACCGCAAGCTCGGTTCAGCTCGCTCGGCGGAGCCATGGGGCCTCTTCTTATCCCTTCCTGGCGC
Source organism: Rhipicephalus microplus (assembly GCF_043290135.1). Lineage (NCBI taxonomy): Eukaryota > Metazoa > Arthropoda > Arachnida > Ixodida > Ixodidae > Rhipicephalus > Rhipicephalus microplus. The sequence continues at coordinate 63,947,334 of NC_134709.1, read as the reverse complement.
TCCGCCCTTACCACACTTTCGGCACATAATCACTTGCTTGTCCTTTGATTGGACAGCACATTGGGTAGAAAAAAAACGCCACGAGGATCCCGCCTTCGTGCACGTGGGACTCATGCACTCTCCCCAAACAACACAACAACCAACACGTAAATAAAACAAAACTAGAAAAAGCATAAAGGCCAGGGCCAGCTTCGCGGTGCACAATTATCTAGACAGAGCTAGCCGTACTCGGTATTGCGGCCGTAGGGCGATTTCCCTCTACCACTTCAATTTCTTGACGAAGGGGCTATAATCCTCTTGCCTCTGTGCGCCGTACGAGGAACCGCTCGCTGACCGCGCATATTTCTGCTTACGACTTCCTTTGCCCAGATAAACGGGGACGCAGTCGAAGACATGCCCGATTCAACAATAGGCAACCCAGGCGTCGAACGGGCGGCCGTCACCATTTCCCGTGTCGCGAGCCCGCTTCTGAGAGTTACTGGACCAAAGCCGTACCGGCAGAAAAGGTCATCGGTGACTTCAGAGTTTTCGCAACGCGCGCCGCCGATTCTGCAGGCGCGCAAACAGTACGTGGCCGGGCCATACGCCGAACCGATGCGAGGAGTCACCGCGGTGCGCGGGGTCTTGGAAGAGGCCCGTTGATGCGCCGACTGCCCGTTCCGAGAGGCAATTAGGGGGCCGTCACACCGACGTTTATAATCTCACCCCTTTCGTTGCCCCGGTTGGTTCCCTTTTCCTTGAGTTAGTAGTAACTGGAAACGCTCGGCCGTCTCTGGCGTTGAACAAAGCAGTGTAATATGCTGGCGCCGCGTGTCTGCGCTCGCGGCAAAACTGGTTAGTCGCGCTTCGACCGCTTGTCGCCCAAGCAACGCTGGCTGCCCGCGGCTGACATGCCGTCCCAAGCTTACGCCGCGAAGCAAATAAAAGCACACAAAAATTGCCGCGCTACGAATTCTTACCGCGGTCCTACACCCCCCATCCAAGACTTCGCAACAACTTGCCTACAGTGTTGCCGAAGTAAACCCACACAAAAAAAATTCCGCCATATCCAGGAAGTGAATGATGATGAGTGGGCGAAGCTCCGGAGGTAAACCTGGTAAACCATAAATCCTCTGTACATTTTGCCCACTCGATTTTATTACATCGCTCCCCCTAGCGTACGTCGCCGCACTAAATCGAACGATTGCCTTCAACCAATGACACGCGCCATATGTGACATCATTCCTATTTTATAAGATCTCGCGTCTTTCATCAACTACAAGTACCGCTTTCTAGTTTATAACATCTTGCATCTTTTCATCATCAGCTACAAGTACCACCATCTAGTAAACACTACAAGAACTAAACGAGAGGTGGCTACATACAGGAGACGGTACCGCCATCTAGTGAACACTGCAAGAACTAAACTAGAGGTGGCTACATACAGGGGACAGTACCGCCGTCTAGTGAACACTGCAAGAACTAAACTAGAGGTGGCTACATACAGGCTACAGGGGACGCACAGCCCACGCCCTAAGGAGCTTCGCCCCTAAAAAACGGACCGCGCTCAACCAGTGGGTGTACGGCGGGTTAACAGTTGCAGCCAACGGCTGGGGTGTCCCACCCATTACGCAGTGGTCGCGCTGCACCTGGCCGGCAGCAGCATGCGCAAATTCTCTCCTGCAAAGGAAGCGCGCAAAAAGCCCCACTTGGTCTCGGTGCTCGAAAAAAAACTATGAAACAAACCAGTCTCCAGCGCCAGCTGACATAACAAAGCTACTTAGTGAGCTGCCCTGCTCTCTTATTATAGCGAGCCTATTCAAAACATCATGCAGCTGAAACACGGTATCTAGTAGACCCGACCTAACCTGAGAGAGCTGCTCGCTCCGCATGCCTTTCCACCAAACGCTTATGATGCATGCAACATCTCACATTCCCTGCCGTGGGCAATTTTTTTGAACACTCTGCAAGAGTTTTCATTAACATGACACACACTGCAACACATGCCCCAGAACATTTGGGCGCTGTTGCCCCACCCAACATAATAAAAACCGCAACAAAAAATATTGGCACGTAAAAGCAAACAGACACCATACGCAGTTCACACCACTACACTTGGTAATTGTCACACACTGTTGTATGATGTTCAAAAGTTCCATCACCATTCTGAAGTGTTATTGCCATGCTTGCACCATAAATCCATCACTTAGTCCCATGGCACATAACACTCGTTCCCCCTCCTTCACTGATCGCCGCTGCGGGGCTCTCAGGCTACTGCCCCTCCTCCCAGCATTGGTTTGTCAGCCGGCAAAGCGCGTCGGCATTAGCATGTGCTGTACCCTTTCTGTGTTGCACTACCACGTCGTAGCGCTGCAAAGCCAATGCCCAACGTATCAATTTGGCCCCTTGTGGCGAAGCTTGAGTGAGGTACGCGAGTGGACTGTGGTCGGAGACGACAAAGATTTTGGCCCCGAATACCCAGGTGTCGAACTTTTTGAGTCCCCAAATGACACCAAACGCCTCGCGCTCGATCGTAGACCATTTCATCTGAGCAGGCGTGAAGCGATGACTGGCAAAAGCAATCGGGCACTCGGTACCGTCATCGGCCATTTGGGCCAAACAACCTCCCACAGCGATAGCGGAAGCGTCCGTAAAAAGCCAAAACGGCTTGTGAATGTCTGGAGTGGTTAATTCAACAGCGCTGCACAGGGCACCCTTGAGTTTTGCAAATGCCTCGTCGGCCTCGGGTGTCCAAGGAATGTGGTTAGGAACATGTTTAGCCGTCAATTGGGTAAGGGGCTTGGCAATGCCAGCCAAATTGGGTACGTAACCCCGGTAATACCCGCACAGACCTAGAACACTCCTTAACTCTTTTTTATTCTGGGGTACTTGCAGCCCCTCAATAGCCGCGAGCTTGCTGGGGTCCGGACCGTGCTTTCCCGATCCCACAATATGTCCGAAGTAGCGGATAGGCGCGCATGCCACCTGACATTTTTCCATATTAGCTACTAGACCTACGGACGTTAGGGCGGAGAACACAGCGTGGAGGTGCCGGACGTGCTCCTGTAGGGACCTGCTGAAAACCGCAATGTCATCCAAGTAGGCACAGGCATACGCCTCATGGGGTGCTAACAGCTGGTTCATACTCCGCTGAAAGCTGGCTGCCGCGTTCCTGAGCCCAAACAGCATTACCCTCCAAGCAAACTGACCTAGGTGCGACACGAACGCGGTCATGCGCTGTGACCGCTCCGCTAAGGGAACTTGCCAGTAGCCTCGTCGGAGATCAATGAGAGTTATATAACTAGCCTGACCTACATTCATAATCAATTCTTGCGGGAATCCCATCGGGAATGCGTCTGGTTCGGTCATGGCATTTAAGCTTCTGTAATCGACACACAGGCGCACCGTGCCATCTTTCTTTGGGACGCACACAAGGGGGTGAGCAAAAGGACTTTCGCACCGGTATATTAAACCAAGCTCGAGCAGTTCCGCTATCTGTTTTGAAACCTCGTCCTTCAAGGCCACTGGCATGCGGTAAGGGCGGCTACGTTTCGGCGTGGCCCCTTGCATAAGCCTTATCTTATGTTCGCTGACTTGCGCGATCCCCACTTCTCTGCTAAATAAGGCCGCATGGCGTTCAAACACCTCCCGTACTAACACTCTCTCAGGGGGCTGCAAATGAGCCAAGCTACCCGCCGGTAGGATAGATGCTCTGTCGTGCGAGGTGACAGGACGCGGCACGTATTCTACCTCCCCGAACTCGTGGTCGTCATGGAATATGACACCAATGCCAGCGACACGGCACGTGTACGGGCGCAGGTGGTTGGCGTGCACTAGCATACGCTTACCCGCCGGCGTCTCTAAGTAATAGGAGTGTTGGCGGTACTTTCCTGTGATCCCGCACGGACCTACCCATTTCGGTTGCATCTTACCGGAACGGTTGCTATCAAAAACAAGCACCTGCTCCCCAATTTGAAACTCCTTTTCTTTCGCACGAAGGTAGTACTGCGTCGCGTACGCCCTCTGCTGTTTAGTTGCGGTCACGTTAGCAGCTTCTGCGGCTATCTGCAACTGTTGCTTCAGTTTTCGCATATACTCCGCCGGCTTGTCTGCCACTGTCGCGGGCATTTCCTGTTCTCCCGTCCAAGCCCTCTGTAGGATCGCGAGCGGACCGACGGGTTTTCTGCCGTACATCATCTGGAACGTGGACACGCCCGTAGTGTCGTGAGGAACTTCTATATATGCCCACAGTAGAAGTGGCACGAACTTGTCCCATTGTCGCCCCTGTTCAGATATCACATGAAATAGCATGTTTTTGAATACTCTGTTCCACCGTTCGACCGCTCCGTTGCTTTCCGGGTGGTCCGGTGTCGAAAACCGAGGGGAACAGCCGAGGCGCGTCAGGAATTCGCGGGTCAGCGCGGCGGTGAAATTGGTCCCACAATCTGAACATACTACCTCTGGTATCCCGCTGCGGCTGAAAATTTCCAACATTGCGTCGCAGGTAGCTTTAGCTGTCAATGACTTGAGACATATGACCTCAGGCCAGCGGGTGCAGAGATCTATCATGCACAACGCGTAGCGGTGGCGGCGAGTTGTCGGCGGCTCAATAGGTCCTATGACGTCGATATTGACTTTCTGAAAGGGGTATCGGGGCCTTACGAGGGGCGCTATGGGAACTCTGTCTGTCTGCCTCCTGTCAGCCCTGATCTGGCACGCGTGACAACAATTGCAGTAGTCTCGGACCTCCTTTTCTATACCTGGCCAAAAAAAAACTAAGTTTAATTCTCGCTTTCGTCCTACGAAACCCCAGGTGTCCGCCCCAATACGACTCATGCGCCAGGCTGAGCACATCAGCCCGCCGGGTGGTCGGCAAAACTAACTGCTTGATCGGTTGACCCAGTACCTGTTCTCAGTGATACAGCAACCCGTCAATCACCAGCATTCCACCTCGTCCTTCCGCGGCGTATCTCCATGCCCGGCCCAACGTTTCGTCACTCTTTTGTTCCTCACGCAACGCCTCGAAATCGCCCCTCTCGCCACTTGCGCCACCTTGCGACACGCAACTTGCCTCGTTCTCGACGGTGTGTGGTGTTTTCTCTCTAGCGTTACGCTCTCCTCCTGTCTCCATCCGAACCGGCCCTAATTCTCCCTCCTCTACCTCCACGGCTGTAACCACCTCTTCCTCCCGGGTGCGTTCGACCTCGCTGGGCTGTAGTACGCTTCCCTGCGCTGACCGCGGATAATTCGGAGTCGGTCTACTCTGCTCTACTACTCTCCCATCTATAGCTTTGCGGCCGCCTCTCGTTCGTCGGAAAAGTTTCGGGGGGATAGTGTCGTGTCCTGTTCGTTGTATTCACAGTGGCTCTGCTGCAACGCGGTCCAGTCGCTTGCCGAGAGCAGGCATTCACTCACGCTTAGTTTATCTGTGACCGCACACAAGACCGGTGTGGCCTGTGAAACTTCGGCGAACACCAGTTGCCCCTGTTTCAGCGTTAGCGGGAGCTCTACTAGTTTGGCCTCGACTCGTTCACCAAATGCTGCCCGGAGGCTTACGCGGCCATGGGCCTGGATAAGTTCTTCAGGAACCACGCTTTCCTGCACTACCGTAATCTCGGCGCCCGTGTCTACTATTGCATTCAAAATTTTGTCTTTGCAATTCAGAGTTATTTTCCACAAGCGGTCGGCAGGGGTTACCTTATCAAGGCAGACTCGAGCAGTGAGTTTATCATTTCCCTCCGAAGCGCTAGGATTCGGCGCCACCCTTTCAAGATAGTGCGGGCAGTTGAGTCTAATAAGAGTGTTCGATCCACACTCAAAACATCCCGTTTTCCTCGGTTGCCTACCTGAATTATACGAACCCTTCGATCTCGTGTTCAAACCCTGACTCGGACCCGATGGGCTGCTACTCTGGTGGTCGGTCGTCTTTTCTACCCCTTTACTGCTGGCGTTACGCGGCTGTCCTTTCTGCGCTTCCGCACTGCCGTTCGCGTCTTCAAAGGTGTGCAAGAGCCTTGCAATTTCTGTGCTTTTGTACCACGCTGCCCCCTCACGTAACCTCAAGTATTTCAATGCTTCTTCAGACAACACGGTTTTCAATTGGTCCACTACCAGTAGTTCCAAAAGCTCCGCGAAGGTGGACACGTCTCTTGAAGCCACATAAAAATTTAAGTAGCTGCCCAACGTTGTTGTAAAACTTTTCCACGTCTCTGTTTTTCGCTTACGTGCCCCTGTGAATTTCTTTTGGTATTCTAAGGGAGACAGCTTCAGTTCATCAAGCACTACTTCCTTTACGGTCTCATAGTCCCGATGTTGGGCGGGTGTGAGCCGAGTTGATAAATACTCTATGCGCTCAGCCACGAGTGGAAAGACTATTTGTCCCCAATAACTTCGAGGTATCTCATATGCCTCCAGAGTGTGCTCCACTGACTCGAACCAAATTGGGACCTCCGCGTCTGCGGGAAATTTTGGGAAAGCGCCCACTAACAATTTGGCGTATTTGCGCCACTCAGTGTTGGAGCAGCGCTCAAATGTTCCGCCAGCATCACTCACGCTACCGGATGGGCTTGCCGGACGTAATTTAGCGAGCTCTAACTCCAACTCCATTTGCCGGCTTCGTTCCCGAGTCATCTTAAAATCATGATCTGCTTGGTCTCGTGCCATCCAAGGGACGTCAACACTGCCATCCTCACTCGCCCCATCGCCACCCTCCATCCTGCTGAATGTGGTGCTAGCCTGTTTGCCCCGCAACAACAATACAGCAATGAGAAAGGGAACTCCCGTTAGCTCGCTCCCGTTGTCGTGGCGCCGCTCTGGCTTGCTGCTGCAGTCTTCTGGTCGATGCCCCACCTCGTCGTGGACGCACCTTTTGGGTGTTGAGAACTCATTCGAGGACTGCTTTGACCCAGTCACTCCCTCGGTGTCTTCCGGGAACACCAGGCTATCTGCAGCTTCCAGCTGCCGCAGCTACTTGCTGCAGTGTCTGTCCGTTGGTCTGGTGCCGATTGGCGTCTTCATCTGTACTCCGTCTTTCCTCTCAGCCAGCTTCTTCCTTTTTCCACTCCGTCCACAGCAAGCCAATCCTGCTCGACTGCGCCAGTAAAATCAGGTTCTCTTCTTCTCGATGTAGAAGAAACCACTTCTCCCCACTCGGCGCCCGAGGCGCACTACCCGCGGTGGTGTAGCAAAGTGCGAGAAGAAACGTACGCCGCTATCCCAATAGCGGCTATTGGCCTGCTGGTCGCTTGACGATGAAGCAGAAGCAACGCTGAAGAAGTTCTAGGTGGCTGAGAAAAACTTGTATTTACAGATTTTACAAAACAATGGACATAAATGTTACAAAAAAAAGAAAAGAAAAACAACTTGGAAATGAACCGACTTCTGTAGGGCGACCCTACGGGGTTCGGCGGAGCCGATGGTGCCTAACACCGCAAGCTCGGTTCAGCTCGCTCGGCGGAGCCACGGGGCCTCTTCTTATCCCTTCCTGGCGCTCCGCCCTTACCACACTTTCGGCACATAATCACTTGCTTGTCCTTTGATTGGACAGTACATTGGGTAGAAAAAAAAAACGCCACGAGGATCCCGCCTTCGTGCACGTGGGACTCATGCACTCTCCCCAAACAACACAACAACCAACACGTAAATAAAACAAAACTAGAAAAAGCATAAAGGCCAGGGCCAGCTTCGCGGTGCACAATTATCTAGACAGAGCTAGCCGTACTCGGTATTGCGGCCGTAGGGCGATTTCCCTCTACCACTTCAATTTCTTGACGAAGGGGCTATAATCCTCTTGCCTCTGTGCGCCGTACGAGGAACCGCTCGCTGACCGCGCATATTTCTGCTTACGACTTCCTTTGCCCAGATAAACGGGGACGCAGTCGAAGACATGCCCGATTCAACAATAGGCAACCCAGGCGTCGAACGGGCGGCCGTCACCATTTCCCGTGTCGCGAGCCCGCTTCTGAGAGTTACTGGACCAAAGCCGTACCGGCAGAAAAGGTCGTCGGTGACTTCAGAGTTTTCGCAACGCGCGCCGCCGATTCTGCAGGGGCGCAAACATACGCCGAACCGATGCGAGGAGTCACCGCGGTGCGCGGGGTCTCGGAAGAGGCCCGTTGATGCGCCGACTGCCCGTTCCGAGAGGCAATTAGGGGGCCGTCACACCGACGTTTATAATCTCACCCCTTTCGTTGCCCCGGTTGGTTCCCTTTTCCTTGAGTTAGTAGTAACTGGAAACGCTCGGCCGTCTCTGGCGTTGAACAAAGCAGTGTAATATTGTAGCGAAACGTCGGGGTTGTTCAAGTTAGCCGCATCGGACGACCAGGGAGACGAATAAGTGTGGTTGAAACTCCACGGAGGCAATCGATGAGAAGTCAACACGATGAATTCGGGGAGCACTCATTGGGGGTTTATTTAGCTAACACAACTTCAAGTTACAAAATGCACTGGGTTACAAAGACAAAACAGAAAATGGTGGCATACCCCTCGGCCCGCATAGCTGGTCTCCGGTGGTGAGATCCGCCGTTGACCCCGACTCCGCTCCGCTCACTTTTCAAGTTCGAACATCCTCTTTTTAACCCTTGGTCGAACAAAGAGTCTTCACAAAAACCAATCACATGTTCGGACTCGCAGCATCTCAACCAATCACAGAAACACTTTCATAAAAGGCACTACATTTGTAAAAACCTCCTTACCAAAATGAAACACGCAAAGGGAAAGGTCCTCCGCACGTGACACTCTCTCCCATGCCAGGCCGAGCTGCCTCCTTCGGCCGACTATCGTCGGCGGCCGTTCCCACGCTCGGGCCCCGTAAGTTCTTTCATTAACTGTTGCTTTCTAGAAACGTCCTTAAGAGCGATGGGTACACCATTGCTGACCAGGTGTACATGCGACAGCGAGGCGCCCCGACATCCTAACAAGACCGCGGGGGAATATGGTCGTTTACCGGCCGCCACTATGTCTCGGTCAGGCTAAGTGGTCGCGTCCCCATGTCATTCTCAATGACACGCGTGCCTGTTAACAATGGCTTAGACTCAGACGGTGGCGCCGGACCTGCCTATTGCTAGACGCTTTTCCTAGTAAGCTTTCCCCTTCTAATCCCGAACGGGGCGACCTTGACTTCTCGGTTTGTGAGCCGTAAAATGCAGCGTGTAGGCGCCTGTCCCGGGCTGGAAAACACGATTTATCCCACATTCCATTAAAGTCGAAAGCCGAAGCTCTGTAATGGCCAGAGAAACAAACCCAAAGGTAGAAGAGTACAAAGAAAGACTTAAAAAAGAAGCAGGAGTTGGTTTTGCACAAATTTCCTGAGAAGATACTGGAGCTGGAAACCTTGCTCTCGCGACACCTCCCCCCTACGAAAAAGAGTGCCCCACTCGTTTATCTGCAAAACACGACAATAAATAGACTAATTATGCAAAAAGGTTTTGCATTCAACAAGTGTGTGAGATGTTTTAAAAAGTTACATAAAACAACAGATGAAAAACAAGACAAAATCATTGGACACAAAAATATATGGGTTCACTCATCGGTACTGCAATACAATTCAGTGTCCGTTTCGTAAGCACTGACATTCTGTTGTGCGTTGTTATTACTTGAAAATGTCTTCCAGTCCGAGTAAAGTTCAGTGTCCGTGTCGTAGCTTTCGCACTGCTGTACTGGAACACTGGTCTGTGTCCCGCGCACACAATGTTGCAAACGGAGTTCCTGACCCACTCGCGAACCGCACTCGCGCACATCACCATTGGAGCCACACTCGCGCACAACACTTTGATGCAATCCGTGGTCATCTCTCCTTGCACTGCACTCGCGCACAACACCACCGAGATCGCGCACCTCATGATTATCATCAGACTCATCGTCCGCGTCGTCGGCATCGGAGCCCAATCGAACGTGGCAGGGCTTTAAACGCGCCACATTCACAACGTCACGTTTTTTTCCCAGTTTGGTCTACCACCTCCCAGTTGTTCTCGGCTACCTGGCGCACAAGACGGAAAGGTCCGTGATATTTGTGAAGAAGCTTTGTCGTCTTCCCTTTCGCCCGGGAGGGAGTCCACAAGTACACCAAGTCGCCCTGATGATAAACAACACTTCGTCGCCTAGCATCATAGCTGCGCTTGTTCTTCTCCTGCTGACGCTTCTCCCGTTCATTTACTATTTTTCGAGCCTGCCGCAGCCTGCGGGCCACTTTCATTGCATCCAGGGTGTAGTCGAATCCGCGTTGCGCGCCCGACCCTACATCCACCGGTAGTGTCGGTTCATGTCCGTGAAGAAGAAAGAAGGGAGTGAATCCAGTCGTCTCGTGGGTGGAAGAATTGTATGCAAATAGAACGTACGGTAGGAATTCATCCCAGTCGCGGTGGTGTGAGGAAATGTACATGCTGAGCATGTCAGCCAACGTGCGGTTAAAACGCTCGCACAAGCCGTTGGCCTGTGGGTGGTATGCTGTTGTGGTGGCATGCTCGCTACCCACGAGCCGGAATACTTCTTCGGTCAAGTTGGCGACAAAGTGCTGCCCACGATCGCTTATTACTTTCTCCGGGGCACCATGACGTAGGACGATTTGTTCGACGAAAGCTCTGGCTGCTTCTGCGGCAGTGGCCGCTGGACACGTGACAGCCTCGACCCATTTCGTATGGTAGTCGGTAATCACGACGATGTAGCGGTTCCCTGCTTTGGATTTAGTGAAAGGCCCAATGAAGTCCATGCCCACCTGCTGAAAAGGTTGACCTGCAGGTGGGATTGGTTGGAGGAAACCGACCGGCCTCCCCGGTGGTTGCTTTCGTGTCTGGCAGTCGGGGCAGGAGAGAACGTACTTGCTTACGTACGAGAACATCTTCGGCCAGAAATATCGGCAACGAACTTCCTCCCATGTGCGCTTGACACCTAAGTGGCCTGCCGTGGTGGCGTCATGGCAGTACCTTAAAATCTCAGATCTCAAGCACTTGGGGACAACGAGCGCAGCACGATCCTCCTGAAACCCTTTCGCCCTTCGATACAGTACACCGTCGATCAACCGAAAGCTCCGTGCCGTTCTTTTAGTTTTCCTAACAACGGGCGCATCCGGGTGCTCGAGGTGCTGCATAATTTCTTTCATCCATGGGTCTGCCCTCTGCTTTTTTCCAACATCCACCTGATCCAGAACCAGCAACGGTAAGGGGTTTTCTTCGCTTACAGGCGCGGGATCATGAGGAAGGCGGGAAAGCGTGTCGGCATTTCCATTCTTGAGGCCAGGGCGGTGTCGCAACGTTTCTGTACCGTTGGCTCGTGTGGGGACTGTGAGAAGCTGACCTTCCGACAATGTGCCGATGGGGCGGCCGGGCTGGCCCCCTAGGCCCGGCCGTTCTCGTTTCCCGAAGGATTAGGCTGTACATTCTGATTGCCTTGGAGCTCCGCCTGATCGTTCCTGCCATCTCGGAATCGTTGCCAGCACTGTTGTGCTATGTGACCTATGCGGCGGCAAATCTGGCATTGGGGACGCCCGTTGTTGGCACGGGAAGTTCTCCGAGGCCACGGCATTGGGGGGCGACGCACCTCGTCTTCGATGCTTTTTAGCCGGTCAGACAGCACGGCGATCGAGTCCGCAATCGCTTTTAGGTCTCTTTCGCTGTCAGCAGCCTCCCGTGGGCAACGCAATTCGGCCGCGGCGCAAGTGGCGACACACGTAGGAGGAGAGTACCCTGTCGCTGCGGCGGGTGCGAACCCTACGGGATGCGCGATGTTTTGCATCCACGACTGTAATCCGGTGGAATACTGGATGCCAATCGGTTGTTGCGCCGACGCACGGCTCATCAAAGCTGCCAGATTTATGCGTTGCAAAATTTGGAGGAATGCAGTGCAGCTCTCCGGGTTTGCGATTATCATCTTCTCCAGAATATCCGGACGTAAACCGCGTATAAGGTGCCGCAACCGATCATCTTCCGTCATAGACGGGTTCACTCTTGCACACAGCTGTACGACGTCATAGTAGTACTGCTCGGGGGTTTCGGACGGCAATTGAGTGCGGTTTTGTAGCCTCAAATAGGCGATCTCGACTGAGTGGCGACTTGTAAAGGACGTTTTTAGTAGCGTCGCCCATTCTTCCCATGTATTAGGGGCACCGGTTAGAATTTGAGTATTGTGCCACTTTTTCGCATCTCCGTCTAAGGCCAGATATAGAAATTTCACCTTCGTGGCTTGGTCCCAATTATTGAGCGATGCTACATGTTCGTAGCAAAGTAGCCACTCGGAAATAGATTCCTCCGGCGCACCTCTAAAGACTGGTGGTCCGATGAATGGTTTAGTTTGGGGGGTAGACATAGCAGAGAAGAAGGTATGGGGTTCCGTCATAGTGGAGCAGTCAGAGGTAGGTTCCTGATATTTGTTATTGACTCGGAGCATAATTTCAGAGGGGGACTATCGTTACCGAGCAACCTCCACCACTTTGTAGCGAAACGTCGGGGTTGTTCAAGTTAGGCGCATCGGACGACCAGGGAGACGAATAAGTGTGGTTGAAACTCCACGGAGGCAATCGATGAGAAGTCAACACGATGAATTCGGGGAGCACTCATTGGGGGTTTATTTAGCTAACACAACTTCAAGTTACAAAATGCACTGGGTTACAAAGACAAAACAGAAAATGGTGGCATACCCCTCGGCCCGCATAGCTGGTCTCCGGTGGTGAGATCCGCCGTTGACCCCGACTCCGCTCCGCTCACTTTTCAAGTTCGAACATCCTCTTTTTAACCCTTGGTCGAACAAAGAGTCTTCAGAAAAACCAATCACATGTTCGGACTCCCAGCATCTCAACCAATCACAGAAACACTTTCATAAAAGGCACTACATTTGTAAAAACCTCCTTACCAAAATGAAACACGCAAAGGGAAAGGTCCTCCGCACGTGACACTCTCTCCCATGCCAGGCCGAGCTGCCTCCTTCGGCCGACTATCGTCGGCGGCCGTTCCCACGCTCGGGCCCCGTAAGTTCTTTCATTAACTGTTGCTTTCTAGAAACGTCCTTAAGAGCGATGGGTACACCATTGCTGACCAGGTGTACATGCGACAGCGAGGCGCCCCGACATCCTAACAAGACCGCGGGGGAATATGGTCGTTTACCGGCCGCCACTATGTCTCGGTCAGGCTAAGTGGTCGCGTCCCCATGTCATTCTCAATGACACGCGTGCCTGTTAACAATGGCTTAGACTCAGACGGTGGCGCCGGACCTGCCTATTGCTAGACGCTTTTCCTAGTAAGCTTTCCCCTTCTAATCCCGAACGGGGCGACCTTGACTTCTCGGTTTGTGAGCCGTAAAATGCAGCGTGTAGGCGCCTGTCCCGGGCTGGAAAACACGATTTATCCCACATTCCATTAAAGTCAAAAGCCGAAGCTCTGTAATGGCCAGAGAAACAAACCCAAAGGTAGAAGAGTACAAAGAAAGACTTAAAAAAGAAGCAGGAGTTGGTTTTGCACAAATTTCCTGAGAAGATACTGGAGCTGGAAACCTTGCTCTCGCGACACCTCCCCCCTACGAAAAAGAGTGCCCCACTCGTTTATCTGCAAAACACGACAATAAATAGACTAATTATGCAAAAAGGTTTTGCATTCAACAAGTGTGTGAGATGTTTTAAAAAGTTACATAAAACAACAGATGAAAAACAAGACAAAATCATTGGACACAAAAATATATGGGTTCACTCATCGGTACTGCAATACAATTCAGTGTCCGTTTCGTAAGCACTGACATTCTGTTGTGCGTTGTTATTACTTGAAAATGTCTTCCAGTCCGAGTAAAGTTCAGTGTCCGTGTCGTAGCTTTCGCACTGCTGTACTGGAACACTGGTCTGTGTCCCGCGCACACAATGTTGCAAACGGAGTTCCTGACCCACTCGCGAACCGCACTCGCGCACATCACCATTGGAGCCACACTCGCGCACAACACTTTGATGCAATCCGTGGTCATCTCTCCTTGCACTGCACTCGCGCACAACACCACCGAGATCGCGCACCTCATGATTATCATCAGACTCATCGTCCGCGTCGTCGGCATCGGAGCCCAATCGAACGTGGCAGGGCTTTAAACGCGCCACATTCACAACGTCACGTTTTTTTCCCAGTTTGGTCTACCACCTCCCAGTTGTTCTCGGCTACCTGGCGCACAAGACGGAAAGGTCCGTGATATTTGTGAAGAAGCTTTGTCGTCTTCCCTTTCGCCCGGGAGGGAGTCCACAAGTACACCAAGTCGCCCTGATGATAAACAACACTTCGTCGCCTAGCATCATAGCTGCGCTTGTTCTTCTCCTGCTGACGCTTCTCCCGTTCATTTACTATTTTTCGAGCCTGCCGCAGCCTGCGGGCCACTTTCATTGCATCCAGGGTGTAGTCGAATCCGCGTTGCGCGCCCGACCCTACATCCACCGGTAGTGTCGGTTCATGTCCGTGAAGAAGAAAGAAGGGAGTGAATCCAGTCGTCTCGTGGGTGGAAGAATTGTATGCAAATAGAACGTACGGTAGGAATTCATCCCAGTCGCGGTGGTGTGAGGAAATGTACATGCTGAGCATGTCAGCCAACGTGCGGTTAAAACGCTCGCACAAGCCGTTGGCCTGTGGGTGGTATGCTGTTGTGGTGGCATGCTCGCTACCCACGAGCCGGAATACTTCTTCGGTCAAGTTGGCGACAAAGTGCTGCCCACGATCGCTTATTACTTTCTCCGGGGCACCATGACGTAGGACGATTTGTTCGACGAAAGCTCTGGCTGCTTCTGCGGCAGTGGCCGCTGGACACGTGACAGCCTCGACCCATTTCGTATGGTAGTCGGTAATCACGACGATGTAGCGGTTCCCTGCTTTGGATTTAGTGAAAGGCCCAATGAAGTCCATGCCCACCTGCTGAAAAGGTTGACCTGCAGGTGGGATTGGTTGGAGGAAACCGACCGGCCTCCCCGGTGGTTGCTTTCGTGTCTGGCAGTCGGGGCAGGAGAGAACGTACTTGCTTACGTACGAGAACATCTTCGGCCAGAAATATCGGCAACGAACTTCCTCCCATGTGCGCTTGACACCTAAGTGGCCTGCCGTGGTGGCGTCATGGCAGTACCTTAAAATCTCAGATCTCAAGCACTTGGGGACAACGAGCGCAGCACGATCCTCCTGAAACCCTTTCGCCCTTCGATACAGTACACCGTCGATCAACCGAAAGCTCCGTGCCGTTCTTTTAGTTTTCCTAACAACGGGCGCATCCGGGTGCTCGAGGTGCTGCATAATTTCTTTCATCCATGGGTCTGCCCTCTGCTTTTTTCCAACATCCACCTGATCCAGAACCAGCAACGGTAAGGGGTTTTCTTCGCTTACAGGCGCGGGATCATGAGGAAGGCGGGAAAGCGTGTCGGCATTTCCATTCTTGAGGCCAGGGCGGTGTCGCAACGTTTCTGTACCGTTGGCTCGTGTGGGGACTGTGAGAAGCTGACCTTCCGACAATGTGCCGATGGGGCGGCCGGGCTGGCCCCCTAGGCCCGGCCGTTCTCGTTTCCCGAAGGATTAGGCTGTACATTCTGATTGCCTTGGAGCTCCGCCTGATCGTTCCTGCCATCTCGGAATCGTTGCCAGCACTGTTGTGCTATGTGACCTATGCGGCGGCAAATCTGGCATTGGGGACGCCCGTTGTTGGCACGGGAAGTTCTCCGAGGCCACGGCATTGGGGGGCGACGCACCTCGTCTTCGATGCTTTTTAGCCGGTCAGACAGCACGGCGATCGAGTCCGCAATCGCTTTTAGGTCTCTTTCGCTGTCAGCAGCCTCCCGTGGGCAACGCAATTCGGCCGCGGCGCAAGTGGCGACACACGTAGGAGGAGAGTACCCTGTCGCTGCGGCGGGTGCGAACCCTACGGGATGCGCGATGTTTTGCATCCACGACTGTAATCCGGTGGAATACTGGATGCCAATCGGTTGTTGCGCCGACGCACGGCTCATCAAAGCTGCCAGATTTATGCGTTGCAAAATTTGGAGGAATGCAGTGCAGCTCTCCGGGTTTGCGATTATCATCTTCTCCAGAATATCCGGACGTAAACCGCGTATAAGGTGCCGCAACCGATCATCTTCCGTCATAGACGGGTTCACTCTTGCACACAGCTGTACGACGTCATAGTAGTACTGCTCGGGGGTTTCGGACGGCAATTGAGTGCGGTTTTGTAGCCTCAAATAGGCGATCTCGACTGAGTGGCGACTTGTAAAGGACGTTTTTAGTAGCGTCGCCCATTCTTCCCATGTATTAGGGGCACCGGTTAGAATTTGAGTATTGTGCCACTTTTTCGCATCTCCGTCTAAGGCCAGATATAGAAATTTCACCTTCGTGGCTTGGTCCCAATTATTGAGCGATGCTACATGTTCGTAGCAAAGTAGCCACTCGGAAATAGATTCCTCCGGCGCACCTCTAAAGACTGGTGGTCCGATGAATGGTTTAGTTTGGGGGGTAGACATAGCAGAGAAGAAGGTATGGGGTTCCGTCATAGTGGAGCAGTCAGAGGTAGGTTCCTGATATTTGTTATTGACTCGGAGCATAATTTCAGAGGGGGACTATCGTTACCGAGCAACCTCCACCACTTTGTAGCGAAACGTCGGGGTTGTTCAAGTTAGGCGCATCGGACGACCAGGGAGACGAATAAGTGTGGTTGAAACTCCACGGAGGCAATCGATGAGAAGTCAACACGATGAATTCGGGGAGCACTCATTGGGGGTTTATTTAGCTAACACAACTTCAAGTTACAAAATGCACTGGGTTACAAAGACAAAACAGAAAATGGTGGCATACCCCTCGGCCCGCATAGCTGGTCTCCGGTGGTGAGATCCGCCGTTGACCCCGACTCCGCTCCGCTCACTTTTCAAGTTCGAACATCCTCTTTTTAACCCTTGGTCGAACAAAGAGTCTTCAGAAAAACCAATCACATGTTCGGACTCCCAGCATCTCAACCAATCACAGAAACACTTTCATAAAAGGCACTACATTTGTAAAAACCTCCTTACCAAAATGAAACACGCAAAGGGAAAGGTCCTCCGCACGTGACACTCTCTCCCATGCCAGGCCGAGCTGCCTCCTTCGGCCGACTATCGTCGGCGGCCGTTCCCACGCTCGGGCCCCGTAAGTTCTTTCATTAACTGTTGCTTTCTAGAAACGTCCTTAAGAGCGATGGGTACACCATTGCTGACCAGGTGTACATGCGACAGCGAGGCGCCCCGACATCCTAACAAGACCGCGGGGGAATATGGTCGTTTACCGGCCGCCACTATGTCTCGGTCAGGCTAAGTGGTCGCGTCCCCATGTCATTCTCAATGACACGCGTGCCTGTTAACAATGGCTTAGACTCAGACGGTGGCGCCGGACCTGCCTATTGCTAGACGCTTTTCCTAGTAAGCTTTCCCCTTCTAATCCCGAACGGGGCGACCTTGACTTCTCGGTTTGTGAGCCGTAAAATGCAGCGTGTAGGCGCCTGTCCCGGGCTGGAAAACACGATTTATCCCACATTCCATTAAAGTCGAAAGCCGAAGCTCTGTAATGGCCAGAGAAACAAACCCAAAGGTAGAAGAGTACAAAGAAAGACTTAAAAAAGAAGCAGGAGTTGGTTTTGCACAAATTTCCTGAGAAGATACTGGAGCTGGAAACCTTGCTCTCGCGACACCTCCCCCCTACGAAAAAGAGTGCCCCACTCGTTTATCTGCAAAACACGACAATAAATAGACTAATTATGCAAAAAGGTTTTGCATTCAACAAGTGTGTGAGATGTTTTAAAAAGTTACATAAAACAACAGATGAAAAACAAGACAAAATCATTGGACACAAAAATATATGGGTTCACTCATCGGTACTGCAATACAATTCAGTGTCCGTTTCGTAAGCACTGACATTCTGTTGTGCGTTGTTATTACTTGAAAATGTCTTCCAGTCCGAGTAAAGTTCAGTGTCCGTGTCGTAGCTTTCGCACTGCTGTACTGGAACACTGGTCTGTGTCCCGCGCACACAATGTTGCAAACGGAGTTCCTGACCCACTCGCGAACCGCACTCGCGCACATCACCATTGGAGCCACACTCGCGCACAACACTTTGATGCAATCCGTGGTCATCTCTCCTTGCACTGCACTCGCGCACAACACCACCGAGATCGCGCACCTCATGATTATCATCAGACTCATCGTCCGCGTCGTCGGCATCGGAGCCCAATCGAACGTGGCAGGGCTTTAAACGCGCCACATTCACAACGTCACGTTTTTTTCCCAGTTTGGTCTACCACCTCCCAGTTGTTCTCGGCTACCTGGCGCACAAGACGGAAAGGTCCGTGATATTTGTGAAGAAGCTTTGTCGTCTTCCCTTTCGCCCGGGAGGGAGTCCACAAGTACACCAAGTCGCCCTGATGATAAACAACACTTCGTCGCCTAGCATCATAGCTGCGCTTGTTCTTCTCCTGCTGACGCTTCTCCCGTTCATTTACTATTTTTCGAGCCTGCCGCAGCCTGCGGGCCACTTTCATTGCATCCAGGGTGTAGTCGAATCCGCGTTGCGCGCCCGACCCTACATCCACCGGTAGTGTCGGTTCATGTCCGTGAAGAAGAAAGAAGGGAGTGAATCCAGTCGTCTCGTGGGTGGAAGAATTGTATGCAAATAGAACGTACGGTAGGAATTCATCCCAGTCGCGGTGGTGTGAGGAAATGTACATGCTGAGCATGTCAGCCAACGTGCGGTTAAAACGCTCGCACAAGCCGTTGGCCTGTGGGTGGTATGCTGTTGTGGTGGCATGCTCGCTACCCACGAGCCGGAATACTTCTTCGGTCAAGTTGGCGACAAAGTGCTGCCCACGATCGCTTATTACTTTCTCCGGGGCACCATGACGTAGGACGATTTGTTCGACGAAAGCTCTGGCTGCTTCTGCGGCAGTGGCCGCTGGACACGTGACAGCCTCGACCCATTTCGTATGGTAGTCGGTAATCACGACGATGTAGCGGTTCCCTGCTTTGGATTTAGTGAAAGGCCCAATGAAGTCCATGCCCACCTGCTGAAAAGGTTGACCTGCAGGTGGGATTGGTTGGAGGAAACCGACCGGCCTCCCCGGTGGTTGCTTTCGTGTCTGGCAGTCGGGGCAGGAGAGAACGTACTTGCTTACGTACGAGAACATCTTCGGCCAGAAATATCGGCAACGAACTTCCTCCCATGTGCGCTTGACACCTAAGTGGCCTGCCGTGGTGGCGTCATGGCAGTACCTTAAAATCTCAGATCTCAAGCACTTGGGGACAACGAGCGCAGCACGATCCTCCTGAAACCCTTTCGCCCTTCGATACAGTACACCGTCGATCAACCGAAAGCTCCGTGCCGTTCTTTTAGTTTTCCTAACAACGGGCGCATCCGGGTGCTCGAGGTGCTGCATAATTTCTTTCATCCATGGGTCTGCCCTCTGCTTTTTTCCAACATCCACCTGATCCAGAACCAGCAACGGTAAGGGGTTTTCTTCGCTTACAGGCGCGGGATCATGAGGAAGGCGGGAAAGCGTGTCGGCATTTCCATTCTTGAGGCCAGGGCGGTGTCGCAACGTTTCTGTACCGTTGGCTCGTGTGGGGACTGTGAGAAGCTGACCTTCCGACAATGTGCCGATGGGGCGGCCGGGCTGGCCCCCTAGGCCCGGCCGTTCTCGTTTCCCGAAGGATTAGGCTGTACATTCTGATTGCCTTGGAGCTCCGCCTGATCGTTCCTGCCATCTCGGAATCGTTGCCAGCACTGTTGTGCTATGTGACCTATGCGGCGGCAAATCTGGCATTGGGGACGCCCGTTGTTGGCACGGGAAGTTCTCCGAGGCCACGGCATTGGGGGGCGACGCACCTCGTCTTCGATGCTTTTTAGCCGGTCAGACAGCACGGCGATCGAGTCCGCAATCGCTTTTAGGTCTCTTTCGCTGTCAGCAGCCTCCCGTGGGCAACGCAATTCGGCCGCGGCGCAAGTGGCGACACACGTAGGAGGAGAGTACCCTGTCGCTGCGGCGGGTGCGAACCCTACGGGATGCGCGATGTTTTGCATCCACGACTGTAATCCGGTGGAATACTGGATGCCAATCGGTTGTTGCGCCGACGCACGGCTCATCAAAGCTGCCAGATTTATGCGTTGCAAAATTTGGAGGAATGCAGTGCAGCTCTCCGGGTTTGCGATTATCATCTTCTCCAGAATATCCGGACGTAAACCGCGTATAAGGTGCCGCAACCGATCATCTTCCGTCATAGACGGGTTCACTCTTGCACACAGCTGTACGACGTCATAGTAGTACTGCTCGGGGGTTTCGGACGGCAATTGAGTGCGGTTTTGTAGCCTCAAATAGGCGATCTCGACTGAGTGGCGACTTGTAAAGGACGTTTTTAGTAGCGTCGCCCATTCTTCCCATGTATTAGGGGCACCGGTTAGAATTTGAGTATTGTGCCACTTTTTCGCATCTCCGTCTAAGGCCAGATATAGAAATTTCACCTTCGTGGCTTGGTCCCAATTATTGAGCGATGCTACATGTTCGTAGCAAAGTAGCCACTCGGAAATAGATTCCTCCGGCGCACCTCTAAAGACTGGTGGTCCGATGAATGGTTTAGTTTGGGGGGTAGACATAGCAGAGAAGAAGGTATGGGGTTCCGTCATAGTGGAGCAGTCAGAGGTAGGTTCCTGATATTTGTTATTGACTCGGAGCATAATTTCAGAGGGGGACTATCGTTACCGAGCAACCTCCACCACTTTGTAGCGAAACGTCGGGGTTGTTCAAGTTAGGCGCATCGGACGACCAGGGAGACGAATAAGTGTGGTTGAAACTCCACGGAGGCAATCGATGAGAAGTCAACACGATGAATTCGGGGAGCACTCATTGGGGGTTTATTTAGCTAACACAACTTCAAGTTACAAAATGCACTGGGTTACAAAGACAAAACAGAAAATGGTGGCATACCCCTCGGCCCGCATAGCTGGTCTCCGGTGGTGAGATCCGCCGTTGACCCCGACTCCGCTCCGCTCACTTTTCAAGTTCGAACATCCTCTTTTTAACCCTTGGTCGAACAAAGAGTCTTCAGAAAAACCAATCACATGTTCGGACTCCCAGCATCTCAACCAATCACAGAAACACTTTCATAAAAGGCACTACATTTGTAAAAACCTCCTTACCAAAATGAAACACGCAAAGGGAAAGGTCCTCCGCACGTGACACTCTCTCCCATGCCAGGCCGAGCTGCCTCCTTCGGCCGACTATCGTCGGCGGCCGTTCCCACGCTCGGGCCCCGTAAGTTCTTTCATTAACTGTTGCTTTCTAGAAACGTCCTTAAGAGCGATGGGTACACCATTGCTGACCAGGTGTACATGCGACAGCGAGGCGCCCCGACATCCTAACAAGACCGCGGGGGAATATGGTCGTTTACCGGCCGCCACTATGTCTCGGTCAGGCTAAGTGGTCGCGTCCCCATGTCATTCTCAATGACACGCGTGCCTGTTAACAATGGCTTAGACTCAGACGGTGGCGCCGGACCTGCCTATTGCTAGACGCTTTTCCTAGTAAGCTTTCCCCTTCTAATCCCGAACGGGGCGACCTTGACTTCTCGGTTTGTGAGCCGTAAAATGCAGCGTGTAGGCGCCTGTCCCAGGCTGGAAAACACGATTTATCCCACATTCCATTAAAGTCAAAAGCCGAAGCTCTGTAATGACCAGAGAAACAAACCCAAAGGTAGAAGAGTACAAAGAAAAACTTAAAAAAAGAAGCAGGAGTTGGTTTTGCACAAATTTCCTGAGAAGATACTGGAGCTGGAAACCTTGCTCTCGCGACAATATGCTGGCGCCGCGTGTCTGCGCTCGCGGCAAAACTGGTTAGTCGCGCTTCGACCGCTTGTCGCCCAAGCAACGCTGGCTGCCCGCGGCTGACATGCCGTCCCAAGCTTACACCGCAAAGCAAATAAAAGCACACAAAAATTGCCACGCTACGAATTCTTACCGCGGTCCTACACACGTCATGAAATGACGCTAAATATATGTACAAATGTGGCACGCACAGGCATATGTCGACAAGTTGCAGATGTTTATGTAATCAGTTGTTTGCCCTTGCGCAACGATGCCAACTGGAACATGCGTATTAGCAACACCAGAAGCTTATATGAAGCGCTGATGCTCGCGAGGATGCTGGCCCTGGACACTGCTACAAGAATCAACTTCAGTGATGGGCAACTAACCACAATGGACGTTAACCCGACGTGACGGCTGTATCAAAGGAGTACATATGAAATGTTTATAAAATTGGGTAGGTAGTACTGCAACCACTATTGACGTTTCATAAAGATTAGCGTCTATTTGAAAAGTAGTTCCGAGGCCTGGCGTAGCTCTGTGGTAAAATGCTTCATTGCCACGCAGAATGCTTGGGTTCCATTCCAGATGGGACCCTGATAATTATTCGTGGGATCGACGCCACTGATGTCGGGTATTTCTTAACGCTCGCGCGTTAAAAGTGCCCGTGTGTGTTGTCGTCGTTCCTGGGTAGATACCAAGGGCAAATTACCTGCAGTGCGGCACATACCAGCATACGAGCGGCATATACTCGCCCGTGGGTATATGTGTGCCACTGTTAGGTGGGAAGTGTTTCTCGACGTACGCGATGGGATTGTGACATTATTTATGACTTGACAAGCGCGTCATATTCGTCAAACTATCTTACCCTCCCATGATAATCTTGGTTCACGACAAGGGGGTGACCACGAGAGCACCCAAACGTAAGCGGCTAGATAGATACGCTCAACGTCGCCGAAGTTTGCTAAGCAATGCTTCGAATTTAAAAGTTATGGGATACACTTACTTCGAAATAGGCATAAAATGCAGGCACACATTCTCTTACAATGCACAGTAAGTAGGCAGCACTGCCTACTGTGCAATGCAATTACTCGACAACCGAAAAGGAGTGTCTGGCCGTCATTTGGGTAGCAACAAAATTTAGACCGTACTTGTACGGCAGGCCGTTCAAGGTGGTCAGCGATCACCATGCCTTGTGCTGGCTCGCCAACCTGAAGGACCCGTCCGGTCGCTTAGTTCGTTGGAGCTTACCGCTACAGGAGTTTGACGTAACAGTGGTCTATAAGTTGGGATGAAAACATTCAGACGCAGACTGCTTGTCAAGAGCACCCGTTGAACCGGCTCCACCTAACGACGATGGCGACGATGGTTTTCTCAGGCTAATCAGTGCTAGCGACTTCGCAGACAACCAATGCGCAGATCCCGACCTACGCAACGTCATTGACTTCTTGGACAGCAACATCGATTCACCATCGAGAATGTACAGGCGTGTCATCTCGTCACTTTGCCTCAAAAATGGCGCACTCTGGAAGAAGAACTTTGCACCGAATAGGTCGACATACCTTTTGGTCATGCCTCACAATCTGCGACAAGAGATTTTGCAGGCGTCTCATGACGAACCGACCACCGTACATCTTGTATTCCCTCGTACTTTATCAAGAATCCGGAAAAATACTACTCGCCGCGTCTCAATTGACGCCAACGTTGCTCACTATGTAAGAACCTGCCGCGACTGTCAATGGCGCAAGACCCCACCTGTTAGGCTGGCTGGGCTCCTGCAGCCAATTGACCCTCCAGCAAAGCCCTTTCAGCAAATCGGTATGGACCTGTTTGGTCCATTCCCGACGTCGTACAACGCAAACAAATAGGTAGTAGTGCTATGAACTACCTGACGCGCTAAGTAGATGCGAAAGCTTTATCGTCAGAGAGTGCAGTAGAGGTTCCAATATTCATTCATGGGGAGCACTGCCACGTGCGTTTATGTTGGTTCCCACTTCTTTGCGCAGCACCGCCCTCAGCTTATCTACAGTGTGGCGTCAGTAGCGCGTAGTTGCATCACTCACGCGCTCGGCATGCTTTCGATAAGGACTGTGACCACGTGAGCAACTGATGCGTATCGGTGAAGAGAGCAAGGGCATTCCTTCCACCGACGCTGAACCGCACAAGCCATTTCGGGGCTGACAGTTCTTTCACGCAATTTTTCATGGGCACAAGCTCACTCAAATAAAGTTTATTTCTTTGCCAGTCACCTCGTCTCCGTGCTTGCGGGCCAAGACCGTAAGTGTGTACACCAAAAGCAAAAGTCATTGAACTCTACTAGCTCGCACACAAAAAAAAAAAAAATTGGCCACGTGCATTTCTTCTTATTTGGCAGAAAACATTAAGCATACTCCATAGGCATGTCACAGGGTGGGATGGAGGGGGAGCAACGGGGCCACGAGTTTCCCACTGAGAAAAATTAGAGGGGCTGAGTTTCTCCGCTTTCGACAGTGGTCACTATAGGCTGCACGCTGCGGAAACCAACTGAGGCGAAGTTTCCCTTCACTTCAGCAATCGCTCATTTATATTGTTGAGAGGAAATGAAAATGTTACGAGCGAACGTTAACATATAGTCAAATTCTTCCGCCATTTCAGCTGTGACGAATTCCCTAGTAGGCTCTTTGCTGTACGGACCGTTTATGCGGTGCTTTCGCGCCTTGTGTTTCAGCATTGGCGAGCAGGCTAGCGCTAAAAAGGGCCCCTATATCATTGCATCACTTGTTCACGCCTTCATTTTGCCGTGACTGGCCGATGCAGCTACAAATGGGAACGAGCAAAATTTTTATCCACTGGTCAAAGCATATGCTGCTTCGGGAAAGTCATTTTTTTTTCATCAAAAAGAAATAGCATCACCGCTGCTCTATCAAAGTGTTGTGAGTAGATGAATGTTAGGAATTTTTTAATGTTTTACTTTTGCCATAATGGAAGCGTTAAAAAAGTTTTTTTGAGTTTAATATCCGATAAACCTGTTCAGCTTTGCTTACGGTAACTTGGAGGGATGGCGGTAGCTTGCGAAGTGCCGACGAATAAAACTATGGACTCCAGCACAGTGGAAGGCCCAGCTTTTAAACTTTTCCTGCAACTTGAACAGGAAGAAGGTGAAAGACTATGGTTTTTACCACTGTGGAGGCTTAATTAGGAGTCGGGCTAGCTGCTTGGTTGGTTTTCATTCAACTTGAATTGTATTTTACATCTTAAAATGTAACTCGGACAGTAAAAAAGCACGTGTACAGCGCTCCTTCTTTCTCTCACTTCCTCTCTTACTCAGTAAGAGTGAGCTCACAGAAGTGCACATGCGCACATGCTGCTAAACGCTGTTATGCTGCATAAAGAAAATATTTTACTTTACTTATATGAATAGATCTCGCCAGCTTATATATGTAGCCACTGTTGATGCATCAGAGGCTACCTGTTTGAATTACATTTTGAAGGAGATGCTCTCCGCCAGCTCCAAAAGGCTTTAGGTATTATTCAGCACTTGAACAAGCTGTTTAAAGTTTATGCGCTATAATAAACACCACGACGTTTCATATATTCATGACGTCATGTAACAAGCTGGTGATTTTATCGCAGCCAGAAAATGTTAAATGACGAAGAATCAATGGCAAGCAATATGCCGTATTGAAAATAGTTCCTTCGCTCAATTTTTACATGGTCGTGCATATGTGGTCATTACGCGATGGATCATTTTCACGTCGTTTGTTGCTTCGCGTAACGAGCTGCTGATGGGTGCATGGCACAGAATATTTAGGACAATCATATACAGCTAACGACCACTTTTAAAGTAAGTTATAAAATGTAGTTTAATGTAGAAGTACATAAGCAATCTTTATCTCATCGGTATAAATTAACATCGCTAGCACTGTAACCATACTGACTTTGCACCAACTTGATGTCTGCCTTTTACAAAGTAGATTCAAGAATTTGCGTGGTTCAGTGGTAGAATACATTACTGCCCACGTAATACTTGAGTTAGAATCCTACTAAGATCCTGATGTCTATTCTTTGAAGTCGTCTGATCAACGCTGCGAAGGCCGCATTTTTTAAAGGTTCTCTCATTTAAATTATACCCACGACGGTTGTCGTTGCTTCTAGGTAGATTCAAGCTTTAAGGTGCATAGCCGCATGATCTAGCCCGTAGTATACGGGTATGTGAAACACATGACTGAAATAGAGAGCTTCATCACGTACACGACATATAGTTTTCACGTTATTTCTGACTGCAGCAGACACATCTTCTCATAGAGTCGTGCCCCCATGTCGATTTGGTCTATACTAAAGTAGTGAGGCAACTACGAGAGCAACAAGACGTAGCTGGCCAGATAGGTAGACAAGTAAATAGAAATGCTTAAAGTACCTTTGGTTCTCGAAGGATTGCTTCGCATTAAAAAATAATTAAGTGATTCAAATATAAACTGTTAGGGAGGCTACCATCAGCATAAATGTATTCATGCGGAAAGCTGTGAGGTAATGCATAAAAAGCGTCGCTCATTACACTATTGCATGCATGACACGCATATACGTGTTATCCCAGCGCTCTGCTTAAGAACTGGCTGTCCCTTTTTATGTTATTTATAAATGTTCCATGCATAAAAAACTACACCAAATTGCAAGTGCATTCACGAAGTGTTCGAAGTGTTCTCTTTCACTATATATATATATATATATATATATATATATATATATATATATATATATATATATATATATATATAGACTGCTGACTGACGAGTGAGGTAGGTCTGCACCCCCCCCCCCCCCCCTACTCTCGAAAAAGTTGGTACGCCACTGGCATATCCCCTTACGCGGGAGCGTTCGAAAACAGGAGATCATGACCATCATAATTATGAAATGTCCCTCAAAGTGAGCGTAAAATCGGGTTAGTAGTCTTAGAAACTAAGAAACAAACAAGAAACAGAGTTGAAGAAATAATAAACTCTCATCGACAAATGTCAATTAATGTCCGTCCACGAACACACTGACCTTGTTCATGTCGAGCTTCGCGCTCCTAGGTCAAATAAAAGTAATAGGCTGCCTATAGCAGCTAGATGTTTGAAGCGCTTGATTCAAATGGGAGACGGCATGACGACGGCAATAAAGTGCAGCGCTTGTTCAAAGACCAGCAGTCATGAGATAAGCTTTACTTGATGGTATTGTTTCTAATATCTAAATAGCCGGGTTGTCGCTGCACAAATGAGAGGGATTCGCGATGCTTACTTCTCGGCGTCTTTGGCCTCGGACCTTGCAGCTCCGGCATCCTCTTCTCCATTCTCCATTTCACTGAAGCAAGAAACGCTAAACATTAGAATTGTGCATTGCTGAGCGGACGGTAGTACATAAGCATTGGCTACCGTTGCGTTACACGAGCAGTAGTGGCAGCAAAGAAGAACAGCAGTACGCTCGTTACGCTTCGTTCTGTCGTTGTTGTGTACTTTTACGGGGGCCGACGTAACCGGGCAAAATTTCGGCGCAATCAGTCGGAGCAATGACTTGATTAGGAGCAAGCCGTTAAAAGAATACGAGTTTTCGACGAAGCTCGCGTATTAGCGCGTGATGCTTTTTATGATGAACACATTGTACGTTTATCGAACAACAAGTACTGTTCTGGTCCTGACAGATAAAAATCATATAAGCTTATACACAAATGAAATCATTGCGATTGGACGTAGTGTTATACTCGTTCTCCCAAAGCAATGTTTTGACACGATTTACAGGAGAGAACGGTTATCCAGTCTTTGAAAAGAATGTTGTAGCAGCTGCAGCAGGTCTAAAAGTAACCTTTGGTCATTCCCTCTCATTCAGAGCAGGATAACATGAAGGCATCTTTCAGTTCGCAGAAATAAAAAAAGTATAGACTTAAGACAGAAAGAAAAATGTCTTGGGTTTTCTACTGTTCGCATGCTCAAGTATGTTGTAAAATAACCATTTCGGATATAAGGTGTACCTGAACGTCCACAACGTTCTCTTCGTGGGTGTCTCGCTTGAATGATGGGCTCTTGAGTCTATTTTACCGCTTGTCTGTGGATGTTCAACGTAATGTCACCCACAAACTTGCGAGGAGAGCCCCAAAAGTAACACGCAGGGTGACTGAGCTCAGGTACGTGTTCTGGGCTCAGATCCAACTTCGAGTATATTACTGACTAATGCGTGGCCGCAATGTCAAGCTCTCCTCATATTTACACACGTGTTGCAATCAGTGCACATGTTAGTATCGAAACACGCATGTGTGTCAACCTGGCTACGCACACATACATGCACGTGGAACTGAAAGCGAAACATATCCTTTGTCGTTATGTATAAGCACTACGAATTGACCACACATGTATCGTTGTTGTGAAAGAAAATGGCGTAACTTTGCTTTTGGCATGCATACAAACACGTTATCTACTTTGGGAAAGAAAGTGTTAATAACCACTTAAAGGCTGGGCATAGACGTGATACTAGGGAATCAATTGTCTGCGACACCTCTTTTCGAATTGGTTTTTTTATTTTGTCCTGGAAGATACTCCTGCTCACAAGTGTTGCAGAGAGCAAAGAACTGGAGATAGGGTCAAATACTTCAGAAAAGAGAGATGTAAAGTTTTTGAACACGGGTGTCGCTGAAGCCGGCGTTTCAACAAGTGTCTTCTTCAAGGCTTCAACTGCATTCCTTTGCGCGCATGTGTGTGATTTGTCTACTCTCCACCACTCAATAAAAGCAGAAGAGGAGGAGAGGGCAAGTGCGAAAACGAGGGTAAAGGGGGGACAGAAAGAAGGAAGGGACAGGGCGCCAACTGAGTTGCCCTCTCCTACTCTTCTACTTTCGTTGGGCGAGAGCGGAAGAAACTACACGCTCACACACAGGCGTGCTAAGGTGCTATCAAGTAGACACTCGTCGAAACGTCAGTGCCAGAGACTCACCTCCTGTGTTCAAGGACTTGCTACATCGCCAAGCGTCCATCTTCTCCTGAACTTCTGCTTTATTCAGAGAGAAGAGAACGAACGTACGGAAAACCACGTGAAAGCGGCAAAGAAAGCTATACTTTAAGGAAAACTTGCCAACATCTACGTTGTTTCGTCTTTGCGATTAACGCAGTAGCTGTCAATATAGTCCTTTGAAACGTAAGAGCTTTTCGCAGCAGTTTCCAGTCTAATACCCCTGTCACACGGGCACCCGTGAAGACCGTTTAACTCCCTCGTCCTTACGACAACGAAGATGCGGTCGGTGTCACACGGCCACCCTTACGCAAACGAAGGTGAATGGAGCATTTCGCAAAGGACGTTCAACGATCTCCCTTCGCAGCGAAACGAGGTACTCTCGTCCCCAGCAGTCTAAAGGTCAGAGAAAAATTTCGAGCACTAAGTGGCCGCAGTGAGAGAATAATACATTTTGGCAATATTAAACGTTCTTTCGTTGTAGTACTCATTCACAACGCGTGTTTGTTTACATATATTTACGCCCGCCAGAGTTCACTTACTCTCAACACCGATGCCCTACACACACCGTGCCTCGCGAGTCGGGCCGGCCGGCGCCAGCCGATCAACATCATTACCAGCGCAATATCGTACCACTTCTTCACGTCGTCCGCTGTGTCACTCATGGCTGAAGAACACAAAATGTGCGCTCACGAGGCAAGGAAGCATAAGAACTTTCGTACCGGGCATGTACACAGGCAACGAAACAACTAAAAGCACAATGTGGCCAGCGTCACTAGCAGCATTGCTACATTTAGCAAATGCGTTTTTATTTGAAATTATTTTAATGGTTTGTTTGTCGCATACCTACTTAATAGTGCTTTTTTGTAAAATCCGCATAACAAGGATTCACAAAAAATCAATAGGGATGAAATTAGAATACTTTCCCGAAAATCAAACAGCGCCAGCTGAGCCCCCTCGTGGCAACTGTTACAACCTTGTCATTGCCGTGTGCACTGCCACAACTCCTTCTCCGTCGAACCACCTAGGGGAGATTTACGTTGACGGTGTTCAACGGAGTTTGGTGGTGGCCGTGTGACAGGGGTATTAGAAGCTGTTCCGGACAGGCGATGCGGACTCTTCTCTCCTAACGCCTGACTGTTCACGGGGTTGGGGCGAGGTGGTCTCCACCTGGATGCCACTGGTGGCACGGCAACCCGGTTTTGCTCAGGTGGCCAGCGAGCAGTGGTGACCACGGTGCTTAGGTGGTAGTCCCGTCACTGGACGTGCTCGGATGTCCGGGGCAAGGGATCAGGGCTGCCAGAGGGCCCCCAAATTGGTCACTCAGGGCACCAGCAACAACTGGAGACCTTTTAGTGATCCTGCGGCTGTGGTATGTAATAATGTAGACAAAAAACCAGGTCACCGCCGAGGCCCGCAGGCTCCGATGAAAAAAAAATAGTCCCTAAAGAGGCGCTGCAACTCTTCGCCCAGTAGCTTCATTAAATGAGTTCGTCGCCACACGAATAAAGTGCAGCAAAAACTTTTTTTTAGAATACGTCAAGTGTGAGCGCAGATACAGAGATTAGTCACACGCTCTAAGCACCTTGTTCTCGGCAAGCGCATTGGATGCTCAAGAGCGCGTTGAAAGCCTAAGATGCATCAACGTTCGCCTTCGAGAACAAGAACGCCTATTATCAGAGTTAAAACCGTTTTCCCTAGGAGCTCATTGTCACTAATGCGGCTTCGTAACCTTCTTCAGCAACACCGTGGTACAGTCGCATTATAAAAAAAAATCAGTTAGCAAGAGAGGTGACTGAAGCCTTCCACAACCCAAGAAAAAATTATAAGCGTGCCAACATGCCGTCAATTGTGCTGGGCGACGCAGAATTTAGCTATCTTTTCAGCACTTGCAGAAGATTAAAGCAACGTATATATTTTCCCCCTTGCGTGTTTGGATGTAATGCTGTCTGTTTTTTTTCTCCCTTTTTTGTTAAGTTGCACTTCACCTATACATCGGCTGTTCTTTCCCAAATAAATGTTAGTTGAGAAACAACGCCTGTCTGTGTCTTTTTACTTCGTCGTCATCTGATGTGCGCTGTTTAACCAAGATGAGATTGCCCTGCTGAGCTATTGAGCAGCTCTCGAATTATTACTAGCCAATCTAATACTTAGTATTTAACTATTACACTGTAATGACTTAACCTACAGAAGAATTTTGCAGAACGATTAAACCTCAGTTATTCAAAAAAAATTCTATTATTTTTTTCTTTCACGTTTGTTTTTTCACATTGCACCTAAATAATCCGGTCAAGTCAAAACAAAGTAATCATATTTCCCTAACCTGGATAATCTGAAGGTATTAAGGTATCTTAAGGCTTCTTGGCCAATCCCCCTTAGTGGGGGAGAGCCACAAGAAAATATCAAGCAAGCAAGCCCCTAATGGCGGGCAAAGAACGCACAGGCACTGCGCCATCGTGCACGTAAAGTTGGCTTCGCCGCGTCAATTTGAACACTTGACGTCACTCTGCACCACGTGACAGCGCTCGCCGAATAGCGGCGTGTGCAGCGGAAGCAAAAGCTATGCGCAGCTCTGCTACCTAAATGTAGCATATAGAGCAACTCCAAGCGACCGCTCTCCAAGACGGCCTCTGGGGAGCGGTATCGCCGAGCTGCAGGCACGTGATGTACGGCTCTCCCGAGAGATGGCGTTCTTTTACTCTCTCTCTCTCTTTCTGAGGCTTCCGTCAGCCAGTGGCGCGGAACTGAATGCCGGGCTTTTGAGCGCCCGGGGACCTTTTGTGGAGCGCGCAGACCTCTACGAGATAAATTAGTAGGGGGGAACATTCACCATGTAATAAATTTAGCGCAACTTGCATTGAACATTCTGTTGAATGTTTTGTATATGCACACCATTGTTGATCATAGCTTTTTTGTATTTTCCTGTACCTACCTAAGAGGGACAATTACAAGAAATAAAGAGTTGGTAGTGAGCGCTGTGTTTGGTGTGTGCTTCTCGTGTGGAAGAGTGTGGGACTGCGTTAGTGTTTGTGGGTGGGACTTCCAAGTTGCGCTAAATTTACTTACATTATGACGAATTGCCAACTAGCCCAACAACAAGTTTTATTAAGAAGGTATTCTGGCGTTTGTAACTCTGTGACCTTTGTCAAGTTCTTTTTTTACACATTCTATATAAAGCTTGTAGACATCTGTAGATCAAATCAGTTGACCTTCTATAGCTGAATGCTTCAATCTCGTATGTACACGTCTATAAGTAGCAGGTCACGGCATCGAATCCCGGCTGCGGCGGCTGCATTTTCGATAGTAGCGGAAATGTAGGCCCGTGTGCTCAGATTTGGGTGCACGTTAAAGAACCCCGGGGTGTCGAAATTTCCGGAGCGCTCCACTACGGCGTCTCCCATAATCATATGGTGGTTTTGGGAGGTTAAACCCCACATATCAATCAATCCGTCCATAAGTAAATGCTTACACTCGTTTTATATAGATTAGTCGACAAAAAACCTCGCCTATAGATTATCTACAGAAAGTTTGTAGATTATAAGTGTGTGCTTTTTAAACCGATGTCCGCGGGATGTCTATAGGCGAAAGGCCACATGTTCCTACATATGTACTCTATTTCTTCTTTGCCTAATAAATGTCAACAGACTAATGTCTATAGACCACAATAAGCTAGTTCAATAACTTTGTATGGGGATTATCTAAAGGCTTATGTCTTCTGATTTTTTGTAGATTGTGGTCTACAGATTGCCTATACTGTATCTCTACGCTATAGCCTATAGCTAATTCACTCACTTTATGTCAATAAATAGCGTGTGAACTTTGCTGGCTCAGCCAGCATTGAAATGACTGGCATTGCAGTTACAAAGATAGAGTTTCAATAGTTAGTGCGGATTCATCATAAAAGAAGGTACAGTTATACCATGGTCTAATGAAACCCCTTTTGACAAGCTACCGATCTAACGACAAATTCCCATTCCCCAGCTAATGTCTATAAGCTTCAGCCTCATTGCGAGTCAGTTTCCAGTCCGCCATTGTGTCAGTCACCGTCTCTGCCTGTGAGTACTGAAAAATATATGATTTCTAGCACAATATCATAGTTTTTGTACGTTAGATCATTTCCATTATATTGAAAACAACGTATAAATACGCGAACGAAAAAGACAAAAACAGTGGAATAGGCACTGAATATCCGGTTCTTGGCCAATCCGCCAGCGTCGGTGTGCGCCACATCGTCAAGGATCTTAACTTGACTTGTCTTGACTTCACTGACTTGCCACGGAGAAGCTCATCAGAAACAACACAGGTTTATACAAGATGGCACAAGCACACTGATGTAAAACCTAAACAAGAAAGAACCCAGCATGTGCAAGATTGTGCGACATGTGCGTTGAGCGCATGTAGCGTCATGTGCAAGGCTGCATTTGTTTCCTGTAAAATATAAGTCACGTATAATAATGATATGCGGAGTTTTACACCCTGAAATCAAGGTATGAATATGAGAGACGCCGTTGTGCAGGGCTCCGAAAGTTTTGACCTTTTGAGTTCTTTGACGTGCGCTGACTTCCGCACTAAACCCGCCTCTACACCAATTCGCCTCCGTCGAAATCGCCGGGATCGAACTCATGACCTTCGGATCAGCAGCCGAGCACGTTAGCCATGAATCCACGGTCGTGGAAAATCTGCCACTTCCAAGCGGGAATAGGTGTATAGGGCAGACACGGGGTGCCGCATCAACGTGCGCCTAAAAACAACATCAAATGGAGGCCAGGGTCACTAAATTGTCGCTCATTGGAATGCGCTGCAGTGCATGTGGTTGTAAATCCTGTTTTGATGATCGCACTGTCATTCACCATCATAAGAACTAACTCTTAAACGAAATCATCGCGGCTTATCCCATTTGTATAGAAAAAAAATATCTCTGAATACGCTATGACGTCTATCGACTATGGGGTTGTACTAACCATGTCCAATTTTCCGGGTCTGCCTCGGCTTTTCATACAGCTTTCTGAGTCCCCACAGTGTCTCTGTCGGGACACTTGTATGTTGGTATGTCCCGGATTTCTTCCGAATAATTCAATTTTAGGTTCATATGGAATACAGTGAACGTTGAAGAACATTCTTCACGCTAGGGAACATGGAGCTAGAGCACGAATAGCACGTGCTGAGTGATTCCGCAGGCTAGAGGTCGCTGTGAAGGACTTGGGCATAACTTATGCGTTCAGCATAACGCTGTTCAAACAACCGTGAGCTTCTGCTTTTAACTCATTCTGAAAGCACAGCGCTTTGTTTCATAGAACTGCGTACGACCTCTTGTTTCCGTGGCGAGTGCTGCGCAAAGTTAAAAGGCACGTATCAATTATAACAACATTATATTCCAATACTATTCGCCTTTCCAGGACCATGCATAAAATTGAAACAGTATACTGCCCCTCTCCAACTTGCAGTATTACGTTGTAATGATAATGTAAATTTTAAATCTGTAAAATATTTATGGTATATTTTTATTACCAGTAATACTACAAATATGTGGCGCCGCAATTAAATATTTTAATATTAGGTTGAGAATGGTGGCAACACTAAATATTCAAACTTGTTCGGAGTTGTAACTATGTCCCTAATTTAGAAACATTAACACAATGAAAAATGTGATATGAGCTCGGCAGCAACTGCAGACCAGCAGTGAACATAACCTCTATGTTAGGTTACTCGAACACATTGCCTCAAGCTGCTTCACACATGCTAAGTTACATTGATGTCATTGATGGAGTGGTCGACTTGATCACCAGCGTTGAAGAGGAAAGAAGCCGACACAGGCTAGTGGCGGCGGTCTTCTTAGACATTAAGGGTGCCTACGATAATGTGCTGCATTATGCGATCCTTGACGCACTGGAAGATTTCGACATCGGTGGACGACTGTACGCTTGGATTTTTAGCTACCTTAGGGACCGCACCATTTACATGACGACAAGTAATGGAGACACCGACCGATATAAGGTTCATCGTGGTGTTCCCCAAGGAGAAGTTCTCAGCCCGATCCTATTCAATGTCACAATGATCGGCCTAGCAGCAGAACTTCCCAGCACGGTGAAGATCACTGCATACGCTGATGACATATGCATATGGGCATCCGGAACTACTCGTCCGCAATTGCGAGCTCGACTACAGCGTGCAGTGACGATCACATACAAATATCTACGACGTCAAGGGCTCACTCTTTCAATCGACAAATGCGCAGTGCTTGCGTTCACGCGCAAGCATATGTCACAATACCCTATATTTATTAATGGGACAGCGATACCTGCTGTAACGCACCACAAGTTACTTGGGGTTGTCGTACACAGAGATCTATCGTGGACAAGGCATGTCGCAGTACTTAAATCTAAATTGAAGAGATTTGCTCTCATTCTTCGCCACGTAGCAGGAGCAAGATGGGGCCCATCAGAATCATCGCTACTTCAATTATACGATGCTCTATTTGTGGGATACATTCGATACAGCATGCCGGTGCTTTCCAATATGAGACCCAGTTGTGTGAAGACACTCGAGAGTGTTCAAGATCAATGCTTACGAAGATGCTTGGGTCTACCGCGCTGCACTTCAACAAATGGGACAATCGCAGAGGCTCGGGCTTGTCCCATCAGTGTATACATGCTCTGCGAGCCACTTAGAGTTCACCTCCGATTACTGAGCAAACACAGACAGCACCCACTGTCAGTACTACCCGCCACTCACCCAGATTGCAGTTTCTCAAAAGTAATATCGCGGCATGAAAATATTAAACCATCAAGGTTTTCTCCGCCAAATGCCCCTGCAGTGCCTCCATGGGTTCTGCCTAAACCACCTATCTCTTTTACGATACTTGGAATTACGAAGAAGTCGCTCATTTCTTCTGTTGGCCTCAGACAGCTGACCCTATATTACATTTATACAACGTACAGTGATTCTCTGCACGTGTACACCGACGGATCCACCACGCTAAACACCTCCGCCGCAGCCTTTGTCATCCCAGACATGGATATCGCTCGATGATTCAAAGTGGACCTTAAAACCACATCAACTGCCGCAGAGCTTGTCGCTATGCGGGAGGCAATAAGGTTTATTTCTGGAGAGCGACCTCGAGCCTGGACGATTTTCTGTGATGCCAAACCCGCTTTGCAAACCATTAATTGCATCATGAAGCAAGGTCCATATTACAGCTTGGCAATAGAAATCACAGAACTTATTCAGGTTGCTTCAACAAATGACCATCTTATAACTTTCCAGTGGATTCCCGCTCATTGCGGCGTAATGGGAAACGAAGAGGCAGACGCTGAAGCTAAAAATGCCTTAAGCAGTGCCCCTGAAGCACGCATTGCGTTTTCACGAGCTGACACGAACGCCCTGCTTCGCTGCGTGATGCGCAGCTACACACTTCAGCACTGGACCAAACCGGAACGGCGACACCAGCGACTTCACAAATGGGACCCAGAAATGAGGTTCCGCATGCCACCTAAATTGAAACGGCAACACACAAGTATGATCCACCGCATTCGTCTTGGTGTAGCGTACACCAGACGTTACGCACATATCATCGGTCGCAGTGACACCGGTCCTAATTCTGAACACTGTGATGTGCCAGAAACACTTGAGCACATATTTTGTGTCTGCCCAGCATACGCACGTGAACGACAAACACTGATTTCTTCTACTGAACTATATCGCAGTAGGTCATTAACTGATGAGACCATGTTGGGCCCTTGGCCAGACACCAAGAGCGCAACTGCGGTCACAAGAGCAGTTATTACCTTTTTAGAAACAACTGGACTATGTGCGCGGCTATAAGATGTGTCTCAGCTAGAAAGAACACTACATACTCACCTCTCTATCTCACCATCGTCATCCATTAATCTTTCTTTTCCCCTTTCCCTTCCCCCAGTGTAGAGTAGCAGGCTAGAGCAAGCTATCGCTCAGGCCGACCTCTCTGCCTTTCTGTAAATAAACTTACCTCCTCCTCCTACATGCGTACTCATTGTCTCATCCTGATTTGGGCGAACAGCGAGCATTCACTGATTCGCCGCTGTCGATCACGGCGGAGACGTTGTGTGGCGGGTTCACAAGTTCACTTGTTTGCAGGACGAGAGCCGCGATGGTGATGCGGTCTCCGTTGACAACCTCGACCACGCATTCAACAACGTCGCCTGCGCCGTAAACTACCTTGCCCTCGACGAAACGCTGCAACGTTTCACAAGCTTTATGTAAATACTTTGCGTTGTTTGGGATCCACATCTAAAGAAAGATATCGGGAAACTTGAGATGGTGCAGCGTAAAGCGGTTCGCTTTATCTTTAATGCTTACCACAGAAATGGCTAACCAACAACGATCATGACCATCAATAATCTTCGTACTCTACAACACCGAAGGGCAGTTGCCCGGTTGTAATTTCTACTTTTCCCTTTGTTTTCTTAAATTTAACATTCGTCCAGAAACTCACATAAGAAATCGATTTTCAAGACTAACTAAGCATACACATCCTTGCACTCTTGAACCTTACTTCGCACGTACAAATCTTTTCGTGAAAGCTTTTTTTCCTCGGACTATCAATGAGTGGAACGAGTTACCTTTTGAAGCGTCGTTTTTTGATAATGATTTTCTGGATGTTGATAACTTTGTATCATTCCCTTCTAAACAATACAGCGCAAGCTCTCGACTGTGTCACTGTTCGCTTGATTTACATTCTGTAGTTGCGATTCAGATGATCTTGCGGTCATCTTAATTCATTTATTTTTGTGTTCTATGTTCAACTATTTTACCAAGTTTTTATTGCTTGAAATTTTCTCGTATTAAAGGTAAACTGTGAAATACTTTTTGTATTATGCCCCCCCCCCCCCCCCCGCTTGGTCTTCCGATTGCAGTATACTGTAAAAAAATAAATAAAACTACCTGT
The DNA here is from genome assembly GCF_043290135.1 of Rhipicephalus microplus. Classification (NCBI taxonomy): domain Eukaryota; kingdom Metazoa; phylum Arthropoda; class Arachnida; order Ixodida; family Ixodidae; genus Rhipicephalus; species Rhipicephalus microplus. The sequence goes on along the minus strand of NC_134709.1, from coordinate 63,909,681 downwards.
AGATGCTGGCAAAAGGCACAATAGCTGAAACGTAAAAAAAACAACGAAACAAATAGTACCGTAAGGTGGAAAGTGTGATAACGAGCAAGCACGCAAGCACGCACGCACGCACGCACGCACGCACGCACACACACACACACACACACACACACACACACACACACACACACACACACACACACACACACACACACGGGCGATTTTCCTGGCCTTGTCAATTGGACCGCAAATAAAACAAGATTACAACCTCACTCGAAAACAGTCACTGAAGGCGTTCGTTAACCCTCTCAAGGCTGTTAGTTCGACGAAGTTTCCGCTTGAAGCAGACGATCTGCGTACAGGAGCTGCGGAGGCGGCAGCACGGATGAAAGTGGAATCCCCAAACTGACGTCACACGCAAGAGAGAGCACCGCTCCAAGATCTGGAGGCCAATGCCTATAGCGCCAGCGCTGTGGGAGACGCAGAGCTTAGTTTTTCTTTGGCCTCCGCAGAATATTGTTACGACGTATTTATTTAGGGGTCCTCAGTCAACTTATGGCACGAAAGACACTGCACAGAACGCTCAGAATTACAAGACGACAGGACCACGCAGACTCAGCCCACAACAACAGCATTGTCGTCTTCGTACATTCGGAGCTATTTCAGCGGCTCTGTCGCCGTGGCATTTCTATACCCGTGACGTTACCCGAACCTACAAAGCACCGTCTCGGTGGCCGCTATGTTTAAAGGGTGTGTCACCGTTGTAGGTCTTCAGGCGAGAGATAAGCACAATGTCCGTTTTAGGTCCACTACTCGATGAGTCGATTGTCGGAGAAATCTCATTGGCGACAGGCGTCAGCCGGCGCATGACTTGGTACACCCTCAATGACGCCCCGCTTAAAGTGTTAGATATAGACAGGTAACTGAACATTTTTCATATTGTTTCATGGATATAGCCAGCATCAAACCGGGACATAATTAGGAGCGCTGGGGCCAGCGTATCATGAGAAGAGGAGATTTTTTTGCTGAGACAAACGCGAAGAGGTGATGGCCACATTAGAACGAGAGAGCCTAGAAAGAATTCAGCATCCCTGGGTTGAATGTCATGCAGGGATTATTGTGTAGTCTGGGAAAGTGAGAGCCGAGTTCAGGCTACCATGCGTGCGATTACGGCGAGTTTCGGCGAGTTTCGGCGAGGTATGGCGAGTTTCTTTAAGGTAGCTAGCTCCCCGCCGTCGTCCGCATAGCCGATCTTTGCCAATGAGGAGATTCGTTCTTTTATTACATGATAGTTTATTTGCATGATAGTTGAAAGATGGAACTGTACAGAGATTCAGCCATGTACAAAGATTCAGCGATCAATTTACAAAATGTCTTCGGCTTTTATAGCCCGTTGATTCTTTACACGGCAGTCCGAAGAAGGCGGGGACCACTCTTGCCACAAATCAGGTGACGTGATGTCTCAGTGGTCCACCCACCAGAAAGGGTGCAGAAATTGGGCCACTCGTGAAAAGAGTAACGTGGGTGAAAAAAGTTCAATGGTCATGACCAGTGCACCACAAAATGACGCACCCAGTTCACGCCTCGGAGGCACCGCAGGGCGAGGAGGTAGAGTCCAGAGACGGAAAGTTGAGCTCCTCCGGGGAGATGGCCGCTGACTCGCACGTCAGCAGCGGTCCATGGCTCCTTTCAGCTACAGGCTTCCAGAACTCTCTCGAACATGGCAGTCCAAACACTCGATCCCTGCGAACGGCTTCTTTGATGCCTTTCCACACTTCCGAACTGTTAGTTTTGCAATGGCCTCGCGTAGATGACAATAGCTGATTCGAGAGGTGGACTTCATGAGAACTGCCACACTGGCGGCATCCCACGCTGTTTAAACCCGTTCAACAAAAGGGTTGTCTCACGATGCTTTCGTCGAGGCCCGAACACTGCCGGGAACCTCTACAGAACAGCGTCTAGCCGACTGAACGCCGACGGGGAGAAAGCCTTCCCGCAGACTGGCTCACGCACAATGGCGTCTGCCGAGACGAACTGCCAGGCCAAACGTAACAGCGGGTACTTGTATCTTCAGCATATGAAGGGGTGGATATTGGTTCAAATGGAAGCCGAAGATCAAAAGGCAACAAAGTATTGCAGCCAAAGAGAACATGAAAGTGTGAATAGCTGACAGTTTCGGTGCGCGATGAGTTACAGGCGAAGGTGGCGAATGGAATGTGTCACAATCAGAGTGGTGGTCGGAAAGGTACATGGAAAACATGTCTGTCATTGTGCGGTTGAAGCGTTCGGTGTGCCCGTTGGTCTGAGAAAAATAAGTACTAAAGTCGGAACGAGTAAGTAGCGTGCGTTGGTCCCAGAGAGGTGCTTTTCTCGAGGCTCAACATATTGGAGCTACTAGAGGGCCGTTGTTGAGCTGACGCCAACTGTCCCGCATCGCTATGGCGTTTGTAGAATATAGGGTTACTAACCATCCCGGATTTCTTGGGACTCGCCCGACTTTTCGTACAGCTTTCTCAGTCCAACGCCGTGCTTGTTGAGACAGTTCTATTTCCCAGATTGGTTCTGGATTGTTCAATTAGAAATTCAAACGTGATCCAACGCACGCTCAGGAATGCGTGTCATGCTATGGAACACAAAGTTCGCACGAGTCTCTCAGACGGACCAGTGTTGTGGTCGCTAGCAGTGGCAGCGAAGGGCTTTAGCAGAATTTCCACGTGAAGTGCGACAACTTTACGAGTACATTCATCATCAAGAAGATGTGTTGTAAGTAGCCCGTAGTGAGCTGAAGTACCACTTCACAAGGTTGCAATAATAAGGAAGCAGCATATTTATGTGGAAGATATAGCAATTAGGAGAACTGATTTCACTGTTTCCCCAAATTTGCGAACCCCCCCACTCCTGTCGGTCCTGACTTCACTGAAATGTTGGTAACCCTATAGCGTCCACACAAGAGGCTGCAAGTGTGTAGTGAGCCAGCTACACGCATTTAATGATAGTCTGTCATGCGACACAGAACTGCGACCATCTGGGAAAATCAAGAGTCCGACATTAGATCCAAAGCAACGCTGGAGGGCATAGTTAGTAAGGCACGAAATAAACGGACACTAGCACATACATAGATGGGACAGTACTAGAGGACCTGGGGAAGTTGTCAGCCTGTACAAGTGTAACGGTTTTTTTTTCGGTATTGCTCTGCGTGGCCAATAGGTGTCACCATGATACAGCTCACGTGCCGACTTGTAAGTGGCATTCGGAACTACCTAGGTGGTACGGAAGTGTGGTGTCAAATAGGGACAAATACGGAGGAGATCTTGCGTCAGCGTAACACGACGGAGATGAAATACTGAGTAGTTATCGGTTCATTTGAGGATTAAATCAACCGTTGTGCCTTCGCTGAGTAGTACAGCCATCAACTTCTCGGAAAAACAGTCAAACTACGGCTGCTCGGCGGCCATGCAATCGAATCAAAATGGCCGACGAAGTTCCGATCGCAAGGTGTCAGCACCAGTCCCTCAAGAAACTCCCCGAGTTCTTGCTCGCCTCGTGGTGTTCTGAAATGGATCCGCTTCCACACTCTTGTCGTTCGGAGGGTTTCCCGTGCAGCCGCGTATGTCCCCGCGGTTCGATCGATACCCAGAGTCCAACGCCCGCCGCGCTTCCTAGCGTCGCCGCGATAGCGTTTTGCGCACCTCTCACGAGGCAGCGCTGCCTTCGCGTTGTGGAGTCGGGGACTGCGCGTGTATGTCGTGCCCTCTGGGCGTGAACACCGAGCGTACGTCCACCAGCTTCCACACTCGATACACACGACGGAGTGCTTCGGATCGGGCAGCGTGCCGGGCACCAACCGCGAGCCGGAGTCAAAACACTGAGCACACCGTCTCCCGATGGAAGGGTCCAGAAGCGACGGCGGCCAAGCGAGGGAGCATCTCAGCGACCGTAGGACTGTCGGTGCGGACGACCACTGACCCTAAACTTACACCTGTGAAGGAGTGGAGTAACGTTCGGAGGCTTGTGCAGTTTTGGTTTTCGGTTGTGTGACTTCGGGGTCTGCTCTGCCCCGGAAAAAAAAAAGAACCCATGCCGGCTCCGTATCGACCCAACATGGCCGCGCTTCTCGTGTTTGGGCTGTGGGTTGCTGCTGCGGGATTTCCCTGTGTGATGTGCTCTGCAGAGAGTGTGGGCTTCGAGGCAGCCTTTCAAGGTGAGAACGAACTTGAGAACACACGGCTCTTTTTTTTTTGCAGGACAAGTAACGATTGCGACACGGACGCGACCGGCAGTGGAGAGACGTGGCTCGGCGTGTTCTCTCTCTCTCTCTTTCTCGATCGACTCTAGCGAAACCGAGCCAACTGTAGTACTATACGATTGGTGGCGCGAAAAAAATGAAAACAAAAATAAAGAAAGCCCCAAGTCAATAAAACTCGCCGCATCCGCGACGCCAGCAATCGTAAACCTTTTTACTTTTGCCGGATCGGTAGCTGCGCGAACAACACGAAATATAGACTACGACCTCGTCCACGTCGTCGCACTCCCGCATAAACGTCCATTCTGTGAGCCACGGTTAGCGGTGGTTACGTAGTTTTAACCACGCGTAAACGCGGTTTCGCTCGCGTATCGAAACGCACGTCAGACTCGCATCGGTATAGTCGCATAGAGTGGCAGCTCGGACTTTCACTTGAAAGAACGCATTGTCGGTACAAGTGTCAATGGTTTAGAATTGCGTTTTTTTTTTGTGGAAGGGGGGGGGGGGACTTGCGTTGAATCAGTACAATTTTTTTTTTGGAATGTAATGCGCTTATCTAAGTGGTTAGTTTGTGATACATCCACAGTGGCGAGAAACAATAAGCCAGAGCTTTGAGAGCGCTACTCTAAAACTGCCTACTTGAGCCATAATAGAAGGTGTCGATAGTTGAAAGAACAACATACGAGCTACATTTCATCTTAGGTCAACACGTCGTAACAGATTAAGGGTTACAGGTTGATAGTTTCATTTCATCAGTTCTGTCCAGAAGCTTGCTCGCGTTTCTTCTGCATCGCGCTGAATACTTGATAAGGTTTTGCAATCATGGCCCGAATAGTGTCAAAGGTTCTACGTTTCTCGTAGCAATATTAGCTGTAGTAGTAGTAGTAGTAGTAGTAGTAGTAGTAGTAGTAGTAGTAGTAGTAGTAGTAGTAGTAGTAGTAGTAGTAGTAGTAGTACTTGTTGTTTTTGTTGTTCGATTGAGGATGTACTTACGAAAAGAAGCCCCGCCACGGTAGTTTAGTGGCTAAGGTACGTATTGGCTGCTGACCCGCAGGGTAAATTACGCGCAGCAGTGGTATATCTTCAAACTCAGAACCCTTGCCTGTAATTCATTCAGTTATACTTTTCTTCTTCGTTTTTCAACTTTGTGTGGAAAACGAGGTTAAACAAGTCTTAAGAAGCCTTCTCAATGAAGAATACGACGTATGCCTAGCTTGGTTATTAAGATCAATTCCTGGAGTTTTGTGGATTATGTGTGCATCCTTTATTTCATTTACACAGGTCCGTTTTCGAACATTCCATTCCAAAAAGCATTAAAGAGAGCTCTTATATGCTGCTTTATAAACTAAAGCTCTTCGCGTGTCTATTTTTAACCACGTTGGCATGATTGAAGAAGTACTGACAAGAAAATTTTCACTGTTCGTTATTTTTTGTTTGCGTCAAATAATAGGCTAGGCTCCCGGAAGTGTGGCAAGTGTATCTGTGAGCGTGAGTGCGCCGTAAAAAAAATTAACTACAGCAAGCTTTTAAACGCTTTTTTTTTTTGTTCTCACTGTACCCTGACGTCAAATGGATGGATGGATGGATTGATATGGCTGTACCCATTGGATCGGGCGGTGGCTAACGCCCCCGAGCCATAATACTTAGTGAACCAAGAATTAGATTCATTTTTTCCCTTTAAATAGTGAGGCTCAGGACTCGTACATTGCAGTGAAGGGTTTAATTTTCACTCGTGCCTTGACTTTAGCCACCTATCAAATAACCTCCTTCTAGTTAATTCTACCAGCTTAAAGTCTATTTTGCCCTCCCTGTCCCTAAACCCCAGTGCTTTGAAAAAACTCTGCGCCATCATCCTGAACTATAGGGTGAAGCCCTCTACAGAACATTATCAACTGTTCGGCAGTTTCCTCTTCCTCTCCGCACGCACTGTATACCGTGTCTACCCCTTTGTATTTGGCCCGATATGTCTTGGTTCGCAATACTCCCGTCCTGGCCTCCGAGAGTAGAGAACTATCCCGAGTATTATGATGGATCCTTTCCTTGGCAATTTTCTGCTTCAATGTTCAATAGATCTTTAGTGCGGACTTCTTAATCATGCCAATTCTCCACATATCGGTCTCAGCTTCCTTCACCTTCTTACTAACCGATAATTCTTTTTGATTTTGCCCCCCTGCTGTTTTTTAGGTAATTATCAGTCTATTTTCTAGTTCGCTTCCTCCATTTTGCATCGACAGTCTTCATGTACAAGTAGCTGAATACCTTCCTAGCCCAACGCTCCTCACCCATTTCTCTCAATTGCTTCTCAAATTTTATCTTGCCGCTAGCTTCCCTGCCCTCAAATGATGACCATCCCATATCACCTTGTACTCCCTGATTTGGTGTATTCCCGTAAGCTCCTAAGGCAAGACTACCCATTCCACGTTGCTTAATTTCTACTCTTGCTTGAACTTCTGATCTCATGCACAAGACCACAATGCCGAACGTCAGACAAGGAACCATGACCCCTATCCATAATCCTCTCGCAACGTCATACCTATTGTAATTCCAAAGTGCCCTGTTTTTCATCACTGCTGTATATTCCTGTTACCTTTAGTCGTCACATATATTTCGTGTTGCCTTAGGTACTCGGTCCCATTGCTTATCCATACGCCCAGATATTTGTATTTATCTGTTATATCTAGCGTGACCTCCTGTATTTTAAGCTCTCTAGCTTCATTATCATTAAAAATCATCACAGCATATTTTTTTTACTGAATCTGGAATCTAACTATCTCCCTCATTACCGCAGATGTCCATCAATCTCTGCAAATCTTCCTTGTTGTCGGCCATTAGCACTATATCATCTGCGTACATCAATGCTGGTAGTGCCTGTCCAATAAGTTTTTCTTGTTTGAAGAAAGAGAGGTTGGAGCCAAGTTCATTTCCCTCTAATTTCGTCTACAATCCTTGTACGTACATCATGAATAACAAGGTTGACAGAGGACACCCTTGCCTAAGCCCCCGTTTTACCTCTGCGGCCTTGGATACCTGGTTTTCCCACTTTATAACTATCTTGTTACCTTTATAGATATCGTTTAAAGGATTGGTGACTCCATCTTCCACACCTAGTGTGTCCAGTATTCCCCGCAAGTCCACTTGAACCACACTATCGTACGCTCCCTTGATATCCGAAATTCTAGCCACAGGGGCCTGTGTTCCTTTTCTGTTATTTCGATGCACTGTGTCAGTGAGAACAGATTGTCTTCCAACCTCCTGTGTTTCCGAAACCCATTCTGGAGTTCCCCCAGCACCCCCTCATTCTCTATCCATGTCTACAGTCTTTCCTTTATAATCTGCATCGCCAGCCTGTAGACCACTGATGTCACTGTTATTGGATGGTATACTTGTTTATGTCAGCTTTGTCCCCTTCCCTTTATAGATCATGCTCATCCTGCTAAGTTTCCATCCATCGGGGACTTCAGCATCGATTATTGTTTCGTTCACTGCCTATCTTAGAGTCTGCTTAGACTTCGAACCCAACGTCTTTATCAGCATAATTGCATTGGCATCTGGGCCTGTTGATGTACTACTAGGAACCTTCTTCTCAGCCCTTGCGCACTCTCGTTGTGAAAATGGAGCCATTGCGCCAATTGATTCATTCTTGTCTATTGTGGTGGATAAGGCACTTTTTGTTGAAAATTTTCTGTCTTGCTTGTTCTTACATATTCAATAGCTTCGTCCCCTTCTAGCCTAGCACCTTGAGCTGTAGTTATAAACCTCTGCTCTAGGCTCGTCTCATTTCTTGGGGAAATAAGATGGTTTTAAAATTTCGTAGCTGCTTTTCTATCCTGTTTATGTACTTCTGCCAGCCACTGAGCCCCATTTCTTCTAATCTTTTCATTGATCAGAAGGGATGCTTCCCTTCTACAGCTTAGAAAGATTTCCCATTTTCTTTCAACCTCATCTGTCGGTTCACCCCACTGCTTTGCATGTCTGTGTTTGCTAGAGGCTTCCTGGCGCTTTTCTATGGCTCTCTTAATTTTCTCATCCCACCAACTCTTGGACTTGTGTCTTTTTTTCCGGGGTGACTTGTCACGTGGCTTAGCAAGCTCTATCTCAAACAGTCTAATTAGATTCGTGTATGTCCACGCTGTTTCATTATGCTCAGTGATTACTTTCTTAATTTCTTTAGTAGCTATTTCTATTTGCCTTTCTGAACAAAAATTTTCCTGTAGTTGCCCATCTTGTCTCCTTCCCACTTTCACTGCTCTTCCAAAACTTAGCTTCATACGTTTGTGATCACTACCCAGACTTCTGGAGCCAGCTTCATCTATGTGCATTTCCCTGAGCTTATCATACACCCTATGTGACGTCAGTGCGTAATCTATCGTCGACTGCAGCCTTCCTACCTCCCATGTTATTTTCCTTTCGCACTTCTCGGTACTGTTGCCAATGATCAAATCATGCCTTTCACACATATCCATGATCATTTTGCCTGTTGGGTTGGTATACCCATCTATATATTCTATGTGCGCATTCATATCTCCTAATATAATTATCTCGGACTCTCCTCCTAATTCCTCAATGTCCTTTGATATACACTCTACTATTGCATGGTTTTCCTCTCTGGCCTTTGCTCCCGTCCACAAGTACACCAAACCAAGGAGTGTCATTTGCCCTGCCGCTTTCCCTTTTAGCCATAAATGTTCCTTGCACTCCTGCTTGACCCTTTGCCAGTCTGTACTTTTATGAATGAATGCCATAATACCATCCCCTTTCTGCTGCTATTACAATATTCCCACGTGTAGTCTGGATTGTTAGGAGGTTGTTCCATGTCCCTAAGATGTGTTTCTACAAAACACTATACCATCGGCTTCTCCTACCTTATCTGTTCTTCTATCTCTTCCCACTTCAGCCTTTTCCCGCCACCCTGCATGTTAATATACCCTTTGTCTGAATTGGCTCGGCCCTCGTGGCTACGTCTATTTCTGCCCTGGACTCTATCTATCTTAGATACTGGTGCCACTTTGGAATCGTATCTGTCCATACCACCTGTCAAAGAGTCTCCCTGATTGTTTCGCTCGTTACTAGCTATTCTGCACCGCGAAAAGCCCGCGTGCCCTCCCCCCCCCCCCCCCCCCGAAAAAGCGACTGCGCGTCCTGAGAGTCGCCAACCCACCTCATGACCTAGCCGCCTATCGAAGTGAATTCTGTCTCATTGAAAACCACCCCACCTTTGCACCTCTCTGTTTATTTCCACCACCTCAAAGCCTTTCTCTCAACTCATCCGCCATATCTCTTGGTTTGCGTTGACAACCGCTCTTTGCAGGTTGCCGTCACGCACCGGTACCTCCGGTATCGTGCATATCACTACCTGTACCTGAGGAGAAGTGGCGCGCATGTCATCGACGCCTTTCACCAGTGTAGTTGCTAGCCCTGCCGTATCCTCATTTAAGACATAATTTAAACAGCCTGAAATTATCATGAGGTTTCGTCTATCAGCTGTAGTTTTGAGTTTTGTGCTCGCTTGCCTCAGGACTGCTTCCAGCTAGCATCCTGGAAACGTTCCTACTGCAACCCTCTTGTCACCTCGTACCCTCTCTTTGATTGCTTCTGCGCATCGATTCAAATTCGAGTCCCCAGCGATTATCACATGCTGGCATGGCATGAGCAGCGCCACTAGGCGGTAGCATGTGGAATTACAACATTCCAGACTCAGTTCACTCGCTTCACAGGTATGCTGGATGACTAGTGACCGCACGACGGCACGGCGAGAGCAGACAATTGAGAAGGTGACGCACATGCTGCCACTTTCGAAGTTTTGGTGCTTGACGTCATCACAACTGGCCAGACTGCTGCGTGAAGTCACCAGAATCAGTACTGTAGTCTGACGGCAAGGTAGTGTCAATGTCGCTAGGTGTGCCATGAGAAAATCGACTTTAACATTAAAATGAAACACATGGTCAGCATGGACTGAGTGTCACACTTGCACTGAAACGTCCCTGTATAGAGATTTCTATGGCTTACGAAACTCGCCTTCGAAAAAAAAGGTGTCAGTACCATTTTAAACTCTTTATACCAGCATAACTTGCGTGAAAGGAATAATTATCGACGCTGGAGCAGTCCTCTTCGTTACAGTCACAAATCCTACTACACCAGCTGTGAGGCCTTACCCAAGCTTCTCCAATTAATGCGGTCCTGTGCTAGCTACCACACGTTATGGGCAAACTTCTCATTTTGATCTGCTCTCCCAGCTTTCCAACTCCCCCTTGCACGCTTGCCTTAAAACAGTGTGTGTTAGAGTTTGATATACTCAAAGTAACAGTGGCTAAAAACAGCAGGTAACATAATGCACTGCTGAATGCAAAGGATGCACTCCCACTGGGCCACCCGCGAGGCGTAAAGGTTACGCTATGGCTGCAAAGGAGAGAAAAAAAAAACACCCACACGAGTTGTATCTATGGAGTGCCGTACATTCCGATTAACTTTCATTCCGCAGTATTTGGTAAATAAGTATGAGAAGGAATTCTGACGTCCGAGGCAGGCTACCTTGCTTGTTGTGCCTCGATTTATGGACGTTCGGGGGACCGACTGCGTCAGCGCTCGTCGGCGCACGAAAATCGTTGCGCAGCTTCTCTTAACGGTCTCATTAAAATCGGATTAGACCACAAGCCGTCTCTTGGTGTATGCAAGTTCGAAGTGGAATCAATTCGTATATAGCTGGTTTTCAGAGCAAGTTATGTGCAGGGGAAGTACAGTTTGCAGCCAGTACAAAGCTGATAAAATGAATCCAGCTTGTCCTTATCGAGCGTAGAAGGAGCGCTGCTGCTGCTGCTGTACTAAAGTCACCGTGCTATACATCATATTGTTGCGCATGCCTGGAAAGAAAAAAAAAACGCCAGGCCTGCGCGGTAGGCACAGCACAGTCACAGCGAAAGCTAGAAGGGCGGCCTTTCAGAGCCTTTTCAAAACACTCATTGGGTAACTACTGCAAACACTCTTGCTTGGTACCCACTAGAGCATCAATAATAAACTTTTGCTTAGTATACCGGCATTCGCTATGCTATTTTTCGCCATTCTTCTGAGAAGCGTGGTATCTACTAAACAATTGCTAGGAATTCTGTGCCAATTGTCCATGCAGTGGCTGACGACAATGAGGAATTGTGGCTGCAGTGGGTATGCGCCACAGTTAACAGGGAAACAAGAACAAGCTTGGGTTGGAGCATTGAACGGCCCACTCGTTACGCTATTCGCATTGTGCGATGACTGGTTGTTCTTTCGCTGTTGTAATACGCTTTATAAGCCGTATTACCACGATTGCTTTCCCGACGTCAAGCCTGCCTAAGGCAAGTTTGACAACAAGTCGCAAGCACCGAGGTAGCTCAGTGGTAGAATACTGGGCTGGCACCCAGTGGACCGGGGTTCCGAGCCCCAATGTGTCATTGGTGCTAGGTCATGGCTGCCTTGGAGGCAAGTTCCGCAAGTTACAAGCACTGGCGTTACTCAGTGGTAGAATATTGGGCTGGCATCCAGTGGACCCGGGTTCAAGCCCCACCCTGTCAATAGTGCGAGGTTTGTTTTTCGTAATTTCGCATGATGTGGTTACGGACACAGGCGGCGGCGGTGGCGGTGGACCAACATGCAACTGCGCGTGACCCGAGTTGTGATCTCATAACAGCTTTCGCTCTAAAAATGAAGGTGGGTGGACGTTGGTTGGTTGTTGTTTGTTCCTCGGAGTCCTGGCGCAACCCACCACGGTGGATCGGCCATGAAACGGACGGTGCCTCATTTGTGAGGTGGAGTTGGTTTACCACCCTGATTATTTAGATAACGATGTTTAAACAAAGAACCAATTGGTAAACGATAGATTAGAAATAAAATAGAGGTAATACAAATAACAAACAGGCTATGATGGTTTGAAATAAAGTGAATTTATGCCTCAGCTTAACATTCTAATCGTTTTGTTGCCTTTAGAAAATCCCATACGGCTTCGCAAACATTCCTGTGGCTAAATCCCTTTTCAGTTGCTCCAAAGGAGAGGACCACCGGATGGGATACATTTAGAGCCAACCTACAGGGAGGTTCTTCTAACAGTATCTTCCTTTGGTTTGTGTATAACCTGCATGTTAAGAGGAAATGGTGAAGGTATTCCCTCTCATTGTAGTGGAGGCAAAGGGGGGACTGTGCCAGACCAGACCTGTGTAGAGAAAGGTTCAGGGGGGGAGGGGGGGGGGACTCGGCATTTTAGTCTCGTAATTGATGTCTCCGCCATTCTAGAGGAGCACCATCGATTTTTCCAAGGGTATTTAAGATAAGAAAAATCCGATGTCACCAAGCGAGATTGTTTCAAACTGATCTGACATGACAAATTTTTCAAAGCGTTTCACGGCGATAAATGCTAGCGTCGGCAATATAGAAATTATGGAATAATTATGTGAGGCCTCTGCGAGTGCCTCTGCATATTCATTGAGGGTTAAACCTTTATGCCCTGGTATCCACACCAAGCGAATGAGTCATAAATGTCTTGGGGCAAGGTCGTAAAATACTTTTAAAACATTGGACATATTAGGCGCAGTTAATGAACTACACACAGACAAGCAGTCTGAAAGAATAATAGCCTCTGTTATTGATTGAGGTAATTTTTGTAACGCTAAGAGAATTGCCAGTAATTCCGCTTGATAAATAGATGTAAAATCGGCTAAAAGAATCAAAAAAGACCAATCCAACACTGAAGATTCAATTCCCACTCCTGCCTTCTCTTCGCGAACTGAAGCATCAGTTGCAATTACAATCTTTATGTCTAATCTTGCCAGGTGGTCTTTCAAAATGGCATTTAGATATCTACTGGGAAGAGTTTTGCAATTATTAGGAAAAATATTGTCAAACACAATTTTCATTGTTTTAATAGGTGTTCTTAGTACCCGTACTTGACGAAGGATAACTTGTAATGTTTCCAAGCCTTCTGTACGACGATGACTTGTGGACACTTGAATCTAGACCACTGTTGGTTAAAAAAGGACGTCGACTCATTATTAAAAACATATTGTGACCTCCTATGTGGATATGCGTATATTTTAGGAAGGTACGGACTGCTAGTATGTGGAACCTAGCATGAAGAGAAGGCAGGCGTGCTTCCTTATATAAAATATTAATTGCGACAAATTTAGGGAGCCCAAGACATAAACGTAACGCTTCGCGTTCTAGTAGTACCAGTGGTCTGATTTTGTAGGCGGGTGCTCCAGAAAACAAGACACAGCCAAACTGCGATATTGGGCGAATATACATACAATATATCATTACTAGCACATCACGACGTGAATTACTACGTTTATTGCTGAGTCTACGAAGCATCCTAAGTGCCTGTGCTCCTTTAGTTGCCATATTTTCTATATGCGGACTCCAGTTTAGGTTTTCAGTATAAGTCACTCCTAAGTATTTAACCGATTTCACCTGCGGGATAAAGTCCTGTCTGTGAAGTACGCAAATCTGCACTGGAAAACTTGTAGGAAAAACTACGTTTGCACTTTTCCTGATGTTTATTGATAGATTAATGCCGTCTATCTACGTTTCCAGAGCGTACATATAAAACTGTAGCATCTGATATAATGTATGTATATCTGTAGCTGTAGCAAAAAATGCGATGTCGTCAGTGTATACATACACCTGTACATCATGTTGTGCTGAATTGTGCACAATATAATATTAAATATTAATGGTGAAAATACCGAACTTTGGGGGAGACCTCTAGTTTGTTTATACTTTGAAGACGACATGCCAGATTGAGAGCAATGGAACTCTCTATCTTTTAGAAAAGAGTAAACCCATGCCACGAAGCAACTTGGTAACCCGATGTGCGTTAGCGAATTCATTAGATTAATATGTTCCACACTGTCATAAGCTTTTGCAATATCTAAAGTGACTAAGGCGGAAACCTGTTTATTAGAACGAGCTATAGTTTTATCCTGCTTTTCAGATCAACATGGGCTCACCAAACGAAGCAGCCATGCCTGAATCCGATTCGGCATGGGCTTAAAATTGCATTTTCGTCTAACCAGTTGTCTATCCTAATGTGCAGAAGTCTTTTGATTAGTTTTACCAGATTAGATGTGAGTGAAATAGGCCTAATGTTATCCAAAGTAAACCCCGCTCCATGTTTCTTTAATAAAGGAATTATTTTCGCGATTCTCCACTCAGGCGGAATCCACAAATTTCTGATGAAGTGGTTAGCTATTGCAAGCAAATCTTAAGGTGATACTTTATGAATTATTTTTTATTACCGATGCAGTTATTCCGTCGGCATCTGTAGCAAAATTGGGCGATATTTTCACTATTTGTGCTATTTCCGACGCTGTAACCTCTTTAAAGTCATCGCTGTTAACCGGGCACGGCGAATGGTAAAAGTTAGCAGCCGTGAAGTGGATTTCCAGCCCTTGAGCAATATTTTCCAGAAAAGTTGGCAACTCACGTGGCGTTGAAACTGTCGATTCAAGGTTTGTTAATGGTGTTATTACTTTTTGGGCTTTAAGGAAGTTGAAAAGTGATTTCCTGTGGCCAGGCTTTGAAAGGAACTCGGAACGTTGGCTATCAAAGTTATCCTTCGCAGCGGCAACTGTTCGCTTAAAAATTGCAGCCGCTTATTTGTAATCGCTCCAGTTTCTAGGGCACTGATTATAGAGCAGTTTTCGCCACGCTGCTTTTCTTAGCCTGTAATAACGTGAACAATTATAGTTCCACCAATGATTCAAACGGCGTTGTTTAGAGGCCTGAACTGTGAATTTAGCTTTATTTAAAGATTGTTCTATAACATCCTTAAAGTTGATCACATGTCGCTTTTTGTTTACCTCGGTTCGTTTTGACAAAATCACACGTAGTGTCTGTTCAAATGTATTAAAGTTGATGTGATAAGAGGGCTGCCTGATTATTGAAATCACGGGACATACAAGATCAAACAATATAGAAAAATGATCGCTATTTGTACCCGAGTTTAAAGAAGACTATGTAGAAATACAGAGGCTAGGACTACAGAAAGTCAGATCAATCGCAGCATGAGACTGATTGCATACAAACGTGCTGGCCACCCCAAGCTGGAGCAAGAGGGCAGACGACGACGCTGTGATCATGTGCTCGCGGTTGCCGTAGCGTTGAACTAGGACGGCACCAATTCCTATGCACTGGCATTCGTGTGCAGTTCTGTTGGAGCTGACGGGTTGAAGTGTTGAAGAACAGGCCGTGACGTCAGGAGGAACTTCAGTTGACGAAAAGAGGAGTCGCACTCCGGAGTCCACTCGAAGGGAGTATTCTTCCGTAGCAAACATGTCCGCGGATACGGCACATCGGCATATTTAGGTATAAAGCGGCGAAAATAGGAGCAAAGCCCAAGAAAACTGCGGAGCTCCTTCACAGAGCGCGGCACATTGAACGTTGAAACGGCTGCTGTCTTCTAGGGATCTGGACGGATGCCATCCTGATCGACAAAGTGTCCGAGAACAAGAGTTTGTTGGTTACCGAAGTGACATTTCTTTGAGTTAGGAACAAGGTCAGCGTTTCTTATGCAAGTCAGTACGGTATCCAGACATGAATTGTGTTCGCTGTAGGCGCGGTCAAAGATGACGACGTCGTCATCTCCACTTCAAGCCATGCTCCACTTCAAGCTTCAAATGCTCCACTTCAAGCCACGAAGAACGGTGTCCATAAATCGCTCGAACGTCGCCGGCACGTTGCACAGTTCAAATGGCATCACGTTGAATTCGAAAATGCCGTCAGGGGTTACAAAGGCTTTCTTTTCTTTATCTTCAGGATGCATGCGAATTGGCCAGTAGCCCGATCTTAAGCCTACAGGGGAAAAGTAAGAGGCCGAATGTAGACAGTCGATGGCATCATCAGTACGTGGAAATGGGTACACGTCTTTTTTCGTCACAGCATTCAATCAGTGATAATAGATGCAAAATCTCTAAGATCCGTCTTCCCTTTAACGAGAATTACTGGAGCTGCCCATGGACTCGCTGACACTTGAATGACTCCGTTTTGAATCATTTCGTTCACCTGCTCATTAATAATCCGCCGCTCGGATGGCGAAACACGGTATGGCTTTTGTCTAATCGGATTGGTCAAACTCGTGTTGATAGTGTGACATGTCCGAGAAGCAGGGATTAAGGGTGCTTTGCCTTTCTGCGCAAAGTCGAATGCAAAGACGTGCTTCAAAAGTGCATTCACCAATGTTCGGCGTTCACTTGTGCTTAGCGACTTATTCACCATTGACAGAAGATTCCTTTCTGAACTGTGACTACGATGCTTTTCCGGCGCATCGGTCCTGGCCCTTTTTGTGCGTAACAATATGTACTATTAAATTAATTAGTTACTGTTATTTAACTACTCTTTGTGGCTCAGAAGGTTGGTTCTTTGTGTCGCAAACATGTACGCCCACCTGAAATACGCGTTAAGTTACATCACTAATTTGCTTCAGGTTCTTTGAAAGCAACGAGGGAAACCATATTAACGGGGACGTAATGCATTCAAGCAATGTATGAATGTTTGTGCGCGCACAACGAAATAGATGGAATTGAGATATCCTAGAACTAATGTTTTGTGAGTACTTACATAATTACACTATCGAGAATCAGACTGTGACAGAATAAAGAAACGTTTTCCTAAGACGTACAAATTTTACCTTCCACTTCATAAAGCAATATTGTTATCTGCCATCTAAGCAGTGGCGGCCCCGATTCCATGGAGGTCAAATGGTAGAGGCTCGTGTGCTTAAATGTATATGCACCTTTTGCAACCCCAGGTAGTCAACATTTCCGGAGCCCTCCACTACGGTGTCTCTTCCAGTCATATGGTGGTTTCGGGACGTTAAACCCCACACATCGTATCAAACCTCAGTAAAGAAGAATCAATTACAAGTCAGCCTAATCTTTTCAGAAGCTGTCAGTGGAGTTATTTATGTAAGAGATTCGTTGCGCATTTATTTCTTCCACCAGAGCATTGTGCTGTAACAGTAACACATCTTTCATGCATGCACATACAGACTCTAGCAGGCGAGTGTCGTGGTGACGCAGTAACAGTGCATACAACCGCCGACACTTTTCGTTATTTCTCTTACGATAACTCTTGCACTCATTATTCACGTCACACTCCGGGTTCTTTGTGTAATTACAGTTATTCGTATTTTACACACATGTAGTGCACAATACCTGTGGGCTCCTAGACAACCGCCTTAGACTCCTTCACTTTGAACGGTCGTACATCGCTCTTTTTGCGTGGCTAATCATCTCGGCGCTGTGTATTCGAGGCCGTTCTTTTCGCTGTAATACGCCTAATATCATTCGACATTAACTCGGCTTCTAATAGGAATGACTTTAAGAAGTGTAATTTTTTTTTTGCTGATTTCATTTTCGTCTGCTATTCGCGTAAGCGTTGTCTACGAGAAATGCTTTATTGACGACGGTGTCTATCTGCAGCAATGAGAGGTTATGTCACTGTATGTCCGCTGTACGTTACACTTTCATCAGAACTGCCGAAGGAGGATCACAGATTCGGACCTGAATAACGAGGTTTCTTGTTGAGATTTGTTTTTGCAGTTAGTGGTTTCAAACCTCAATCCTACATTGTGACCTTGTGTAGGTTTCAGCAATTCAAATGAAAAAAAAAGAAAACAAGATCATAAAAAATATGTGCTATAAATTAACAAGTTTCCGAATTTCCGGAAGCATCTTGATCTCTTTAAAGAAAATATTCAATGACATCTTCATGATATTATGCCGGTGCGCACCGAAGCGCCCTCGTGCGCCGTTTCGTCCAATCAGCGTAGCGGCTGAGTTCCCCGGTGCATGGGGCACCCAGGCGTCATCTTGTGTCATTTTTGTCGAATATGGCATAAATTATCTCGAATAGGTTGGAATAGAGCGGCTTGAGAGAGAGAGAGAGAGAGAGAGAGAGAGCACATGAAATATAGAAGTTGCATATATTTCTACTGCTTGAGAAAATAATTTTTTTCGCGGCCTCCAGAAAAGGAGAACTTCAGAATTGTGTTGTTGTTATCCTGCAAACATATCGCCAAGCATCACTCATATGGTGTCGTACCACATAATAGGGCAACTATCCACCGTTGTACATTGGCTGCTATGCTGCTCTGCTGCTAGGCACGAAAGCGCTATTTTGGTGCCGAGACTCAACCTCAATGTTTCGAGGGAAGATGATATACAGAATCACCCAGTACTTACAAAAACGTGGATGATAGGAAAATTGGCCAGTCAAAATTCTTCTAGATTCCCTCCTGTACTACAGCGGGCCTCATTGTCATACCGTGATTTCGAGCAGTAAACGCAATAACCTTATTCATGTTAAGGTCGCGAAGAGACATCTCATAGTTCGTTTGAGAACATGTGAGAAAATAGAGAGCCCTCTTGTGCATTCACCAAAAAACTACCCGAACGTAACAACTTGGTGAAGGCTAGTTTACTCGTACTTAAAGCACAGGATGATACAGCGCAAACCACAGAACAAACAACAGGACGTGTGTTTACTGCTAACTGAAAGCTGATAGAAAAGTGAACTGTTACTTAGTTTTTACTTCATATTAAACGTCTGAATAGCGGTTGGCGATTGTCCTGCTGTATTTATTTCTTTGCTATTCTTGTCTCATTTGCTCTGTTTGATCATCGCAACCTTGTTCCAAATAAATTCGATTCAATTCAATCCTTAGCTGTGTTATGTTTCATACAATTCGAAGGGTATTGCACCGAATAGTCGACGATCTGAGACAGTTGACTCATGCTACGTGAAGAGAAACCAGGAGATCTAGCACGGGGCGTGAGGAAGAAGCAGATGCACACAACGCTACAATCAACGACTCTTGTACTGCACGTCACACGTTCTCTCATGACACCAAAGAGAAATGGAATGACTTCGTTTACATTGATAAACAGCACTCCGAGCACTCGCGTGTCGTAAGTTTCACGATCGTGAGTTGATCACTAGCATAGAAAATCGGGGTCGAAGTTTAATTTACAAACACTCCACCGAAATTACTGCGCGTGGCGTCAAAATTTTCAAGATGCATGTTTCATATTTTCGAGACATTTGCTTTATGTTTTTTTTAAGCTTTGCATGCTATAGGTCTTCGGCACCCACAAAGGACAATACACTGAATGTTTTTGTCGACTAGAAGTCACTTACCCTCGTGTTCACGAACGCATCCTCGACTCGACTTTCACCCTTCACTTCACAGAGTTGAACAGTGTGCCACTGCTCGGCTGAAAATAACGCTGCGCTACTCAAGAATCGCATCGCTTATATGCAGTGACCACTGACCTCAACTATGGAGTCAGTGGCAGTGACTTGCCGTGCCTAGAGACGGCGCTCCCATCGGCTTTCTCAAGTGAAGGTGAAGCGTTGAGTAAAGGGACGTTCTAGAATACGGGGATTAGGACCCTGTACTCTCCTTCAAAATATACGACGTCATGGTGTTTGGTGCCGGAATCTCAGAGGGGCGTCTCTGTCTGCACTTTCTTTAAGCACGTTTTCACGCTTACCGAGCATCGTGTCGCGGTAATAGTGCATGATGTTTTCAAAATCGCGAAATTGTACTTTCTAATACGCGGAAAAAAAATATCCTTTCTCTTTTTAGTACCTCTTTAAGGGCACCTCGAAGGTGACTGTATCTATCATTCCGCCCACCCCGGAAGCTTTCTAAAGCCTAGCGGATACTTCTCATGGCCTCCAAGATCTGAGGCGCCGCCGCTTGCGGCGTTTCAAGTGGTTCTGCAGCACTGCCACCGTGATCGGCGAACATCTGGTCAAGCGACTATGTCGCGTGAGGATGCCGATGTGACGTCAACATGGTGTTACGAATGACGACACGTATAAGGCGACTTGCTACATCCCGATCACGCCGTAACGTTATGTTTTTTAAAGACGATTATTTCTTAGGGAACTTCGACGAAAAACTTCGGTCTGTTTGTCTGTCTGTCTGCCTGCCTGTGTAATTGTCTGTTTGTCCACCATTATCGCGAAGCACTTACTCTAAACAGCACCAACCGATACCCCGAACGGCCAACCCCATCCGCAGCGCCCACCAAGGTTGCTCAAGAATCAGCGCTCTTACATGTGCGATTGTCAATTAAAAAGCAATAATTGCGCATATCTGAGGTACCATAGCAACAAGTCGATGTTTTGTATGTGTGCCCTTATACTAAAGAACGCACTCAAGTAATTCTAAGGACCGTAGCGTTTTTTTTCACCTGTTCGTGCTGACGTTGATGCCGCTGACGGTCCCTTTCCGTGTTTAATGTGGCATATCTAAAGGCTTCCACATAAATACAGAATGCAAGAATTATAGCCCAAGCTGCCCTTCTCAAGCTCTTTCTAGGACAAACAAAGGCAAAATAATGTGCTGTCACCACCGCAGCGAGATGATTTATGGCACTGTATGCGCTATCGACCCAAAGTGGGCTCAGGTATAAAGGGAGAGGAGGCGACGTTGCCCAACGACGTAAGCCGTGTGCCTCCATTGCTTGTTTAAGCGGGTCCCTTGTCATGCGTTACCTTCGCGTTCACGCACGCCCCTTCACATTTGCTTTCTGTTGTTAGTGGGTTTCGTCGTGAAGGTTCAGGCAAAAAACACCTGCTGTATTCCGCTTGTCTGCGTGTATTCCGCAGCCAGAAAATAACGCAAAAAACAATGCACACGAGAAAAAAAGCTATAGGGTTTCATTAGAAGCGCACCAACACTGACTGCTTCGGCGAAATTATCAGCGGGAAACATTACACATGGCGTGCACAGCTAATGCACGAGCTGGTACTCTTGCTTACGTCGAGGAAGAACGTCTAATTATGCAAATTTCACCGAGCGCACAGGATCAGTGAACCTTGCGTGACATTTCTTCTAAGGTACTGCTGATTTGAATTCGTTTACCATAACTGTATCACCCATCACACGTAGTATAACCTGCCTGAAAATAAGATAGTCTTTTTTTCTCGTCACCATCATAAATCATCCTTATTCTTGTCAACCTAGTGCACTGGACGATGAACTGATATTTCGATTACCTACAACCTACCTTGTTTTTTGCGAGACTTCTCCAATTTATGCCAGCGAATTTTTCTCACCTACTACATTCTGCCATCCTCGGATTCGTTAGCTCATTACATGGTATCTGTATACAAGGTGAACAATACTGCATGGAATGGATGAATCATTCGGTCCCCCTCCTAAGTGCTGTATAGTAAACGAGATACTTTTTCTTTTAAACGTTTCTGTCTTACATTTCGCTCTTCTGTCTGCTTATTTTCAGCCCTATTCAGCCTTATTATGGTGCGCAAAAAAAAGAAGTACAAAAGATAAGAAATATAGGCGCCCCCAGCGCACACTAAAAACTGAGAATATACTGCAACAACAGACATATATCAGTGGTGACGTGAACACGTGTTG
This sequence comes from Rhipicephalus microplus, assembly GCF_043290135.1. Classification (NCBI taxonomy): domain Eukaryota; kingdom Metazoa; phylum Arthropoda; class Arachnida; order Ixodida; family Ixodidae; genus Rhipicephalus; species Rhipicephalus microplus. The sequence goes on along the minus strand of NC_134709.1, from coordinate 63,888,049 downwards.
AAGAAACGATTACAATACGAAGATTGTCATAGACACGTGCTTCCAGGATAGCTAACTCGGTGGCAAGTCATGTGACCGAGAGTTTCACGGCACTTGCATCACCTGCTTTGTAGACACAATACGCTTCTTCAATTTCACGTGCTACTCCTTCCCTGATTTTAGATTTCACCACCGTATAACTGAACGAGTGTGCCCAGTCGCATTTACTACAATGCTGAGAAAGGTTACAGCATGGGAGTCCTTTAGCGAAGCTCTGTGATCCGTTAGCCTACTTTTTCCCTTTTATGCTTTATTTTTTTCGCTCACAACCGTCAAGATGAGCTACCGACTTGCCCAGTAGTCGATGCTTCTCTATTCAATGTCGTCTTTATGTTGGCACATTTCTTGTACTTCCTCGCAGCATCTGATACTTCTTCACAGCACCTGATAAGAAAAAGCATTCGAAAGGATAAAAAGAAAACGAAACATGGTTGCGCATGTTTGACGGGATTTACGTGATCTCCTTTTGAATCTGCTTTCTATGAGCTTGACGGTCAACGTTGCACAAAATTGCAGCACGGATTATAGCTGCTCCTTCCATTTTCTCAGCGTGACGCTAGCTGTATGAAATATGGAATTGCTGCAGCAATATGAAATAAGCTGTAGCAATATGAAATTGGTGGGCACTACTATCGGCGTCAAATAAAACGCGAAAAACAGCAAGCATTCTTAATGTTGTAGTGCACGCTGTTAACACCATGGACAGGTGCGCAGCTGCGCAGTGCTCAAAACAGAATGCATGCACCTGTCAGTGGTAATCACTGGAGGGTACGCAGTATACCATTGTCAATACTTGCCGGTGTTTAGATTTCGTTCGAAATCGATAGTACACAGTGGCTCTATGAACTAGTAACTTGTTTAAACGTGCCTTGCAAGGCAGGAATTCGGGCTTCATTTAGAAACAGCCGCACTATAGACGTCGAAAAGCACTGAACGGTCATAATAACGCTAAAGAAGCGATGCATGTGGATACTCCTTTGCACTACAATAAGTACACTTTCACTTCAAGTTATGGGTTTTAAAACTAATGAATTCGAACTAGGAGTGCAGCATTTTAACTATGAACAGCGCGCAGTTATACATGAGTGTTTGTATTACAGCTCTTTATTTCATCAAACCTAATTAGGAATGTAATTGCGAAGCCATGTTACTTGTAGCCCGTGTTGCTTTGCTCTGGCCAGTTGTTCACCGTAAAAAATGCATGCATAATAAATACTACGAAATGGTTTCCAGAAGTATTGCAGTGGGCAAACCAGCACGTCAGATCTCGAACTTTTTTCTGCGATCTCCACGTAATCGTATTTTTGGAGGAAAGGAGACGAAAGTCACGAAATAAAAGGTAACCATCTTCGCTTCCATGAAATGACATTGCTTCGACATCCACAAAAGGTACAAAAATTAAATGTATTTATTTACAAATACAACTTTGAGTGTACTCCGAGTTGTCTTCATATTGGTAAAGCTGCACGAGGAATACTGTAAGGACTTCTCTGCACCAGTTCTCTAGAGCATGGACATTTTTTTTTTTCCGAGGCGAAAAAAAAAAGTCAGGAATTGATTGAATTGGAATCACTTTTGGCGCCGGGCGGACAAACGCACGGCCCCTCGGGGTTCTAGAAGCTCGAGAAAGACAGTCCAAAAAAAGAAGATAAAATAAACTGATCATGATAAGCGAACGGTTTCGAAGACGGTGAAGTAAGGCAGGCGGGCATCTAAACGCAACGAAGAATCCCGCGCATCAGATCATCCCTGGCGGGCCCAGCGCGAAATGCAATGAGCTTTAGGCTTTGAGAGAGAGACGAAGAAAAGTGAGAAATGAAAGCAGAGCCAAGCGAAGTACCGGGACACAACGGTTGTGTAGCTGACGTCTCGAGATCAGAGAGCATCGGCACCGCGCCGAATCAGCCGAATCAAAAGTCGAGCCGCGCCGGTCCGTCATGAGGGAGAGTGAGAGAGCGGAAGAAGTCTCCCCGAGGCGATTGGGTGCTGGCGTGGGCGAAAAAGGGTGCGTAAGGAGTATTGTAGGGAAGCCGGAAGCCCGTGGCTAAGGAAAGAAAGGGTGCCGGTAAGGAGGTCGGTGAAAGCTGCGAACGAGTCTCCAGGGGATCCGCGAGGCCTTCTTTGAAGTGCGAGAAGGCCGGCGGTTTTTGCGGCGAGGCTGGCATCGCCTTTCCGGAATGGCTGGAGTCCTCTGTCTTCATCATCTTTTTTTTTTTTTTTGACCTGCGCATCAGTGTGGTGTGTGTGCTGCGCGTGTGCGGTTGAGCGCCTTTTGGGTGCCCTTCTGGAAGGTCCTCTGGCGGTGGGCAAGCCCGGTGCGAAATGGAAATGCGCCCCGCATCCCTCCTGCATCGCTCTTTGCGCTGTCCCTGCTCCTTTCCTTCCTTCGCCGCTTCCCATCAGTCCGGTGGCCCGGAAGGCTCGAGCGAAATGAGATGCGCATCGCCACCTTTTGCGGTTGTCCCGCCTTTAAGTGTTACGCCTCCGGGACTTCGCATGCTGGCCAGGCCAATCCTTTCTATCTTTTCTTTTCTGTAAAGCATTTTCTTGGTTGCTCGCTGCCATACATGCAGGCGCGGTGAAGTTGGGCTACCGCCTTAACTCGAGGCGTCAGCAAATCAGAAGTAGTGATGGAGTGGAGGCCTTTGGACTGTAACTTTCGTCGCCCGCATTTCACTAGCCCCGGGCTTTCTTCTTCTTCCTTCTTTCTCTCTGTGCTTTTATTTCTTTTCGAAGGTCACTTGCTGTAAACCTTGGTTTTCTGAGGGTATCTGCATCATTCAAAAGATTCTGAGTTGCAGGAGGACCTTTCCACCGTGGGTTTCAGTGTCGAGTTAACTGAACCTATCGAGTCACCACTCGGCCATCGCTTTTTGGAAGGAAAGCAGGATGGGCAGATTGGTGGGTTCTAAAAGCATGTTACACCCCACATATCAATCAATAAATCAATGAATTAATTAATAATTATTCATAAATTATTGAATAATGAATTGATCAAAAGCGCGTGCATGGTGGGCGAAAAAGCAACTCGCCATTAAGAATTTTCTAATATTTGAAAATACATAAGAAACTTCACCGAAACAACAAAAAAACACTTTTTTCATTACGATAGAAGAACTTGTTACATGCCTCATTCATGTCGTTCTGGGTATTTGAGGCATCAGGTCAACCAAAGTTGGTGGCCCAGCCCTTATACCTTATTCGGGATGCATTTTCGAGGAGGCTGGTTCTGGTGTTGTGGCCCCTTAAAATAGTATGCTAGAAGACCTGACGTCCAGCGACTTCTGCCTCAAGGGGGGCTCCAGAGAGGAAGCTTTTTTCTCGTAACACGAAAACTGTATCGTTTCATCGGACCACATAAATGAGCTAGTTTTGGCAAACACGTTGCATGAGTATTTGGAGGAACGTGTGGCAGTCGCCTCAAATTACTTGCGGAAATATCATTGGACAGCAGTGGCTTGAAATTCAACCGATGGGTAACAATTACTCCCCTGTGAGGTATAAAATGTTATATATTTATTTAAAATTTTTAAATGCTAAAAGGTGATATAATTTGTTTCGATGTGAATAATTCTGTCCGCCGTACAGTGTAGCAAAGTATCTCAGGTGTTCTGTCGCAGAGCATTGATATCTTGAAGAACGCTTGAGCTTCGCCTTCAGTGGTGGAACGCGACAGAGTGATTGGGCTTCGTGCGTGTCCACTTCTCAATTAGTAGCCTGCTTCAATTTTTGGTGCTCGCGCCAATCACGCTGCGAGGAAACGAATGACTGTGCGCGTAGCATTTGCCATTTCAAACAATCCCAGAATGCCTACTGCAAGTAAACTTGTCAAGCGCCCACAACGCCATCAATCCTCCTTTTGCGAATAAGCGAAGTGCCTATACTGCGCGTCTGCGAAGCAACACGTGAACCTACGCAACCGCTCACTCTGTTTATGGCTTGGCAGGTGATAAGTTACATGTTATATCTTCTGATGTCGGCTACCTTACGCCTATTGACTAACTTCGAAAGCTGCGCTAGCTCTATTTAGCCGGTTGCATTGGCGGCTTTCATGGTTTGCCGTCCCTTAATGAGATCTTTCGTCTCCTGAGATAGTTTGGCAGTGTCCTGTTCATAGTAACTGTACCTCCGACTTCCATTGCACACTCTTTGATGATACTAGTAAGATGATCATTCGTTTTGTCAACGCTGACGTCGGTTACCTCGTTTATTGCCTCGAATCTATTCTGAAGCGGAACTCTGAATTCTTGTACTTTTGCTCTCACCGCTGGTTTATTATTTGGCCTCTTGCGTATAAGTTTTTGTAGATGTGTTTTTTTAATGTGCACCTGAGTCTAGGCAAACGGGCCTGAAACATTTGCACGTCCATCGAAAATGTGGCCGCTACGGCCGGGCTTTGAAGCTGTGACCTGCGGGTCAGCCGAGTGCCTTAGCCACTAACCTCACTGTGGGGGATAACGTCCACATTTTGAAAGATTAAAGCAGGAAAGGTGCAATTCTGTGAATTATGGTGATCACAGCGTCATGACTTCACGCGTGACGTGAATGCAAGACGTGATAGATGTGGCGAGGCCCCTTCAGGGTATACCCGCACTTATTCGCGCTGACGATGTACATTCGGACGGTCTCTGCTAACGCGGGACTCTCCATCGGTAAAAAATTACGTTTTGCTTCGAAGGTCACAGAGGCCTTAGTATACCAAGCTTTAGAGCAGGGGTACATCAAGAAAAGACAGGGAGGTTGACAAAGCGTGCGTTTGGTTTGCTACCCTGTGAAGTGAAAAGAGAATATAGGAAAGAAGCGGAAAAACGGTGCTATCAGGGTATGTGCGCGTCCGTTCATCACACGCCAAAAAAGTGATCGCTTAGCCCGGTCAATTTTAAACCTATAGAGTATCAATGCCCGCGTCACTTTGCCGGAGCGCAACGCCTGTGGCCATCATGTGCTCAGAAAATGACCTTTCTTGTACTTCTAGGAATCTCATTGGCTTAGCGAAGTCAAAACACAACAAAGAACACTAAACTTCGTGATGCCGCACATACATTAGGTGTCGCCTTCAGCTTGGTGCGAAATCAAAAAATAAAATCTCCACTACTTTTTTTGTTCCTGGTAAAGAGTTCTAATAAAAAAACTTTGATGTCGAATTTAACTGCAATAAATAGTCAGAGAAGTAAAATATGTGCTTTGTATATTGATTTGGTTTTTAATTTTCCTATTCTTTCACCGTAGCGCTGATTTGTTCGCCCAGGCAATAGTTTCTTGCCATGTCTGTTTAGAAAAAGTCTTCTTAGAAGAGCAGGGTATAGTTAGGAGCTTTTACAGCTTTCGTCACGCGGGCCATGTGTCGAGCGTCATCAAAGGTTAGGGAACACTGAAACGTTAGCTCTACAGGCCAAAGCGGATATCCTCCATCTACAGTTCATGAAACAATATAACAACACGAGGCAGAGTGGTTTTCGCAATAACAAAAAATAAAAAGCCGGCTCTCCCCGAACCCGTGACGGTGAATATGAGACCCCGCTGAAATACAAGACGCTGACACACCGTAAAGTGGGAACCCAAACATGAGAGGGCGCGTTCCTTTCACTCAATGGAAGCGTGCTGATTAGAGGGGAGGCACACTGGCTATAGTAAACTAGATAAAAAAAAAAGTGGGTTCTCGTGTGCGTGTAATATAGTTATTTTCATTATGTCCTTACTGTATTGTAGATATTGTTAATTTAGAACTGGTTAATTATTAAAATAGATTGCACCTGCCGCTACTTGAGCCAGGTGCACAGGTCTCAGTTAGGAGAATTTTTAAGCCAAGCCGCTGAGTTGTGAAGCACTCAAGATGGCCGCGTTAAACTTTAGCCGCGTACAGGCGTTGGCTGATCAACAATGAGCTTATTGGGTCATCATTGCAACGGTAATAACGAAAATTTCTCCGTGCTTTTATTTAAATACATATCAAGGCCACAGCACTGGTTTACGAAAGAAAGTTTAACGCTGTACGAGTGTCCCTAACTATTGCATTTGCTTTTAGATCGTATAGTTTGCCCGCCTTTAATCCTTCCCCACTGCTTACGTCGCACCAAACATTATTCTCGTTTGTCTAGTTAGTTTCGCTGCACTGTCTCTGTTACCATAGGCGTAACCAGTGTTCCCCTTCAGAGGTAGGAGGGGGAGGTTCGTTGCAGCGCCCCCCCCCTTTCCTGCTCTCTCGCCCCCTTCCCCGGGTTTCAGTGCCCCTCTTTCTTTTGAGCCTATGTGTGAGACAGACTTTAGGCCCCCACCCCTCCTCTTAGGTGACTAGGAGAGAGGGGTGCACCCATTTCGACAGTATTAGTACTTGACATTCCAGTCGGCCACGCCGGTGCATGAAGTCACCAGAATTGCCTGATGTCACGATAATGTCGATCACTGTAGGTGCGCTCTGTGAAAGTGCAATATCAGCGCTCACTGAGGTTCACCGTTGCTCAGTTTCATGTCTCTATTCAGATTCTTATGGCAGGCTAAACTCAGCCTCCGAAATTGAAGTAAGTACCCTTAAAGGGGCCCTGAAATACTTTTTGAGTAACCATGGAATTAATTCACTGGAAAAGCGTATTGCCTCACAGATTCAACGCCGCAAAAATTTTAAGAGTTTGTCCAATGCGAGCGGAGTTACAAAGATTTGTCACACGCTGCAATCGCAATCTCTCTTCTCTCGTCCCGATGAAAGCGCTGGAAGCTGAGCAGGGAGGAATGAAACGGGCAAACAAAAAACGTCATGAGCAGCTCGTGACCTTAAGCTCTTTTTTGCTTCTTTTTTCGAACACGTGGCTTTTCTGTGCGATCGCGCGTGCACGCGTGGACAAGTGATGACCTCTCGCGGCAATCTCTGTAACAACCGAGCACGCCGTGTTTGAATAAGCCAATGGCTGATAGATGGGCTTTTTACGAGCTATATTTTGGGCTTATTCCGTGATTTTTTGAGAGGAGAAAGTAGTTTTTAGGTGAATTTGATAATTTATTGTAAATAGCAGGCCGCGTGCTGCGCTATTCCATTTGGCTCGCGTGTTCTCGGGGGTCTCTACTACCAATCGGCAGCGTTTTGTGACTATGCTCAAAAAGTGTTGCAGGGCGCCCTTATAAGATACCTATGGCGCAAGCTGTTGAAAGTAAGGTGTAAAAGTTATGCCTTCCACGTCGAACTTGACTTGACTTACAGCGGAGAAAGAAAGGACGTAAGTGTTCACTCAATGTTCTGTGTACAATAAGGACGTAGTAGAGTCTTTCACTAAACGCGCCATTGCGGCAACTGCCTAGTTCATGCACATGAAGTGATCGCTGTAATGTTCCATAGGACGTTTCATCAATGAAGCAAACTTGGTTCAATGGTTCTGGGCATTCTCGTCGAAGAAAACACACCTCGCCATTTAATTCGACTGATTGCCATTTGATGCGCGTATGATTTCTTACGCCATTTGACTGAGTGCATGACGCACCATCTAACACCAGCACCCTAAAACACGATCTTTTCTGAGAGACGGCCCTCCACGAGCACCCGCTCGATGGCTATCCATGGAACGCGACGGACATTGTAGCAAAAACGAGGAACGCGAGGGCCGAAAACGTTTCTCATGCCTGACATGATGTGCCGAAGGGTGCGAAAACAGATAGCCAATCCACTCCAACTGTGGCTCGAGCGATTTCTCTTGTATGCGGGAGGGCGTGTTCCTCGGCAATGCGCGAAAGAGAAGGAACCCGCGGAAGAGCTCCGTCAGCAACTTATGCTCGCTCGACGGTTGCAAACTGGGTTACGTGACATACGCGTGGCGACGACGAGGAGTCGCAAAATGGTGGGCAATCACCGCCCTCCCTCTCTTCTAGCTGCCCTCCTCTTCTCCTTCATCACCCGCGCCCTGAGCGACAATGGTTCCCTTGAGAGTAAGAGCGGAGAGAAGGCGCTAGGGGAATCGTTGTGCGGTCCTATATCGCATAGTGTGGAGGTCTCGCACAAACGCACCTACGGTGCTGTTTTCCCCGCCAGCAGCGCACATCACGTCGAATGCCGACTCCCAGAGGCGATCGATGACCGGTGCGGCCAAGCAGCTTGGTCTCCTGCTTCTTTCTTTCTTTCTTTCTTTCTTTCTTTCTTTCTTTCTTTCTTTCTTTCTTTCTTTCTTTCTTTCTTTCTTTCTCTTTCTTTCTTATCGTACGTCATACCATGCCTTTTTTATCACCCTCTCCTATCCCATCAACCCGTTTAGCATCTGCCCCTACTCGCCCTCTCTTGCTTCTTTCCTCCTTGACTCCTTTCGGCCATCTTTCCACCTTTTCTATATATGTTTGCCCTGCTCTAGCCCCGACAATCGCTGTCGCAGACGTCTTAGCGTCCTCCGTGCTCCAGACTCGCAGCGGCTCATATGGGCGGCGGATGTCGTCCAGAAGATTTCTTCGCCTACACGTTATATATGTATAGTTTTTATTTTTATTTTTTAACTTTCACGCTCGTTCTGCGCACCGTCGTTTTCCTCCTCCATGCCTCCAATACCGGGACAGCCGCGTACTATGGAATGGATATACGTCATCCGCATCTTCGGTTCGTCTTGGCTCTTTACTTCCTTCGCGTCTCGAGACCGTCCGTATGTATATATATATCTGCGCTCTGCACAAGTGGATTGACGAGGATTCGTGGTCCTCGTTCTGTGTACACTTGCTTCATTCGTTGGTCGTTGATTTCTTCATTCTTTCCCGCCTTCGTACAACTCGTGCTCTGCGAGACGTGCCTTCTCGGAACGATAATCTCTTGAGCTCCGCGCGGTTGGGTCCCGTAAGCCCTTGCACGTGCCCAGACCGGAAATGACCTCTGAGGGCGCGGATAACCGGAGGAACGGTGCAGTCCCCGGAGTGCCCGCTGGGTGCTATAGCTGGAATGAACTGCCAGCATCGCATCTTGTAGGAAACGGTGGATCGTATTGTGGAGCTGTGGATGTGTACTGGGCATCAATTCTAGCCGGGTGTTCTAATGAGTTCTTCCTGTGTTGCTTGAAGAGGGCGACGTTTTGGCAAGTTGCACTACGTTGCCGATAACCAATGCCTTTTAGAAATATGCAACAACAAACTTACTTATGCTTATGTTGAACATAGGTATTTGCTCCATAGCTCACTTTCGTCGAAACATGACTTTTGGCGTAATCGTGGCACATTTCTGGCGCGTAAATTCGAAGGATTTGTTTCTCTTAACACAAGCTCATCATGATAGTTTTTGATACGAGGCTTTGTGTGCCCAAACCACGTTATCCTTATGGGGCATTCCGTAGTGGAGGGCTCCGAAAAGGTCGACCATCTGGTGTCCTTTAACGTGTGCGGTCATCGCACACTACACGGGACTCTATCATTTCACCTCCATTGAAATGTGGATTGTTGCGGCCACGGTGAGACCCGCAGCGTCGGCATCTACCACCGAGCTTCGTATAACCACAGCACCACTTCTTCGGACGTCGTATACAAAGTGCAAACACACATGAACCTAAGAGGCAGTTGCTTCGCGTGCATGATGAATATACAGTATATGATATGCTCTTAAAGGGAAGTGCTCTTAAGCATGGCCTCTATTTTATTGGCTCCTCGGCATCTAGCGTAGCGTGTTACACAATGTGTTCGGCTATACTTGGCGCAGCAGTTCGTGGGCTGCCGCCACAGTGCAGAAACGAGAATATAAAATACAAGAAACAGGTGGCGTTGTGTAATTTGCTGATTTCGGTCCTGTGCACAGCTTTGCAATTTGTTAATGGTGTCACGCTAGCACTGAGAGCGGTATATGGCAGTGTCTAATATTCTCGAAAAGGACAAAATCTATCTATCTATCTATCTATCTATCTATCTATCTATCTATCTATCTATCTATCTATCTATCTATCTATCTATCTATCTATCTATCTATCTATCTATCTATCTATCTATCTATCTATCTATCTATCTATCTATCTATCTATCTATCTATCTATCTAATATATTTTATTTCTCTATTTATCTATCATATTACAGTAGCTAAGACGCCGACTTAGAGCAGTGCTGTTCTCCGTCGTGAAAAAAAAAGGCACCCGGGTGCTTTCTTTGTCCGCTTTAATAAGGTTGCTGCAACACTCTTACACATGATGCGCCTAGACCTTCCTCGGCTTATGCAACACTACATGGCGAATTCACTTGGTAGTGTATAGCAGAAAAAAAGAGCTATTGGACGAAAATTCCTTTCAGATACACACATACACACACACGCATATATATATATATATATATATATATATATATATATATATATATATATATATATATATATATATATATATATATATATATATATATATATATATATATCGGCACACTTCTGCGAATCCAATACTAAAGAAATGGATGAGCACGGTATTCGATTCGTGCGTGCGAAAAAGCTTATTACTTTGTGCTCCTAGTTCAAGCCCAGTCGCGCATATTGTTTTCCAGAGCGGGGCAGCAACGCGCTGCGCGGCATAGGCTGAGGCTTTGAATCGCAAAGCCTTTGGCGTTTGACACGGCTTTGGCGGAATAACTTTGGTATCAAGAGAGCTGCAGAAAGGCGTCGTGCATTGAAGGCCAACTAAGCAAGTCTTTTCATCGTTGTTTAGCGTTTTTCCTGGGAGCTCGTTTGAGAAAAAAGGCAGAATGTAGGCAAGCTAGACGAAGAACAAAATAAAAAGAGGTATTTTGTCACAGAGAAAAAGGGAAATGGCAGAGACAAAGAAGACGTTTCGCAAACCTGGACCGGCGCGCACTCAGTGTTCAGAATGGTAGGGAAATGAGTTCATATTACATTAAGTCATTTTTCGCATGTAGGTTCTAGTTATAAGCGTTTTTATGCATGCCACTTTAAGACAATACAGATTTTTTTATGCAGCCTATGATATTTTAGAATCTGTCGTCTGCTCAAACTCTACGCCGTGGCGAAAGAACTCTGATGTACGTAAAATTTCATCACAATCAGTATTTAACAAAGCTTCGTGGTTAAAAGTGTAATTATTTTTAGAGCCATTGTTCATGCCGGAGATTTACGAATCATCATGATCATCATCATCAGCCTGACTACGTCCACTGCATGACAAAGGCCTCTTCCATGTTCCGCCAGTCAACTCGGTTTTGTGCTTGCTGCTGTCAATTCATACCAGCAAACTTCTTAATGTCATCTGCCCACCTAGCCTTCTGTCTCCCCCCAACCCGCTTGCTTTCTCTGGGAATCCAGTTAGTTACCCTTAGTGAACAGCGGTTATCTTGTTTACGTGCTACATGCCCGGCCTATGTCCATTTCCTCTTCTTGATTTCAACTATGATATCGTAAACCCCCGTTTGTTTCCTAATGCGCTGTGCTCTCTGCTTGTCTTTTAAGGTTACACCTACCACTTTTCTTTCCATTGCTCGCTGCGTCGTCCTCAATTGAAGCCGAACCCTCTTTGTAAGTCTCCAGGTTTCTGCTCTGTAGCTAAGTACCGGCAAGATACGGCTGTTATATACCTTCTCTTGATGGATAGTGGCAATCTACCTGTAATAAGTTGAGAGTGCTTGCCAAACGTGCTCCACCTCATTCTTATTCTTCTAGCTACTTTAATCTCGTGGTTCAGCTCCACGGGTATTACCTGCCCTAAAAAGACATACTCTTTTACAATTTGGTTGATGTGCACTATTACCTATCTCAAAGCGCTGCTCTCTTTCGAGGTTGTTGTATATTACTTTCGTTTTCTGCAGATTAACCTTAAGACCCACTTTTTCGCTCTCCTTGTCTAACTCCGTAATCATGATCTGCAATTCGTCCCCTGAGTTACTCAGCAATGCAATGTCATCGGCGAAGCGCAGGTTACTAAGGTACTTTTCATTAACTCTTATGCCTAACTGTTCCCTTTCTAGGCCTCTGAAATCCTTCTCTAAGCACGCGCTAAATGGCATTGGGTGAGATTGTATCCCCCTGCCTTAGACCCTTCTTGATTGGTATTCTGTTGCTTTCTTTATGAAGTCCTTGGTATCAGTTGATCCCCTGTAGATTTCTTCCAGGATGTTTATATATGCTTCATCGACGCCCTCATTGCGCGCTGTCTGCATGAAAAATAATAAACCCTAAAACTAAACAAAACAGATATACGAGAGATATTGTTAGGTCATAGACGAAATGAAGAAAAAGAAACAGACTTGGGCCGGGCACGTAGCGCGTAGACAGGATAACCGCTGGTCATTAAGGGTAACTGATAGTACTCCAAGAGAAGGAAATCGCGTGAAGGGGAGGTAGAAAATTTGGTGGACAGATAAGATTGTGGAGTTTGCAAGCTGTATAAAGTGACAGATGAAAAAACATGACCAGGCTGGAAGGCGAAGCCTGAGAGAGGCCTTTGCACTGCAGGGGGCATAGTCAGGATGATGATGATGATTACTATAAAGATGATGATAGTTATGACATTGATGGTGATGATAATGATGACGATTATGCAACCACTTAAAGAACTTTTCAGAAGGCCATGCTCGAAGCAAGCTCAGCTGTTCCAAATTTCAGCTAACTTGTTCCAACTTCAAACTTATTGCACATGCGTGTCTCGTAAGAGCGCTGTTGGTGTTCGTGCCTTTCTCTGATACTTTTAACGAGCGGTTTCACTTTAGAGTACTACTACGTAGCCAACTTACGCGTAGCCTTCTTATTTTGCCTCACTGCTTCCAAGACACCATGATGGAAGTTTGCGCAGGATATAGACAAAAATAGGAACCATAGGCGTTACTTATTCGCACATCCACGGTAAAAAAAAAATTAATAAAAAATGGGCGCAAGCCAATTTCTTCACCGTGCAAAGATGAGCAAGCGAAGCGCCCGTGCCCGCGTCTCGCTGTTGACGAGCACGGCGACGCGTCATGAAATATTTACGAGCGCCGAAAGGAAATCCACGCTGCACGAGCAACGCAGTGCACCCCTTCCCTCCACCTTTCCTTCTCTCTACGTGGGCCTACTTTTCTTATATGCATCTCAGCGGCGTCGAAGCACGCTCGACGCGGCGAGCGAGGCTGGCGCGCGGAATTATTAAGTTCGTGCTCGCCCGCACAGAGTAATGCAAGCGACGGCGGCAGCGCTGAAAGAAAACAGAAAGTGCCGCCTTGACGCTGGCGCGGGAGCGGTCGAAAGGAGCCGAGGCCAACGAAGAGCTGCACTAGAGGTGCGCTTACTATGCGCTCCTTGGAGTAATGCGGAAGATGTTGGCGAGAGGAGGAATAAGGAGGCGCAAGAGAGTAGAAAAGGAGGGAATTTAAGGAGGAACCTGTACGAAGAAAAAAAAAGAAAACGACACAAAGCCGAACAAACTCGTAGTGTCCCGTCACGAGATCGCCTGAGATGAATCGGAGATGAAATCCAGCTCAGTTTTTTTTATCAGTGGATGTATTGATCCCCCTTCTCTGCAGCACTGTTGATTGATGTATGGGGTTTAACGTTCCAAACCACCACATGATTATGAGAGACCGCGTAGTGGAGGGCTCCGGAAATTTCGACCATCTGGGGTTTTTTAATGTGCACCCAAATCTGAAAACATAGGTCTACAGCATTTCCGCCTCCATCGAAAATGCAGCCGTCACAGCCGGGATTCTATCCTGCGACCTGCGGGTCAGCAGCCGAGTAGGTTAGCCACTAGACTACCACGACCCTGCCACACTCTTAGAAAGCTTTTTGCTTATAACGTTGCTTTGCAGTGCCTCTAAGATGGGATGCATAGGAAATTTACTCCACCATAAATGGTTTTTTTTTTGTCATAGCCTCTGAGATAAGCTGGTGTTTCACCAAGCGACGATGCGTGTAATAACGTCATCGGGGGACGTCATGACATCGTTATAATGGCATGATTACGGTACTAGTTGTGGAGGGGACGTTACCATCTACTGCGGACTTACCAGTGATTAAGCCGGCAGAGATTGACCTCATTGATCTCATTCTTTGAGATTGATTGGTGCAGATTGGTCTCATGACATAACCCTATGACGCCATGTCGACGCCATACGAATATGGAGACGACATTGGTCACATCATGTTGCACTGTGGTCTTCTAGCTTTTGATACGTTCACTACACTCGCCTAAATGTCGCGTGGCTTTCGACCAACGTTTGTTAGTTTTTGTTTTGTTTTTTATTGTTTGTGATGATGCCAACGTCGGCATCTCTAACTATTATCAGGTCTCGGCAAGCCTCGAAGACGTCGCCGACAGCGATGGTCAGTTTTCGCCTTTGATGAGACATCTAAGGGCCTCTGCTTAATCTAGCGGCAGCTCCGAAAATTGGTAACGACGATAATGAGGAATGGAATGAAAAAACTTTATTTCAGTTCTGCAGGACGCGCTTAGCGCGTAGCGTGCGTCTCCCACGCAGGGACCGACAGGGAATATCTGGCGGCCGGTTCGTGGGCCTGCTGGACGGCCCATAGCTGGTCGGCGAGAAGTGAGCTCCTGAGGGCCCTCTCCCACTTGCTTGAGGTAGAGTCGGGAGGAGTTGTTCTACACTCCCAGATCATGTGAGGAAATGAAAAAAATTTCATTACTCCAAAACGCGAGTACATTTCTGGACATAGCCTCCTAATAATTGTGTATGATCTACCTTAGAATGAGAGGGCTTTCGCAGCAGCTATATTGTCATTTACCCATCTGCAAGATGACTTTATAGACCTTTCAGATAAGCGCGAGGCTGGGGCTTTGCCACGTCTTTGCGCCAGTGCGCAATACAAGCACGCAGCGGGCCTCCAGCGAGATTGTTAACGGTGATTATAGTATTCAGCAGCTGGTGCGCCGTATACTTGCATTTGGTAGAGGAAACGCGATGAGGGGTGCGCAGAGTGAGATAAGTGAGTTATTCCAACGCAGTAATTGGCATTTTAAGTCCGCAGTGGGAAGCCGTTAGGTTTCTGGTAGTCCGTAAACATTCGCTTCATCAGGCTGCTGAGTATCCGAATGGTCTGCTTTTTCCCAAACACGATGCCCAAATTCAAAGAAATAAGGGGGATGGAGTATTTGCCGAAAGCGCCATATGTATACGTGCCACTCCTTTAAAAAACCATAGACTTCGTAAGAATGGTAGTCCAACGGAACCGTGAAGCTGCTCAAAGGCTAGGTCTTTCGGTCTTAACGTGGGAGTGGCCCACTTCGAGCTAGGGCACTAGCGTGATCTATTGGACTATGCTACTCTTGGATCTATTGGACTATGCTAATCTATTGGACTATGCTACTCTTGATTTCTGGAGACGTCGAGTCTAATCCTGGTCCCCAAATCGAAGATATGCTGAAGGAGTTGCTTGCCGGTCAGCAAAAAATTAGCCAGGACATAGCCCGCCTCACTACTGCAGTAGCGGCTCTCGATTGTAGGTTAAAAACCGTAGAGGCTCGGACAGCTGTGGCTGCGGACCTGGTTCCTCGATTGAACGAGCTCGAAAGCACTGTGAGGGACCTAATAAACACGGTTGAAATTCTTGACCACCGTAACGACGACTTGGAAAACCGCCTTCGCAGGAACAACCTGATCATTTACGGATTGACGGAAACGGAGAAAGAGACTCCGGATCAGCTACTGGAAACTGTGCACGAACTCATAAATGTCAAACTAGGCGTCAAGTGTGAAAACATTGAGCGGTGGCACAGGCTAGGAACGCCAAGAAAGAATAGTAGTCCACGACTTGTTATTATTAAGCTCATTGATTTTCGTACCAAGATACAAATTTTAGGCAACGCAAGAAAACTTAAAGGATCAAAAATATACATAAATGAAGACTTCTTGGCACGTGTTCGACAAATACGCAAGTCTTTGTGGCAGCACTCGGTTGACATCAGAAAAAATGCAGATAAAGTTCGACTTCACCACGATGCTCTTATCGTGGACAGCGTCCGTTATAGCTGGGACGAAGCCAGCGGCACCCTTGACAAACATTCTCAACACGCGCCTGAGCAGCCGCCCGCGCATGCGCCTTTACATTCACGTCAACCACGACTTCCAGAGTGACTGCGTATTGATCGAAATTTGGTCATTTTGAATATTAATGCACGTAGCTTAGCAAACAAGATTGATAGCTTCAATTGGCTCATTGAATGTCACCAGCCCTCAATTATTTGTGTCACCGAAAGCTGGTTAAATGATTCGGTTTTAGATGTTGAAATCTTGCCCCCGGGTTATGTAATTTTACGCAAAGACAGACTATGTGGTCGTGGAGGGGGTGTAGCACTTTTTATCAAAAATCACATTGACTTTTCTTTGCTTCCTGATTTGCCAAACACAGAATCTATCTGGTGCAAGTTAAAAATTTCTGGCCAGGCCATTGCTGTAGGAGCTATTTATCGCCCTCCAAACGAAACTTCGACGTTTTTTCTGATATTACAAACTATATTTTAGATCGCAAGCTTCACCTAGGCAAATTAATTTTGACTGGCGATTTCAATGCCTCGTGCATTGACTGGAACAATTTTGCATCCTACGGTCGTGACAAAAAGCTTTGTGACTCGCTCGTAAATATGGCACTGTCACTTGACCTCACTAAAATTGTCACTTCCCCTACCCGTGAAAATTCAATACTTGACCTTGTCTTCATAAGTGACGAATTTTGCAAAAAGAAATACCACAGTGAGGTTGTCACAGGTTTGTCTGATCACAATGCTGTAATTGCTTGCCTTAACATAGTGTGCCCGCCAAAACTACCTGAATTTAAGCGTGTGCTTGATTTTAGTCGTGCCGATGACAACTCTATTATCGATACGCTGTCATCTAGTTTTGAAGATTTTTTTCCTAGCAGTGAACACAGTGATGTAAGTGTACTCCTTGGTCATTTTCATGGTATTGTGCAGGAGTGCATATCAAAGTTTGTGCCTCAAAAGTGCATTAAACGCAATCTAAAACATCTGTGGTATACACGGGAAATCATTCAACTAACTCGCCGTGTAAAGCGACTTCGCAAAGGTCGTCCTCTTTCATCAGCTGCGCGACCACCACTGCTTAATTCCTTGAAGGCGAAAATGCAGGAAGCGAAAAATTTCTATTTCAACAATACATTGTCACGGTTTATGGTAGAAAACTCGACCAAATTCTGGAAGTCTATTAACCTGAAGTCATCTGTTCAGTCTTGCTTCCTTATAAATGACCAATCATGCTCTGATTCTAACACTATTGCAGAAAGCTTCAACAACTATTTCAAGTCCGTTTTCTCTCGTGATGATGGCGCTATCCCAGATTATGCTTGCAACTTTGTTCAGTCTACAATTCCAGACATCACAATCTCTTGTTCAGGTGTTCACAATTTGATACTAAAACTAGATGTGACTAAAAGTTCCGGTCCTGATGGCATTCCTAATACGTTCTTGAGGCGGTACTCCAAATGGTGCGCTCGTTACTTGACTGTCATTTTTAATAAATCGTTTGCGTCGGCCACTGTTCCCATACTTTGGAAGACAGCTAATATGGTCCCGTTATTTAAATCTGGCAATAAGCAGCTCATTTCAAATTATAGGCCGATTTCCCTAATTTAAACAAGCTGTAAACTACTGGAACATATCATTCATAAACATATTGTTGAGTATTTGGACGCAAACAACCTTCTGTCCCGGTGTCAGCATGGCTTTCGAGCTGGATTTTCTACAACAACGCAGCTCGTAGAATTCACCCATGACATTGCCACATCACTTAACAAAAGGGGCCAGACAGACGCAATTTTCATAGACTACTCGAAAGTTTTCGACAACGTATGCCATAAAAAACTTCTTCTAAAACTTAGTTCCTTCCTAAAGATTCTAAATTACTCGGTTGGATTGCGGATTACTTGCGTTCTCGATCTCAGTTCGTTACTTTCAACCAGGTGCAGTCATCCCCTGTTGAAATCACATCCGGTGTGCCGCAAGGCTCTGTGCTAGGGCCTCTCTTGTTTATTATATTTATTAATGATGTTGTTAATGTCATCTCTGGAACCCCTGTAAACATACGTCTGTATGCCGATGATTGTGTACTGTATAACTGCATTACTACCTTTCAAGACCAGTCAGTCCTCAACAACGTATTCTCGTTATTCTGCGATTGGAGCTCAACGTGGCAAATGCCCATAAATTACAAGAAAACTGTAGCTATGAGTTTCTCAAATAAAAAACAGCCTCTCAGTTTCAGTTATAACTACAATGGGTCCACCCTAGCACATGTGAGTGAATTCAAATACCTAGGCATCACCTTTACACATGACCTTAAATGGGGCAAACATGTTGATAAGATAACTTGTCAAGCTCTAAGAAAACTTGGTTACTTAAAGCGAAGATTGAAAAACTCGACCAAAGATTGTAAGTTAACTGCCTACAAGACACTAGTGAGACCAATGCTCGAGTACGCCTCTGTGGTTTGGTCGCCTCATCTTGAGCAAGATAAAAATAGGTCAAAATCTGTGCAGAATAAGGCTATACGGTTCGTTTTTAACCGATATATGATCGGGACTTCTCCCCGTCTTCACATGCTCATTTGTTGTCACTTCATTCACTGGAACACCGCCGTACACGTGAGAGTATTATCTTGTTGCACAAGATTGTACACAAAATGACCCGCGTTCACGCACCCTTATCTTTCGCTGATATACCAGCGCGTACAACACGTAGTACAGACGCTTTGAACCTTGTACCCTTCAGGTCTTGTTTGGATTATTTCAAATTTTTTTTCCGCGTGTGGTGGAAGTTTGGAACAAGCTTGATGGTGCATTGCGTAGACTGAACACTGCAGAGTTCGGGAAAAATGTTATGTGTTAGTCACATAAATTTGTGCGCACTATTGTTTGTTCAGTGCTTTCGTTGATTTTTCTGCACACGCTCCTGCAATGTCCCAGGCATGGGACAGCAGTACTTGTAAATGAATAAATTAAAGTTGTTTCATCCATCCATCTGTTCATACGGTTTCGCATTTAACACGTGCATCTCTAGCGGAAAGCAGGATCATAACGGAGGAACTCGAGACGAAGTTAAGAACCGTGCAACGTGCCGTGTAACGAATAATGGTGAGTATAAAGGCCTATGAAATTAGGATTCAGGGAGGGATAATAGAGCGATGGAGAATACGTAAAGTCGGCATGCTAGCTGACATTAGGAATGATATGTGGTGTTTCACGCACCAAAACCACGATATGACGACGAGGCACGCCGCATTGGAGGGTTTCGAAAATTTCCACTATCCGGTGCACTTGGCGTGCGCCGACATCACCCAGTTTATACACCGCGGCCCTTCGAGTCGCGACGGTCGTACGAAACAGGCGCGCGTGGACATTGCGGTGCGCGGGAATTTCAAAACGACACGAAGACTAGAGATATTGGTGATGCCCCTTATTTTATGATGAAGAACATCTACAGTTGTGCTGTTTCACCACTTCAACTGAGACGAAATTGCTTGAGGCCCGTGTGCTCAGGTTTGGGTGCACGTTAATGAACCCCAGGTGGCAGAAATTTCTGGACTCCTCCACCACGGCGTCTCTCATAGTCATATGGTAGTTTTGGGTAAATCGAAATAATTGTACGTGTCAGTTCACCGTGTGCGTCACGTTTAGATTCTTGGATTTTGTTTCTGGGTGACATTTGATTTCTGTTCACATTTCCTCTAGTATAGCCTGCTTTACCCTCGCATTTTCTTGCACATTTCTTGTAAAAAGAAACAATATTTTCTTGTTCGTGCACCTTCCTTTTTTTTCCCGTTTCTTCACGCTGCCAAGTTGTCATAACGAATGTATGTCAACTGGCCCGCTTATCAGCTCTACAGTTCTCTCTTGGTCTCCGTTGTCTGCGCGCTTTTCGGTAACGATGGTATCTCCCTGATGTTTTGCTTCCTTTCCTTTTTTTATTTATAGCATCCTTTTAACAATAAATGTATTTTCGTATTGTGAAGCGCGAACAGCGCCAATTCAACATGCGGATAAAAGAGGAGACACAGAGGAGACAAACGCTTGTCGTTGTGTCTTCTTGTCCCCCCGTGTTGAATTGGCGCTATTCGTTGTTCATAATGCTAAAACAAATAACTAGCCCAAAGCTACACTTCATCAAGTGTTTTCGGCACAACGACAATGAGCCCCGAATGTCTCATCTTCCTCTCGCTTCACGATGTACAATTCGGGGGCACGCACCATTTTGCGCCAACCTGCCAGTATATGGGCAGCTAGTGTACTGATTTGATGGGCCCACTCATTTCAGAAGCGGCCGCGCGTGCGCCATAAATGAGCTATGACATGTAGAGGGATAATGGCTGCGTGCCCCCCACCATTGTGGAACCGTTATACAGCGCTTGCGCGTAAAGAAATGACACTGGTTCTGGTAAAAAGAAATTATTGATCCAACTGCGACATGTTATTACAATTATTCAAAACAGTCTCTTTGGGCGTCTGTACACCGCCGCGAACGTGAGCCACAAGTTGCTAATCGTTGCTGAGCTATTTTTGAGACGCTGCGACAGCCCGCTGTATGACAGTAACACCGTCGACCTTTCAAACTTCTTTTGAGCTTTGGGAAGAGGAACTAACTTGTCCGTCGTGGTGGCGTAGTGGTCGAGGTACTCGGCTGCCGACTTGAAGGTTTCGGGTTCGATCCCGGCTGAGGCTGCAGCATTTCAGGGGAGGATAAATACTGGAGGCCCACGTACTGTGATATCGGGGGCACTTCAAACAACGCCGGGTTGTCGAAATTTCCATTGTGGTCTCCCTCATAATCACATCGTTGTTTCGAATCAGAGCATGCTCAGATGTTATTATAAACAGGAATAAGTTTGCCCAGCTCTCATCAGGGCTGCACCGGTCGGCACCGATGTGGTGTTCCATGGCAAAGTGTCACGAGGTTCAACTGCCAGACGTGGTATGGCCGAATTCCTACGGAGGAGAAAATGCCAAAGTCTACATGCGTTTGCACTTAGTTGCGCGAATAATGACACCGTTCTAAGAGATAGGGAAAAATAACTCCGGGCACTCAGAATTAATCTTACAGCTCACCAAAAGTGCGAGACACTCCCATTTCACTCTACGTTTTCAGCTATTTTCGTTGAACCCCGTAATTTTAGCTCGAACCTGCAGCCTCAGTTCGTCCGGTGCTTCACCCCACGTCGCGTTTCGTAAGAGCGGCTTCACCAGCGCGCACGCTCATTGGTTGAGCCCGTCCTTGTCCTTCAGCGTACTGCAGCACTGTCCTCTAACGACGCACAGAACACGAGGATAGTGGCCGTACCGGACGCGTCGAGTAAAAAGCGAGAGGCAAACTAAAGCATTCGTGGCTCGCCCTGAAATCAAAGCCCCCCCCCCCCCCTCCCCCGGCTTTCCAAACGCCTGCAAGCTTGCCCATTTGCTTGCCGCTGCGTTAAGTGCCACCCCAACGCAGCGTGGCGCTAACGTCGAGCGATGCGATGCAGACAGGCCAGGCACGAGGACCAGACGTGCTCTGAATTTTTCAGCCCCACTTCGCGTTTTCTTTTTATAAATCTTGCGTAAAGCTTATATACTTTGCTCGTCGCAACCAACCCAAACCGACCAAGCGTGCACCGTCATTAACTTTCATTCGTTCATTCCTTCACTTGTGTGTTTCTCAATCCATAGCCGTCGTTAGAGTGCGTTCTCGACATTATTCTACTTCGCAGAGATTGCGTATCTGGCTTGTTTACTAGCTCGGTGTCCAGAGCGTGACCGAAATTGTGGCCCTAAACTTCCCGTTCCAACGCTTTCTCCTTCCGCTAAAACGCACACACGTGGTAAGTTTTACAACCATGTTGGTCTCGCCGGCAGGTATTCGCCGGACGGAATCACCCGTACGCTTATTAAGGGCTAAAATCTGCGCGCGGCAACGCATGCAAACAGCCTATACGCTGTGCAGCATGCCTTCCGCTCTCTCATTTGCATAAAGTGCTTCGAGCGCGCGTGCTTTGCCATCACGAGTACACGTCGGTGCATTACAAGTTGCCCACTTTTGTGCCTATTTTTCGTAATCATTATGCTCATCTCTCTCTCTTTCTCTCTCTTTTTTTTTTGACGTTGTAGTTTCAGCAGTCGTTTGCTACTTGAGCTTTCGTATAAGGATTTTTTGCGAGGTTTATATATATGGTAGCATAGAGTCGTCGTTGGGCGAAGTTTCACCGCGAACAGCTGTATGGTTACTGAAGTGCTCAACGCACACAGAGTCTATGAGTTCATTCGTTCTCTAAAAAAACATAAGGAAATTAAACAAACGTTAGAGCTTTGCTCTGCTACACCGCAAGATCGATCAGATACAGTCGGCGCCGTACGTGGTATGATCGGTAATCCAGATTTATTGCTTCTCGGGGCACTCGTATTAAAAACTTTGAAAATAATAAAAAAGATACCTGAGAAGCTGCTATATTCGACGTCATTTTTCTGAGCATCAAACAAACGCAACAACAACAACAACAAAAATGTGTTCTGAAATTTTACGGCCGTTTGGGTGTTGCAGCTTTATCACTCGCTTCAAATTTACGTTTCGTACTATACTGCAGTGCTATATCAATTCCACGGATGGAGTCGCGAAAATAGCTTCCGAGTACGAAACGTGATCTGGGTGGTTATTTCGGTTGAGTAGAGGAAACCACACACACACACAATCCCCCACAGGAATGAGAACTGTTCATATTGCCTTACTGCCTGGACAATAATCTTTACTGCGAATGGCGTACAAATGTTTCTCTACTTAAGACATAGTTCACAAAAAAACACAGAACATTTTTATGCACTTTTAGGTAAATCAATATTTTTGGGTCTTTTCAATAATAATTATGAGTCTTTACACCTCATAATCATATGGTGGTTTTGAAACCTTAGACCGCACATATCAATCAATCTTTTCAATAATTAATATAGGTATGGGTTTTTAGATGGTAATATAAATTTAAGTTCTATGTTCTCTTTTATTTTTATTAGTGTTTCAATTTTCAACAGAGCAAAAGACTGTGTAGATTAGTATGCGAAATATATGTTGTAGGCCCGTGTGCTCAGATTTGGGTGCACGTTAAAGAACCCCAGGTGGTCGAAATTTCCGGAGCCCTCCACTACAGCGTCTCTCATAATCATATGGTGGTTTTGGGACGTTGAACCCCACATATCAATCAAGTATGTAAAATCTGGCTCCAATCGTTGGGGTTGAAATATACGCATTTTTGTAGCAATATTTTTGTAACAAAAAATTGCTCTTACAGATTTTATGTGAACGCCTGCTGATATTCCTTCAGCACTCCGAGAACCTTCTCCATGGTCCACCGAAATTCAAGTTGCTGCAGCCCTATGGGAGCGTTTGGTGTGCTTTTACAATAATTTCGTATGTTTTCTCACGCAATCCATATGGCAGTTTTGTGTGTTCCATAGAGATTCCACGCATTTGCGCAAGAACTTTGCGGAAACATACACCCGCCACGACGGTGTTACGAATATATTCCTCGAGCACTGACCCGTAGGTCGCGGCATCGATTCCCAGCCACGGCAGCCCCATTTTCGATGGAAGCGAAAATGCTCGATGGCCGTGTACCTAAACTCAGGAGCACGTTGATCCAACTTGGCCGAAATTTCCGACGCCCTCCACCACGGCGTCTCTCTTAATCATACCGTTCTTTTTGAACGTCCAACCCCAGAAATGATAATTGCGGAAACGTATGGGATGTTCTGCGGAACGTTTCAGTAGGTGAAGCGCCATCACAATCTTTATCGTTATAACTGATCCGAACTGAAGGTGGCTGCTCAGAGCGACGCTATACGGAGCGCGTTATCTGGGATGTCGTTATTGCAGTGTCGCCCTTTCTGCAGCGCCCTCAAGACTCCGTCGTAATAGTGCTTCATTTTATGTTCGTTCATGAACTTGCTCTTGTTTTAAATAACATATGCGATTGGAGAAATCGCATCTACATCCTTGATTCATTTCGTGCCACTTTGTTTTCTAAAGACACAAATGCAGTTAATTACTGAGCTAATAATTAAGCCCGTTGATTAAACGTAGTATAAGCTCGACGTAGCAGACTCCCTGTGTATGCGATCGGAACACTTTTATATTCATGTCAGATTCATGGCTGTGTCAGGCCTAATAAAACCGATTCTATGGCTATGTATATAGCGTATTTTTTTCGGATATTACCCGCGCCAAGATAACTAAATAATGTTTAAAAATTGTATGTGTGGGTACATGCAGAAGTTATATGCTTGTTTTTTCGGAGTTGGTGTCGGGGTTGCAGGTAACTTGCAGGGGCAGGCTATATGTCACAAAATAGGGTATACAAGCATATCTATTTTTTTTCGTAAATTTTATTTCAACTCTAACAACCAAGTGGGAGCGTGAAGTCAATGATAAAGAAAAAAAAAGGTGGCAAATTTTTTCATTTATTAGTTTTTATTTAAATAAAAATTGATTCAACGATTCAGCAAAGCTCAGGTAGTCTAACCTAACCTTCCTTACAACGTCGCCAGTCCGCTGTAACACCTTTAGCATTTAAAGTCTACAACCTACCAGGATTTTCGCAAGAGCGCACGAGCCTGGACTCCATTAAATGCCATTGTCTTCTAACGGCACGATTGGAGCCAATATGTGACCGATCGTGCGAAGCGATTCCTGGTGTAAGTTCTACGTAACATGCCGTTCGCCCATAGGCTGTGAAGGCGTCCAATACACTTCTTCGGGTTGGCCTGCGCTGGTATGTTCCGCGACGAAAATAGCACATAAACGAGTGCAAGCAAGAGTGAGATTCTTCTATGTAAATCTGTCATATACTAATCACTCCTCCCTTTTCCGAACAATATCGCTCTTCATCACTGCTGCAGAGAGGAAGAGGGTGAGTAGATATGGAGGAATTATTTGGGGGATCAATCAGATGAGGAGGTGTAGCTTGCTAACTCACACAGACAGCACTACGCATGTTTGTAGAAGTGCGATAAACATCTTGCCCCAGAAGCTTCAGCGCTACACAAAATCAACGCCGCTAAAGGAAGGAAGATAGAGTAGCGTCATTTTGACGAAGTCTCAGCCAAGATCAAAAGCCACCACATCAGTCTTCGTGATAGCGGGCAAGGCTGCTGATTCGGCTTATTAAGAAAAACATAACGAAACAAGTAGAACGACAGACGACGCCGAAGGTAGATGGGGCGAGAGGTGGAGTAATTAGCTTCACTTGTTACGAATGAGGCTCGGGCAATGCTGCCATTACAGAGGCGTCTTCAGAAATCAGCGAAAGATGGGAACAGAGAGTGGAAGACAGAAAGGGAGAGCTGGGGACAACTTTGCCCATGGTCGGATTTATCTCTCGGGTCCATGAACGTGGTGCGATGAACTGCGAGTGTACTATATACTTACGTGTTGTGAGAAGGGTCAACAGAATGTGCGCACGCGCACGCACACACAGACAAACAAGGCTTAGCCGGGCGCGCCGAGCGGATTTCAGAGTAATCCGATTGCGACAGCTGCAGCCGGCTGGAACCTCGCGCTAGTCCCGGTGTTCGCGCTTCCGCGGGGCGTATCGTCGCTCCTCTTTGGATTGACTCGACTTGGCTGAAGACTGCACTCGAGCAACTAACAGCGACGTCGGCAGGGGACTAACTGCCACGGCCATCGGCTCATCCCCTCCTGTTTTTTTTTTTTGTTATTACCGTTGGAGTGGTTGCCTTTGGCCCTTGGAGCAATTCAAGAGTGCGGGGTGAGGCCATCTTAGCCCGTAGTTTGATTTCACGGAGACATGAATGATCTTATGGAGGAGAGCATTAACGTCGCGCAGGGCAGCCTTGGGAATAGGACTGTCAGGTGGAGCCTTCTTTGCTAGCAGTAACACGCGGCCTCTGAGATGCAGCGTATTTGCCCAGTGTGTACGTTTGTTGAGATGCGCTGTTGTATACTTGCCTGCATTGCACGCTCACTCAGAGACGGGGTCACCTGTTCAGCCCACACTTGGTTTTGTTTTTGTTCGTTTGTTGAAAAAATGCTGCCCAAGGGTCCCAGCTAATTTTTCTTTTGAGTCTCCTTGATTGCGGGATACTACGCTGTGTCGAGGTGAAGTCCACTTCCTTGTCTTTACAACGATGGTCGATGGTTCGAAGCTTCAAGTTAATTTTAATTATTTCTTTTACAGAACATGGAGTCAGAGCTAAAAGCCATGATATGCTGTCATATGTTTTCAGAACAAGCGATGACTAGTGGCCACCTTGTTTCATATACTCTTTCTAATGAGAATCTTTATTATTCATTGGCAGTGCACGTTTACAGTTCTATGATGTATACTGTTATCTCCTACTGCAACTATACTCAAGCTATCGCAGTGTTCTTATTATTTTGCCATTTCCATCAATTTAATAAACGCCTCTTCCTTTTACTAACTGCCAGTGAGTTCGTGCTTCCATCCAATTAGAAATCCAAACCGTTTGAATGGTAAACACTTTATGTACCTCCTAAATACCTTCAGTAGGATGCCTTTTGGGAGTCCCTAGGATCCCTGCTGTTGGGCGAATGCCCCCGCTTTTCGTGGTACTGTATTGAGTGGTTTCCTTACTTTAGTCACTGTAGTAGCATGCTAGGTCCTATTGCGCAGATTGTGCTCTGGTTTATTTGGGTCCTCTGTAGACAGTGACTTGGGGTTTCAAGGAGCAAAGCGTTGTTCTCTGTGACGTTATAGTTTCTTAGGTCAAATAGCGTAGACATTTCATCGAACACGAAAACTGACCTTCGCTGTTGTCGGAGTCTGCGGTGCCAGCACGAGCGATGCAATAAATTATCACGTGATGATGTTAACGAGAAAGTCAGATATCACTAGAGCGTGTGCTTTGTCATGACATAAATGTTGCGTAATCATGATGTCACATAAGGTGATATCATATATGATGAGGTCACATGACATCGTCACTCAGTCAAAAGCGGCCCGACCATGAAAGCAGCGCAAAAGCAGCGCAAAAGCGAAAACCACCGAAGACGGCTTTCGGAGGTTTTCTAGAGCCAGTCCGCCTTAGGTATACAGAAAGCTTTGGGAGGTTCGCTAGAGCCTCTCTGCCTTACGTGCCGAAAGCTTTCGGAGGTTTTCTAGAGCCATTTCGCCTTATATACGGAAGGCCTTTGGAGGTCTGCGTGGGAGGCTTAATACATCGTCTGAGTTGAAAAAAGAAGACCGCTTTTACGTATAGGAGATGTTTTAGGCCAACGCATATTAAGGGCCACTATAAGTTTTTTCTGTATTTTTTATTTCATCCCCGTATCTTTTTCTCGCTGAGACGACATCTATAGGGCAGTACTAACTAGCTTGCGCTTTCCTGTCGTTCAGTGCAGTTGATCTAGACATCATACCACAAAACACAGAGTACTATTCGCTCCACGCCGTTATGCTGGAGTGCATCCCATATTTATGCCCTGGTGTGTATTGAAATGGCCAACGCAAAGCGCTCGTTGCACTGCGGACACTCACTTAGCTGTCTTACAGGCTCAACTGACCTATCAGGGCGGAAAAGCACGGAACAGTATTTCTTCTTTCGTGTTACGATAGAGGTTCGCTGTTATCCTAGCCCTATCGCCAGACGGCGTAATAGCGCTTGCACGTTTAATGAACCAGAGGTCCTGCTCTGATATGTCCGAGCTCTCGATACGACTGTTGGTTTTATTGTGCAAGCCATTAAGCTTCGAAACCAGGACCATCTGCATGGCGCCTGGCTTGTGCCAGTGGAGGTTAATTTGGCTGCGGTGCCGTAAAGCAGGTGGATGAATACGGGTCGCAGCTGTGGTGACGTCGTCTAGGCAGGTCACACTTGATGTAGGACCATTGCGGGTTTGGTTGCAGTTTACTGCTTTAGGAGAAAGCCTTAGTTGCCTATACAAACACCTCACAAATTTGAAAGCCAGTGGGAGGTGAGGGGGGGGGGGTGTCTTAAAGCACGCCTGTAGGCGCGTACCAGGTAGAAAGAAAAAAATATGGAAGAAGGAAACAGAGAGCGTGCTTCAGATGGTCTTTACCGCCATGGATTGCGTTCTGGGTAGGAGGTGCGAAAATGTATGGCGGGGCTACCAACCGTTCAAGAAGTTAATCCCGGTTTCTTGCATGCTTAATCTGAAGAAACAACGCAAATGTGGCTCTCCTGTGTTTCCCTCCGAAATGTGAACCACACATCAAAGCTTACCACAGAGCAACATATACAACAAAGAATACAGCACAACTACAGCTCCATTGTTTCTTTGTATTAGATACGCGCGGAATTGGTCTATACTTCCTTTTCTCTGCGTCTTTACCAAAGCAGGCATTTTTCTTTTGTATTGTGTTACATATACTCCTGTGCGCTATGTAGAGCCGTGTGCGTAGGCGTAGTCAACCACACAATGTGCATTGCACTGCAACTCACGAGAGTTGGCAGGATAAGCAAATAACCTTACTATCCTTTTCGTACATCCAATTTACGTGCAGGCGGACAGTCACGCTCAATATGAGTTGAAACACGGGAGTTCGTGGCCTCACGAGTTCAAAGATGGCGCATGGCTTCCACTAGCCCCTATTTTCATCCCTAAACGCATATTCAGCTGCTGAAATAGAAACAACCTGAACCTTTGCGCAAACTTTGAACTGGTGATGCTACGCGCTCCCATGTTGCAAGTGGTATTGAACGCGCCTTTATACAGGTTTGGCATCCTGCTGTGCAGAAATAGGCATGAAACGTAGACTGAACCATTTTGGTGCTTTCAACTGCTGAGTTTACCCAGTAAAATACATCACTACAACTCAATACACAAAACACTGCCGAGCATACAAACAGCGATCTACCACTCGGCACCGATTACCACTTCTACAACGGTCCAATCAATTTCCACTCATAGTGAGGGCGGCGGTGCAAAAGTGGCACTTTCTGCTTTCAAGCCAAATCAGCACTGGCCCCCGACCCAAACCACAGCAGTGCGCTCTACCTTCCACAGCCGCGACGTGTACAGATTCGCACACGTCAAAACAAAATCCTGTCGATACTCACGGTCGTAATGTATGCAGTATAAAACTGCTAGTGTCAGTGTATTTGTTAAAAATACCGACTCTGCGCTTCATAGAAGGGCAGAGCATACTCCTGGTGTGCGCCGACAGTGCCGTCCCGACATCTAGGCTAGGAAACCAAGCGAAACTGCCTTAACCTGTCCGCTTTTCTTTTCTTTTGATTTTTCTGTCTGCTTGTTACAAGACAGGAATGACGGGGAGCGAGCAATCAATGACCCTCGAAACCTTGATATGAACGGTTCACTTTTCTGCGTGGCTGATTTCACTTACGCTCCGGCGCGCAGAATCGACGAGTTTGATAAGGCATTGTTCTTGGTTTCCCAGCGGGCCCTAGATTCTCTGTTTATTCGAGGATAACAAGAACACGGACACAGACCACAAAGCGCTTCTTATATGTACATCTGCGTTCCTGTTTTCGTTCCGTCGTCATTGCGCAGTTAATAAAAAAATTGCTGAATCTATTAACTGATTATAGCCTAAGAACGTACCATGTTTCTGTTCAACTGTTGAGCACCCCGTCTTTTAGCGAACATCGCACTGAAACTCAGCTGCCAAGTCGAAAGCTACACTTCCTCACCACCTTGAAAGCGCGTCTGTGGAAAGATGTATTGAAGACGTGCAGGATACGAGAGAAAATGAGCAGCTAATGAACGAAAAGTGAGCAGAACTCTCTTTGGCGCTCCACCGCGGTTGCGCGCAGACATTTTGTGCGAAGCAGTTTTCCACAAGCTTCCTTCGACTGGCTGTGCCACGTATAGTCGCTGTAGGATGTAAGTCAGGGTGTAGTGGTGAGAGGGGTCAGTTGTAGGTTTCCGCTTGGATGGTTCGGTAGAAGGCAAGATTGAGAGAGAAAAAAAAAACACTGAGCTATGGGAGAAAAGCGAAAGGGCCAACGCGAGAAGTCGGACGCCGTTGTAATGCGCTGCGCAGTCAGCGGTGGCTCCATTAACGGAACGATCCCCAAAAGGCAACTCTCCCCGGCGCACGGGCTATAACTCCAATTAACGCACGGCCAGATGAAGTGGCCCCTGCGTGGGAGGAGGCCAGCAAGGGTTGTTAGAGGAGTGGCGCAGACGGCGCTGCCGCGTGGTGGCGCTACAGCTGCAATCCCCCCCTTGTCGGGGCGAAACGTGCCCTGGGAGTAGAAGATATCATAGCGCCTGCTGAGCTCGAAGCTCGGGCTTTTTGGGGGTGCTTGCTCTTTTTCTTATTCCTCTCTTGCCCCTCTCACCCGTCGCAGAAGCTTCTGCTTCACACGTTGGTCAAACTTCGTGCTTTCATGAAATGAATGTTTCTGTACGAAGATGCATGCCACTCTTGCCTTCATTCCTCATTTAGCCCTCATTTTGAAGTTTGGTATTTGCAGTAGCTCACACGTGCGCACTTCTGATTTCCTTTTTGCAAGCAGTTAACAAGGTCTTTCTTGTTCCTGTAGATAAAATAATAAAGAGCACTATACTAGATCGCCTATTCCTAATTTGCATGGAAGTCCGGCGAATCGGAGTCTGCATGCTGCTATTAGAGCTCGGAATTGCTTCGGTGATGAGGCTGTTAGCATTAGCGGCCGACGCGGTTAACAAAATCATGCGTGTACATTTCTCCGCCTATAACTGCTAATGAGATAAATGTAGGTCGCATGACGGCTAACGGGTGTTATGTGTTAGAACGGGGTTAATTAGCGAGCTTTCTATCTGACCGGGTTGAGGCTACATTGGCTGCCGTAACATCTGGCTTTCAATACAAGGAAAAGGACTCAGTACAGTTGTATACATACGCAGAAATACATACATACATACATACATACATACATACATACATACATACATACATACATACATACATACATACATACATACATACATACATACATACATACATACATACATACATACATACATACATACATACATACATACATACATACATACATACATACATACATACATATTCAACATGCAGCAGATTGCTCATTTCAGTCAAGGAATATTGCGGGAAAAGTTTTAACGAAGGTTTACTGTGGAAAGAGCGTGTACACAAGTTATATCATCAAAGCAAATGAATGACCTGTTAATCTATTAGCGAAAGCCACGGAGCATTTTATTCGAATAAAAGTACCTCTTTGTACAGTCTGCTACGTGCTCCGGTATTTCTTCAATTAGGAATTTAACTCTCAACATCAAGACACGAACGACGAGTTGGACGGGCGTTCAGCCTGAGATGGAAGGAAAGGTCTGGTACGACTAATTATTTGCGCTGTGTCTCGTCTCATAGACGCGACACCTGGAAAGGCCCGAAATCTCACCGCGTCACCGATGCGGACTCAAAGCTAATCTCTTTGCGCCCGAAGGCATAATTGGGTCGTCAGGGGGCTTGCAGCCTCTCACACGCAGCTGCTGCGCCATTAATTTATGGCGCCACGGCTGTTCTCGCCTATAGATGCGTTATAATCCGGCTTATCTTAAAGTAGGCTATTCACGATGGGAAGGTATTTAATAATGTTTGGAGTACCGCGCGCTGACCCTCATTCACTCCTCGCTATCTTTCATGCCTGGCCCGATACGTGAACAGAGGACATAACAGCCGTGTACCGATGCTGTCTTGGGAAGCGCATACATGTGAACTCATCGGGAGTTTCGATTAGCGGAGACATTCTGGAGTTAGGTGCGCTTAACAATTCTCGCGATCCTTTATATCCTTTATACTTTCGTCGCAAAAGACTTGAAGGCGACAGCAATTTTTTGACAGCGAAGATGCTTAAGCAAGCCGTATTGCGTCCGACCCTATCTCTAAAAAAAATATCGATGCACCGTTCTCCTAGCAATCACTCGCCTCGCGCGTCTGGTGTGACGCCGTTTCAAGCCGTCTGTGTGTCCTAGTAGCACCGGCCCCGCCGGAGTGCTCGCGCCATGTCGAACGTCGTTACGTGCCGATTCAGGTGACGTCATGCGGCGCTGTCTGTGCGCCGGGCAACAACTGTGCAGCGGCCGCGCCCGAAGCTAAGTAGAAAAATAGCGTCGTGTCGAGACAGTTCGCACCTTGGGTTGCCTTAAGAAAGCACGTACTCCCGAGGAGGAGGCCGCGTTTCGCGAAGTGAAAGTGCTGTTTATGATGTATAGTATTGTTCAATGTTGTACAAGGTACGAGCTTGAGGTGATATACCAAACTAAAAACGTAGGTAACGGCAAAGAAGACCAGGACTGAATAAATAACACTCAGCAGAGTGGAGAGAGAGTGCTGCTTTTGGACTATTAATTTTCTCTCTTCCTCTGTCTCTCTCTTGGATTCCTGCCCACTCTTGAAGCACCGGCCACAAGATGCATGCATGTGTAGGTGTTTATACCCACACTGTATATATCGAAGTCATTTGTATGCCCTTCTCGACAATTTTATAGACTAGAATAACCTGTTGTCTTCACTTTCCTGATACCTAATAGCTGGTGGTTACGGGAAACGGCAACAAGGCCGTGATCCACCATACCATCGTACCTTTACAACTCACGCAAACTTCACGGGAATTTCTTTTCGACATAGAGCACTTCTTTAGCTTGTCTTTCTTCGAAATGTTGTCGAAGTAACGCCACAAAGAACGTTTCTTAAGCCCTGGAGCACTTTTTCAAGTAACCATGGAATGAATTCACTGGAATAGCTTATTGTCTCACGAACTCAACGCCGCAAAAATTTCAACAATCCGTTCAGTGCGAGTGGAGTTGCAAAGGTTTGCCGCATGCTGCAATTGCATTCTCTCTTCTCTCGTCCCGATGAAAGCGCTGGAAGCTAAGCAGGGAGGGATGGGAGGTGCGAACAAAACACGTCATCCGCGCCTCATGACCTTGGGCACTTTTTTTTATTCTTCGAATGAGTGGCTTTTTAAGTTTGACTGCGTGCGCACGCGTGGACAAGTAGCAGCCTCCCACGCCGATCTCTGTAACGAGCGAGCGCGCCATGTTCAAATCAGCGAATGGCTGACAAATGGGCTAACTACAGTGATGTTTGGGTATATTGCGTCATTTTTCGAGAGAAGAGAAAGCAGTTCTTAGGTGACTGATAATTCATTGTGAACTGCAGGCCGCGTGCTGTGCTATAATATTTGGCTCGCGTGTAGTCGAGAGCCTCTGTTACCGATCGGCAGCGTTTTCTGACCATGCTCAAAAAGTGTTGCAGGGCCCTTTTTCTTAAGCTAATTCGGCTCTTTGTAACAGTCCTGCAAGTGTAAAACACCCTTTGGTATCTGTCAGTAGCCCTCTCATGAATGCTACTAACAGGAAAAAGAAACGTATATGACACTTCGGACAGGGCTGCGGTGCCGGATATGGGTGTACTTTCTTCTTTTTACGGCAACGGTATCGTTCGCTAGTGTCACACCGTGCACTGTCTGTCGCGATCAAGCCCAATGCTGACCATATACTGTTCAACAGGATTGGCTCCACTCTGCGTGAGGCGCAATGAAGACAAATGCAACCAAGAAATTCTATGCGGATAAAGCCTTATGCAGATCTAAAGGGTGCGGCTGACCCTGGTCGTAGTTCACCCTTTGCTGTAGTCGCCGTGATCGTCGCTGGCGTCATCGTAGTAGTAGTAGTAGTAGTAGTAGTAGTAGTAGTAGTAATAGTAACAGTGGTAGTAGTAGTAGTAGTAGTAGTAGTAGTAGGTGCGTCACGTGGGTCACGTGGTCAGAAGGTGGAGCAAACAAAGAAATATATAAAACATTATGATGAAAATGATGATGATGCAAGGAATATCGTGCGCTTACAGCTTCACTGTCTGGCGGTTCTCACGGCTTGGAATTGCCTGTACTGCCGTTTTCTTTTTTTTTTATACAAGAGTCACGGTCAGCCTTGACGAAGCGTATACATATTGTTAGGGCGCGGCACTATTCTTCATCACGAATTTCGTATCGGTCGAGGGCACGCCTGTTTATGCCCATGTCTACAAGTGCTTCTGCATCTTTCCGACACAGGTGAATGCCGAGTGGACGGCCCGTGTCAACAGATGTGCTTTGACCTGCACGACGGGACGTTCGAGTGTGGATGCACGCCCGGCTACCGGCTATCTTCCAACGGCTACAGCTGCCAACGTGAGTGTTTTTCTTCGCCTTCGTACTCCTCTGTCACCCTTTTCCAAAAAAGTAGACCA
Source organism: Rhipicephalus microplus (assembly GCF_043290135.1). Classification (NCBI taxonomy): domain Eukaryota; kingdom Metazoa; phylum Arthropoda; class Arachnida; order Ixodida; family Ixodidae; genus Rhipicephalus; species Rhipicephalus microplus. The sequence goes on along the minus strand of NC_134709.1, from coordinate 63,853,912 downwards.
GCAGCGAAGCTGTCATGGATCTGGTCCTGATGACAAGCGAGAGACCGTCGTGGCACGCTCCGCCTTCTGGATACACTGCTTAACTATGTTACTTGTGGACGAAACGAAATTATATTTTTTTTTTTGTTGTGTTGGCCGGGGAGGCGCCCCGGAGGGGTGGTAATACTGCAAAGCTGCACTGGGTGCGAAGAAGAGAGGTGCGGCGGAAGTGACCTGAGCGGTTATGGGAATAAATGCCTGACCACACGTACCCGAAGCAGCACATTGGCGCGTGCTTTTCTAACGCAATGCCACATCCTCTTCCTATAAAGAGAGAGGGTGCACGGCTACGCTAACTTGCTCGCCCTTTCTCTCCTCTCCATAGGGAGAGGGCGTAGCGCCGCGTCAAAAAGCTACGCGCGAACAAGGTGCAACGGGTACGTATATTCAGGCCTTTAAGGTAGCACCCTCTTCTTACGGAGAGAGAGAGAGGGGGCTCACAGCTTCGCGTAGCCACTTGCCTTCTTTCTTCATAGAAAGAGGGCAGAGCTCCGAATCTACGCGCCACGCAATGACGCGCTGCTACGTGTACGTGTGGCTAGGCCTTCCTACGATCAGGCTAGCAACAGTTCATCACAGACATCTCCGGTAGATGGTACGAGAGCGCTTCGCTGTTTCGACACCTTGCACTGCACGGAACTGAAACTTTATGTATAGAGACTGTTAAAAAGATACTAAAGAGCAAAAGGGTTTTTTTACTTATTTGTAAAGTACACTGTCAGAATCCATCACCGTGACATGACGCTCTCTAAGCGAGAAACCCCCGAAAAGAAAGTGCGAGTGGAAACGCCACCTTGCGATTCCCTGACCAACCAGCGAGACGGTAGAGATTTTGAAGCTTTATACTGGGTCTTACGTAGCTTCTAATTAAGACAAGTGAGGTACATTGCGTTTTGTGGGCGCCATAACCCTAGCACACAAAATTCAAGAAAACTTCATCAAGCCAATGTCGCCAAAGGACCAAGCATACATTATTACGTCACGAGCGCAGATTTCGGTGCGCAATTTAAAAATGACACTTGAACCTTGATTTTCACCACTAATAATAAACTAGTACCAAAAAATTGGCACATCCCACGTACAGTGGGAATCGATGATATGCGAAGCACAAATATGGAAGGTCGATATGCAACTTTAAAGTCATCACAGCGTTACGAGGTGGAGGTAAATTATGCCGGACACGACTTCCGGGTCATGATTATCATGCTTGGATGTGTCGTTTGCTTTCATCATCTATTCACGTCACGAGATGCCAAATTTGGTATATGTGAACCTAGTGTAACGGCCGCGAGCACTCTATCAACCTGGTATACGTTGTCATGTTCTTATATGACACTGGTTTCATGATTATCAAGTTTGCACCAGCCATATACCTTCGTTATCCATTGACGTCACGGTCAGAAAAGCGGGGCATTTATGTAACTGAACCTTTCCTTCGATACCGGGGCCATAAAAATCGCAGCGCGCACTGCTGAATTTTTTCTTTTTTTTTCATATATAATTTTGGTGAGGGTTCCATACCACCAACAAGTGCTCAACAACTGAAGAAAGGTTTTGTGAGCAGTAGGTCTCACATCAGCTGTTGCGTCCTCTACTCTTTTTTTCGCCGGAAGCCTAGACTCTCGTATGCCTCTGAACAAGCACTGTTTATGAGTATGGTCCAGGATAAATTATGCGTTATAATCATTCCTAGATATGTAAATCGAGTAGTATTTATTAAGCACTTCTTCCCAATGGTGTATAAAAACGAAACATGGCGCTTCTTTGTACTAATACGTGCGTATGTCGATATAGAACAATTGATTTTGTATTGTATTTCATGCACCATTCGCACAACACCTGTAAGGAGCCATTAATTTTAACTTGGTACTCCTTCTTTTGTACTGTAGAATAAAATAAACACTAATCTACAAACAGGTTAAGCTGCACACCTGGCTCTATGACACCAGAAGTGTCATTGATATACGCCAAAAAAAAAAAAAAACAAGAAGTGTCCCAGGACAGATCCCTTCGGGCCTCCTGAGAGGAGACGGGAAACAGGTCACAAACGTGCCAACCGCGAAACTTGCTCAATAAATTAAAGACGCTACACAACTCAGGCACTGCTGTTTGTGTCATCGAAAGGACTAATCAGGTGTACAGGCTCAGTGAGTCTCATTAGCCCGCGCTTAGTGTGAAGCCCCGGGTCAGGCCCGTGTCTTGGAAAGGATTAACTTCGGAGGTCGTTGACCCGCCGGCTGCTTGGTCAACTTGGAGCGAAAGGATGAAGCTTGCACAACAAGAAAACCCCGAACAACAATAAGAAATGAGAGCCCGGGGGTGCTGCTGCCGCTCTAACGAGAAGACTCGTCAGTGGGTACAGCTCACTTCAGGAGCTTAAATGCCACGCAACCTGACGGTTTCCCTAATTTGCTCTTTTTTTTTCTTTCTTGCGCTGCTCGCAGACCTTCGACACTCGAGATTTTTAAGACAAACATCCGAAGCTCACATGCTCTGGGTGCCTGGACAGGAGCATCGTAATAAAAAGGCGTAGGTGGAGAAATGACTGCTAAAAAAGTAATTGAACGTAATTACTCGTTATTTCACAGAATTTTTTTCCAAATCCTAATAAATCGTATTGCTAGTTACACCAGGCCTATAGTAATGACTGCATTAACATTATGATTTAAAAGTAATGAATTTACATAAAAACATTCAACAACAACTCTTGCTTAGACTTTTGAGGGACCCTTTCTTTCTCTTTGGTCCCTCTATTTTCCCACTTCTCTCTTCATTGCTAACTTGCTGTGTTTTTTAAACAGTTTTTTTCGTCCCATTTCTTCTTTGTCTTTCAACCTTTTTTATCTCTTTCTTCTTTTTACTTCTATATGCCCTTATTTCTATCTCTTGCATTGTCTATCTCAGTTTTTCTCTTTCGTTCTCGCTCTGTGCGCTCGATGTCGAGATCATTCAGGTTAGTGCATCTCACACTGGACAATTGTTTTAAAGAGCGAAGCTGAAGATGGGGAAAAAAAGGATGAAGAAAGCACGTCCCAGCGCATAATGATTGTAATTTTTGTTTCAGACTAACGTAGTCTTTCCTATAACCTATCACAGCCCCGCTGTTAAAGATATGGCATTGCAGGCGGGAAAATGACGTAACTGTTTCTTGGATCAAACGCATCTACAGCAAAATGTTTCGCTAGCTGCCATAACGTTGCACCTGGTGCACGAAACAACAGCGCTTCGCGTTATACTCTCGCATTTTTTTTTTTTTGCCCGAGAGCACCCACTTATAGGCGAGGCACGTACCTTATTGCATCATCTGTCCCCCCAACCTTTCATATGAATGTATGCAATATAAATCCCGCAGGTATGGCGGGTCGACGCGCCCTTGTCGCTGTGGTAACGGCGAGTACAATTCGCAAAACAGCTGGCTTCCGTTGCCGTATAGCTAGCCGCGGTTCGTGCTTCGATCGCGCTGTTTCCATCCTGTCAGGGAGGGTTTCACCGCACGGCGGCAGTTCGCGTGATATCTTGGGGAGGGCACAGATCGGGCAGGTGAAACGACAACGAATCGATTTTTCTGCTCGGGCTCGCCGGTGGTATAGCTCGGTGGCTGCGCTGAAATCCGTATAATAGCTGAGCACACGGGGTTGCGGGTTTGGTTACTTTACGTTCAGACAGGATAAGGCAAACGCTCGGGAACACTGAATTGAATAGTGTTGGATACAAAGAATAGTTTACGCATGCCCCAACATTGTAGCTCGTGTGGTTGCACCCCCATTTTTTGTAATGCTAATATTCTATCTAAACACCCGGATCGGAGCCCCTGAGAGCTGATAGATGCGTTTCAAATTAGAAGATGTGGGGAAAATGCATCAGCGAGCCCTCCATCTCATTAACAGGCAACGAATTTTGATATCTCATCAGCCCTCCGAAAGTCTGATCATTAGGCATGTGTTTTTTTAGCCCCGTAGCATAGTTTTATATTTTCTTTTTTTTTGCTGTTTTACTGGCCAGGTCATGAGACAGTAGTGATATATGTTTTATATCGCAGTGCATCGACTCTGAGTATGTGAATGTCCAATCATGTGTTTGTCTACGTTTGTGCCAATCACGTGTTTTCTACGCTTGTGATTGTTAAAAAGCTTAACTTAGTTACACATCCTTTAAGAGTGAAGGAGTATAGCCGGCATCAAACATTGGTAGTAACCTCTTCTTTAAAAATTATTGTTTAAAGAAAGAAAAAAAAATCAATATTTGTGAAACTCCCATTCAGTCGCTGATGCTCGCACCTAAATGTGTCATCACAGATCTGAAAACAAGAAAAAAAAAATAGGTCGCGTAGTTCGGATCGTATTAAATACATCGGTGTACCCTAATATGTTGTGCTTCATATTGATGTCATGATATTGGCTTTCAAGAATCTCAAATATGCTGTAACACCGTTTTAATTGTCAACGTACCTTCCGCAACATCGTTGTCAGAGCCACGGCGAAAGATTGATTGATTTGTGGGGCTTAACGTCCCGAAACCACCACGGCGAAAGAAAGAAAAAAAAAACGGTGGGGTGGGGAGCACTAAAAATCGAGCGAATATGGTATTGGATTGGATGGCTCGCGTAACTTACCGTGGCTGACTTTCTAAACGTTTGTTACAGTTCGGCGTAAGACAATCAGAAAAAAAAAAGCCTCCGCCGGCACAAAAACTACTTTGCATTCAACGAAATGCGGCTGTTTCCACGAGCGGTGACTGTTTTAGGGACGCGCCTCGTTTACTCTCTCTGTTCGTAGCTCTGCTAAATCGTGCGTCCTCCTTATTTAAAAAAAAAGAAAAATAATTTCGCACACTCTTTCAAGCCGAGGGACTAGGGGGAAAAAAAAGAGACTGACTCCGTGGAATGCGCTACCCAAAACAGAACCGAAAGACAGACCGGGTATACGACTGAGATGATTGAAACAAAATACAGGAAAGACGGAGACAAAACTTTCGAGCGGAAAAGGCGCGTGAGGAATGCTACGCACCTGTCCACGGGTAAAGTTGAAATGCATGTGCTCTAGCGGCGGCGGTGCTGTGTCGCCTTTTTCCCCCCGAGAGCAACAAACGCAGGGTGGCACCTTATTCGCCGGCCACTTTGAATAAGGCGCGGAACGCGCGCGCTGAACAACGGCAACGATCCAATAAGTATACGTATAAAAAACTAAATATGAAGACGATCGAGAAAGCGCACGCTTATATAACGCATGCTCACCCGAGATAAACGGCAACGACATTCTCGGTGCATTCTTCGAGAAAGCGGGGCCCAGTGCTAGAGGTTCTACCGAGGGAATGTCTTCACCCGTCGCCCTCTCCTCCTACTAGGAACCAATCTTCCCTTCAGCCGGAATCTTCAGTCTGTCGCACTTCCTTGTTCACCGCCCTTCTTCGCTTTAACTTTTACCTCGCTTTATTTCGCGCCTTCTTTTTTTGGTTGCGTCGCAAACCGGGCGCGCCGGGGTGCGCCTGCATCTGACAACTTCGCTTTGGCGAAGCGAGTTCGTACTGCACCTTCTCCCGCAGTTCTCCCGGAGGCAGCCGCAAATCGATGTGAGGAGGCAATCGAGGGAGTGGGTATAAGGAAGGGGGGGGGGGGGGTTCAAGCACACGGTTCACGTCTGTGTTGCGGCGTCGGGTCTGAATAAACTGCCGCCCCAACCCCGCTGCCTGCCTTCCATGGGTCCGTGGCCCGGTGTATATCGATGCCTGCGAGGCGTCACAACAAAGAGGAAAACGAAAATGAGATGGGAAATGGAATGCGACTCCGGCGTATGTGCTCCGTTTAAACGCCGACAGGTGTATGTATGTGCGTGCGAAAAGCACTGCCGAAGCGGAAACGTAGAAATTGAACACGGTTTGGTTGAAACGCCGAAAGCGTCTTTTTTTTTTTTAAATCTTTTTGCCGGACTATACGAGCTTGCTGTGTGTACTGCCAACTGCAGTGGACATGGAAGTTGTGTAAGGCAGGCGTTTCTTCAGAATTGTAAATGCGTCTTTCATTTATCTTTCGGAGGTTCGGGGAAGAGGTAGTTATTACCAAATCGATTGGAATGGAAGGTATGTATTGACCACTAACGTTAGGCAAAGCTGGTGCCACTGGCCATTCGGTCTTTTTGTATTTGCGATATTACCAGCTGTACATCATTTCACTCGCCCTCTACTTTGATTTCTTTCATTTTTGAACGGTAGCGAATGGTTCACTTCTGATTGCCGTGAAGTCGGGGAAACTGCGAAGAAAACAAGGAACGGACGCCGCTGAACGGAAGAGGCCATTACCGAACTTCTCGTCTCGGAAATACACGCACGCTCGACACACGAAGAAGAGGTAGTAAAATCTGCGCCTTTAGCGGCCGCGCCTGGTCAGATTACTGTAGTTTCATGGCTGAATTCTTGAAAGAGAGGAAACATATGAACGTCGTAGACGCTGAATAATATTTTTTTTTCTTATCGAGCCGTTCACTATAAACTAGTGAGTGGTATATCGCATCAGAAGAATTACTATATATTCGATATTGCGGAATTGTCTTGCGAACGTATAAATAAGTGAATGGACGGTGACAAAACGCGTATCATGCGGTACTTCTGTCAGGCAACATCACCGTCAGATTTATGAGATTTATTTTTGGAGGCGAAAGCGCTATATGCCCAATCAAATGCGAAAATTAACTGTCGGCGGTGGCACGAGTGATGTCGAAGATTCCCGCGTGTCGACATCGCCGTATGACGTCGCAGATCGCCAATACGTGTGACGCAATAATTGTTTCGTATGGTGAATTCCCACAACATGACGTAACACGATGACGTCATCGCAAGACGATCGTTTAGCCAAAGGTGTGCCGATCAAGGAGGCAATGTAAAACCTAGTAGGCGCAGAAAGATTGGAATGCTTCCGATCGTTGAGGCAATGCAAGCCACGATAGGTGCGGGACGCTTTCAAATGTAGATAGAATCAGTTTATTGACTACGAAGAAAGATGAAGCAAAAAAAGATTGCTCTCGCTTTCGAGTCGTCTTTAGGCGAATGCGTGAGAGAACCTGCGCTTTTTTTTTTCGCTTTTATTGAAGTAAAAAATAAAGGAGAGCTTTTTTAATGACGTGTTGGCGATTGCTATGCCTTTTTAACTTGGTTAATAAAAATAAAGTCGAGTTTAAAAAAATTGATATTGTTTTGCCTTCAGTGTGAGCTCAAAAATTCTGTTATTAAAGCCTCTAGATCATATCTGTCACAGATAAGTGCATGAGATGCACGCAATGCAGTTTTATCACTACGCATCACAAATATAGTCACGTTTTTCAGGCAGTGTTCGAGGACTTTCCTTGCTTCGTTGTAGACTTTTGATATCGATGGAGCCTAGTATTTTGGCTAGTGACAATGTTTGTTCCTTGTGCAGTAACAATACTGCGTGATCGGTAATATTTTTTCTTCTTATGACCATGTTATGGTTGCATTAACTTTGGCGAAAATATAACCGGTGGTCCACGTTTACCAGACTTCACCGCTTCTCTTTACGTCTACGCTCACAGCAGCGCTATCTCTTGTTCAGACGATGTGCGCTGATTCATAATTAAGTGCTGAGTGACAGCAATGCGAAGGATGGATACGAAGTGAAAAGACAACGGTTGTCATTGTGCCTTTCTTCTGTCATGCTGCAATTAAATATGGATCGACACGATGTCGCCCGTCACCCCCGTCCCCTCGTTTTCATTTCCTCCGCAGACATTAGGCGCACCTTTGAATTATTCTGTTTAGAAGCTGCTGAAACCATCGCTGTGTTTCACCCTTTCATTTCATTTGCTCTTCTTAAGAGAAGACCACTTAAAGCTCGGGGCAAAACATCGGGTGTCCGCAAAAAAAGGCTCTGAGCCATTTTATCAGCAGCGCCCACCAACTAAGACGGTCTTCTCGTGGTGTGTGACCCCCCCCCCCCCCCCCCTTTCCTTTTCCGAAGGCCTCACAGGGTGGAAGAGCGCTGGCTTCTCCGCCTCTTCTTCATCAACACTGTACTGTGGCTGGCAGTACTGAAGTGTTTCAGTTCGGCCTTCTCGGACGCGCGCCCACACTGTGCGGAGAAGTTTTGTGACACCTATCGCATGGTGTGGGCACGCCTCCTCAAATTCCACCTACCCACACCGCCCGAGAGGACTGGGAAGCTGTCCTGCTCGACTGCTCTGACCCTGCATCTCGTGGTATGTTCACGAAATTCGGACGACGCCTGAGCTCGACCTTCAAGTGCAGAACGTGACGGCGTCCACAAACCCCATTCACATCGCCTTCTCTATCACTATAGTCGGCAACAAGCTAAGAAAAAAGTAAAGTTCGACGCGCTATCCAATTTGCGTTATGCGCGTCGAACTGGGGCTGCCCTTTGCTGTAACGCATCGGTTTGGACGAACCGACAAAAAATTAAACTCTTGTCCACACGTACTCACCGCCGATCGTCATTCGATGCAGTTGAAGTTTGCAATTGTGCGGCTTTAGAAGTGCACCGAAGCGGCAACAGCTCGGACTATTTTGCAACGCTTTACCACGTTCCTTAAGTTTCCGCACCATGCTGTGGTAACACGGCGAAAGTACGAAAAATAAGGGCAGTGCGGCCCCGTGGGCAAAGCCTATATATTTATTCACCCTTTTAGGCTGTCACCGATTATAGACTATACACAGAGGGGTTTCAGTGCCGCCATGTTGTGCTGCTAATTTTTGTGTTTTGCACCTTTGATAATTAAACGAACAATGTTACGGTAGACGAATGAGCACGAAAACAGGGGAGTTGCTGCATGCGATGTTTCTTGACCTTATCAATTCAGATCGCAACATACGCAAGCAAGGAGACATCGACTTAAGATTCCAAGATGGCGGCGCCCGCTCTCAGGCAAAATAGTCTACAGCATCACTTTGATTCTTTGATTAGTGAGTACCGTGCTGAGAAGGGAAAAAATCGTCTGTGCACGTAAAAATAGCCGTTTTAAACAGATCCCTTACTTGTTCCTATATGTACTGGCTCATACCGACCACGGAGAATCAGCCATCAAATCGGCGGTTATTGTAATGAGGGGAAACAAGTTTCGAGTTTTGATGGAGAAAAAATGATTATTAAGTCATGTAGTAAATATAAGAGTGGATAATTATAAGGTGACCTACGAATAAAGCAGGTAAATAACAAATAATTGAAATCAATAAATGAATAGTAATTTCAAAGAACTAGAGTTTAATTACTTGAAAAAAGAAAGTTTAACGAGCAAACCTTCTTTTGTCTCTCAGAAATTGACAAACAGCTATGCAAACGCCCTGTGCGAAACACAGCCACACTGCGCTTATTGCGCCGTAACTCTTCCTTTTTGCGAATTGGCGATGTAGCCGTTACACGTCCTTATGGCAACACATGCAGCTGCTTTGCTGCACACTTTGTTTGATACTGTTGCTATTGATGTCTAAAATATGCTTGAGCGCTTTCTAATGGGTCAGTCTTTGGAACACCCCTTCGTTGCGCATTTTACATGTTTGGACGCCCTGTGCGATTCTACGCTTCTGGTGAACAATATTACTTCAATTGGAGAGACTCCTGGGCCTGTAACATTCGTATATTGTTTTTTTTTTGTCCAAAACATCACGTAATAGTATATGTTTATTTATTTATTTATTTATTTTATTATTTACGTGCATCTATATCACGATTTTTCCCGCGGAAAACACCGATTTTTCAGTCACGCCAACAGCTCCGACACTAGTATTTCCGGTTAACGAACTCTTTATTATACTTCCCGCAACGATGGAGCAATGAATACGATTACAACAAATTGGAATGCTATATCAACTAATGGCGAATTCGATTGGGCATGTACGAGCGCTCTGAAGGGGCGTTTCGCAAGGACTCATCGACAGGTGCGTAACGATTCGTGCATGTGTGTTTGTAGTGTTTTCAAGCGTGCATGTTGCGAGTTCACGTCTACGAGGCCATAAATCCATCCTGTCGAAAACGGAGGCGGCTGGTAAAGGCGGAGTAAAAGTCAATGGATTTACAGCCGCTCGCAGACGAATGCCTTGAAGCTATTCGCAACTCCATAAAAAAACTCCGTGTGCTGGCAACAGTGGTCTAAAAAACAAAAATGGCTGCGCTTAACGACCGGGGTCAACGTGGCAGTTTAGCTATAGCTACTGTGCTGAAGTTTTTTGATGGAGGCGTCGCATCGCGTTGCTTCGTCGAAGGCAAAAAAGTAGCCGGCCGCGGACCGCCTCATTCTCATCGTCGTAAAGGATTTCACTGCCTAAACAGCGGACATGGTTGTGCTGTGCACGGAAACGTCGAGTTCTTCAGAAAACCGCACCAAATTTGCTTCAAGCTGAAGAACCTGTCTAGAGCGAGCCCTAGGTGGAAGAAGGCAACTTTTCTTATGTAGCGCGCTTCTACGAAAGGTGCCGGCACTTTTCCGCTGCATTCATACACTGAGACAGGCGAGGCCTTATGAGTTTTCGAGGTAACTACTTCGCTTCTCGTGCTGCCATTTCCATGTATACCATTGAGCTCCGCTGTGCCGCCTAAAGCAGAATTCGCATGCCGTTCACTTGATTATAGAACGGAGCTTTCCTGGGCAAGTCTATCTTGAGCTAAGGCAAATCGTAGTTTGTATTGTAATATGAGTACTGCTTTCTTTCCATTAGCAAATCCATGTCATTAGGTTTCTAATGAATAAGGTCGTGTGCTTCCGAACACTAGCTTGTTTGTGTTAACAGTAACTGATAGTCAGAGCAGATATATGCACGCACACTATACGCAAGCTACGAATGCACGGGCATGACGCATATGCGCCCAAACATACATACACGCACGCAACACTCACGCGGCTTTCGGGAGCGTGTTTGTGCGTGTGTATTTACACACATGCGAAATAATAAAAAATGTTTGAGGGAAAGAACAGCAGCTTAATTAGCGAATGGGAAGCACTACAACTCACACACAAAAAAAAACAAGCATATGCGAAATATACAGTCACACACGTAATGCAACAAATTTCTCTAAAGTACTTGCTTAAATACAAAACTATGTTCCGGGCTTAGAGAAGCCCGAATTTTGATAAGAATGCACGCAAGCTAAATCATGGTGCACGCACTGAGGAGAATTCAGTCGTCGCAAGCAAATTGATTAGAACAAACTGTCGTAGTGTGCGTCACCTTTTTTTCTAATACGTAAGTTTTTGGTTTGCACCGTTCTTCATTGCGTGTCGTCTGCATCTATCAAAAAGTGATAGAACGATACGTGGACAACTTTCCACCGCAATGCCACGCATTGCGACAGGCTGCGATGGTCACTGGAAATCTCTCTCTTCTTTTTCGGGCTCGCGCGTGTGGATGGGCGAAAAGAAAGGAACTAAGCGGCCGCTTTTCAGCGCGCGCAGCGTGGTAACATGTCTTTTTTTTTTTTTCACGGTTGACCCTGTTAGCGACGTTTCCATGAACGGCCGCTGGTTGGCGAGCGCTCAGTTGGAATCTCGATGCGATCGTCGGATTTATGCGGCGAGCTCAGAAGGCTGCCACTGCACTTAGATATGTCGGAGATGGCCACTTGACTGATCGGCGCCATTGTCGATGCAGCGCAGGAATGTTTACCCGGTGGCTTCTCACACCGGCTCCACGACGGCGCTACAGGCGTGCTGCTCCTAAATCGAGAAACGTAAGCTGTTCCACTCCGACATTGCCGATGTATTCAGTTGGTATGCTATACCACTGTATGTATGGACTTGGTACGCGCCAGCTGCCCAGCTGCCTCGGAATCTGGCGACTATGAGCCACAGAAAAGCGTCCAACCAAATACGCCATAAGGCTAATGTTTCACTCCTTCAACATGCGACGTGACGTAACTCAACTGAATGATGGCGGAAGGAAACTTTGCAGCGGGAACGCAACACGTATAAGGGTATGAGCCGAAATAGCTGTACGATTCGAAAAAAAAAGGAACACGAAATGAATTCTACGTTGTTAAAGTTCACAATGCGGCAGTGCATTTATGGGCGTTTCATGGCAGCGCTTTCCGTTTTGTCGTACAATTAACATATACGACAACATGAGCAGAAGCTGGACTGATGAGGTATGCGGCACAGAGGGAGCGAGGCACGCACCTCTCCCGCCTTGACACCCCCGCCTTAATTTAAACCTCCACGCGAATCACCAGAATGACCAAAGATGGCGAAACATTCACTTCTTACGACGGGCCAACTCTCGCTTACGCTTTCCAGCAAATGATAGTTAGCGCTCGGGATTTAGCGCACGGTGTAAGCTTAAAAAAAAAAAAAACACCAGCTTGTCCCTTCCGAGTTGAAATCTTTGCTTCCGAGATCAAGTCACGTACGCTCCTAAAGATGTGCCGTTACCGAAAGAATAAAACATAAGGCGCGCATCTCAAGTCATTGGCCGAAAGTGCCCGCGAAATCTGGCAAATGTCACTGCCAGACAGACAAGAAAAACAAGCAAAAAATGTCTGTTTCATACGCGGCGCTCGCCAAGCACACCGTTCACTCACTGCTTCACGTGAAAAGGGGCTAAAAAGGAATTGCTGAACTTGTACAAAGAAAAGAACTATGTCAGGCGATCTTTTAGGCTGACCACAGCTCGCTCGCTTATACATCAGACAAAGAAAAAATAAAATAGAAAAATTTGTATCGCGATGGAAACTGGAGAAGCACTTGGTCGAAAACCGCACTTACGTATACGACGAGGGACAAAGGAATTGGGGCAAATGAAGTACAAACGCAAACGCGAAACAGACTGAGAGGGGACAGAAATCCCTGCCACAAATATCTCTAGCCTTTTCCGGGCGCCAATCTACGAGCGCGCGGGGCGTCGCGAGCCGCCCCTAAACTCTCGTCTCGTTTGGCGCGCACGATTCCCCGCACGTTTCCGTTTCACACTCCTCCTTGCCGATATCTTCTCGCTCCCTCCCTTTCCCTAAAACTCATCCCCTGATGAGGAGGCGTGCGCCGAATCGCCCGCGGTCGTAGGGGAAGGTTCTTGTCCGCGAAGCGTCCGTGCATCAGGACACCCCCAATTCTCTACCAAGGGAGCCGCGGCGCGTCCCCAACATAAACCCCGTAGCGTCATCCTCCTCCCTCCGGCTTCTCCGCCATCCCTCGCAACACATCCCATCCTTCCCTTCAGTCCCCACCATCTCCCCCAGAACTGCGAACGTTATCCCCACTCGGCGGCGCTGTCTTTGTGGGCGGCGGAAACTACAAAGAACAAACAATGCGGACTGTGTGCCCGCACTTCTAAGAGGAACTGCAGGCGTGGTGGTCTGGCCCCCCGCTTTTGTGTTCGCCCGAGGAACAACGGGGAGGATTGTACGGGGGAAAAGCCTCCCCGCGGAGTAGGGATGGTAAGGGAGGCCCTGCTGGGGGAAGAAGACTGGAATTATGCGGCATCTCGGGCCAGTTCCCTGCACTGTATGCTTTCGTGTGTGAGCTGCATGGTCGGAACTCTCGTCGCTTCGGTGCATGGCCAGTGGAGAACGGAAACGGAAGTTCTCTGTTGGTGCAGCCACTCGGACTTTGCCTGTTGTTCTTGATCGCTTGTTAGCTCAGACAAAGTGGAAATGTCTTTTTCGTGATTTCGTAAACCGAAAAACGAAGCTTATAACTGTAAAGTAAAAAAAAAACAGGAGAGTTTGTAGCACGTGAATTACGTAAATATTGAACCGGTGTTGTCTGTGTTCACTACTTTCTGCGGGAAATAGTGAAGTGAATGTTGCAAAATGTTCAGGTAGATAGACAAGAAAAAAAAAAAGCAGGGAATGATTACTCAACGGAAAGTCATGCATTGGACGCGATTCCAGGTTAGCCCCGCCGTGGTGGTCTAGTGGCTAAGGCACTCGGCTGCTGACTCGCAGATCGCGGGTTCAAATCCCGGCTGCGGCGGCTGCATTTCCGATGGAGGCGGAAATGTTGTAGGCCCGTGTGCTCAGATTTGGGTGCACGTTAAAGAACCCCAGGTGGTCGAAATTTCCGGAGCCCTCCACTACGGCGTCTCTCATAATCATATAGTGGTTTTGGGACGTTAAACCCCACATATCAATCAATCAATCAATCAAGCGATTCCAGGTTAAAGATGGCAGATGTTTTTTCTAACTTTAGGTGAATTTATGAGCGTAACTCCACCTTCAGGAAACGATATTTTCTGGGCTTCACTGCTTTTCTCGTGACCAAAACAAACAACCAAACAAACCAAAAGAAACGATCATTTAGCCTAGGGACAGACATACAACACTTATTGCTCACGATTACGGTAAAGCATCGAAACAGATAAGAGCGTCACTTGTTAAGGTATTCGGGAAAATATGGCGTTGCGTACAGACGTATATACGTGTACATTTACGTGGCACGACTTTTCCTCGCCACCTTGTTTCCATATCGGTTTTACCAACATGGCCGCTGAGAATCTGCGGTTCGTCTTTCTTTAAAACACGATGCCTTATGATACTTTGCTGCTAAATTTATGGTCATATCCTTCGCCTCATCAGTACTTAATCGTATGTTTATCAATCCACATGTATTTAACGGTATCTTAACGTTGTTGTTGTACCTCTCAATGGTATCAGTGGTACTGATTCCCTTGCATTGACGGCCTGGACTTTACGAAATTAATAATGTAATACCGATATTTGAACCAGTGGCATCAAAGAAGTTCTGCTGAGTGTTTAAAGTAAATGGGGCGATACCCTTTAGTTAGGTCGAGATAATGCGCTCATTCCCTTGTCTACTGCAAAGCGTAAAACATGTTAGAAGTCGCCGGAACATCAATGTCACAATTCCATCTCTCCACGTTCTTCGTCTGTCCGCATCAATTTAATAATTCAGCCTTGCGAGCTCGGCCCGCGTTTCGCGACTACGCAGACCTGAAACGGGGCCTCAGTTTTCTTCAAGCTCTCAGCGTTTCCTTCTCGCTGCACGTAACTTCTATCACGGAATGTAGCCGCACCAGTGACAACGAAAGCAAGGCGAAGATCCCTCCGACTGGATCCCCCGCTGTTTACATTCCTTCCCGCTGGCTTGTTGCGCTGAATACCGGGCCTCTTCTACCAGAATGCGCGCGGTCTTCGGCAAGGAAACCCCGAGCCTTACCGAAAAGGATACACTGCGCGCTTTCGGCGCTGGTGTCCGCTACATTTTGCACGATGAGTTTAGTAAGATTCTTCTTGTATTCCGGAGGGGGAATGACGCTAATGTGAGGCAGAAACGTTGGCTTAGCGGAGCAATGAAATTTATAGAGTCGCAAAAGAGGAACATTAGAATTAATGGGAAAGCAGATTGAGCTACTAGCTGTGGTCGTGCATTTGTCGTGGAAGAGAGTAAAACCGCGAAGGATAAACAAACAGTGATTCCTGGGCAGACCCGCACGTGTACTTGCTTGACGGTAAGCGCTACAAGTACTGAGCATGCGCAGATGAGTTTCCGGTGCACCTGCTCTTTTGCCCCAGTTTCACCTTTCTCTTGTCCGCCAGTGTTCGGGTTCTTTCGCCTATGGTATTCTTCATGGTACCCTTGCTTGCGAAGGGTACTAGGGTTACTAGCATCACAGTGCTGTGCTCGCTCTTTTACCGTCTCGCGGAAAACTTTTCCATACGATGACGGACTTTTTGCTCGACTAAGATTAGCCTTCGTCGCACACTAAAGTTTGCAATTCCAGTAGCCGGATCTATACTTGGATGGGTGAAAGGCGCTGTCCAAGCGAATCTCTCAGAGTACCCTTTGCAGACGTGTTCTCCGCTAAACCAAGCAACAGTAGACAAATCCTTCGGGTCGCACTGAACGATGCTGTTGCTAGGATGATCCTTTCGCAGATAAACATGGGAAGAAAAAAAAATCGAAGTTACGCAAGGCTAATTAGTTGATAGAGAGTTCACGAGCTTTTGAAGAAAAGCCTTTGCGGGCATGGCTGGACTGGGAGCGCCCAGGTAAGGGCTTTGAAGATAGCACTAATTGCGTTATTATCTGGCGCCTAAATGGCTCGCAGCAGGTAAATTGCTTAAAAGTGCGCTCTAATTGGATTTCGAATTAAGTGATGGCTGAGAAAAGGTCATTCAAGGGGCGATGAGTGGATGCCATCGCAAGCACGAACAGCTAATGAACAACTTGAAGTCTAAAATAAATGCCTTAAGCATAATATGACGACAGTTCAGTGTGGTAATAACGGCGTGCTTTTTGCATTAGGGCTGAAACCTGTGTCACAATGAAGAATCGTACACGTTCTTGATAGAACTCTCAATTTAACACAAAAGCAAAATTGTTGCTCACCGCTGTTTACTAGTGCTTTATTGGCTAATGAATTAACCATTGACGGCACTTTGTGAATTTTCTAACTCAGAAAATAGACCCCAAATAAAAAAAAAGAGTCACAGCTTTGCTGCAAAAGTGAATCGATTAACGCGATAGCAACAAATTGTAAGGTCACGCGCAGAACGGCAAGCAGATCGAAACGATCGCCGCATTTCTCACGCAAAAATGACGCACAAGACATACTCACATGTGCAGATGAACACGAATAAGCGTCTTAGTGTTTACTTCGCTGTGTCTGAAAAGCGCACCCTTTTGGCAAACAGAGGCTGCGCAAGATTGCAGTGACCTTTGTGCGCCCCGTAACTACAACAGAATCGTTCCAGTGCAAGGCCAACGCCAGCCAAGGCGTATGATCCTCCACACCGGAAGATAAGGGCGCGCGAGAGATCGTCCACTCCCCTCCTCTCTGCGGGCCAAAGTACGCGTGAGAGATGAAAACCGCCGCACGCTCATTGCGCCATCTTGCTGATAGTGCTGAAAA